>NW_006921889.1:1791695-1798194 GCF_000298275.1 Orycteropus afer afer
GGGCAATCCTACTTCTGTAGTGATACTGCCTCAGAAACCCAAGGAGGGGTCGCTATGAGTCGGGGCCGACTCGACGGCAAACAACAACAACAACAACAACAATGGCTATATGTTTGTTGGCTGCCTGAATATCTTCTTTGGTGAAGTGTCTGTTCAAGTCTTCTGCTCATTTTTAAATTGGATTGTTTGTCATTTTGATGTTGAGGGGTTGGAGTTTTCTATAAATTTTAGATGAAGTCCCTTGTCAGATATGTCATTGCCAAATATATTTTCCCAATCTATAGATTCTCTTTTTACTCTTTTGGAGAAGTATTTCGATACACATAAAAATTTAATTTGTAGAAGGTCCAAATCTTCTAGTTTATCTTCTGCAGTTTGTGGATCTTGGATTAGGCTTGATAGTCTATTTATGCCAAAAATAGGGCACCTGAGTTGGCCCCTGTTTTTTCTTTGATGAACCTTTTAGTTTTAGGTTTCACATTTAAGTCTTTGATCCATCTCGAGTTAGTGTTTATGTATGGTGTGAGGTATGGATCTTGTTGCATTTTTGCCAGCACCATTTGTGAAAGAGACTATCCCTTCCCCATTTAATGGATTTCGGCCCTTTGTCAGAGATCAGCTGACCGTAGGTGGATGGATTGGTTTCTGGGTTCTCAGTTCTGTTCCACTGGTCTGTGTGTCTGTCATCGTATCAGTACCAGCCTGTTTTGACTACTGTGGCTGTATACTAGGTTTGAGATCTGGCAGTGTGAGACCTCCTACTTTGTTTTTCATCTTCAGTAGTGCTTTGTGTATCTGAAGTCTCTTTACTTTCCATATAAAATCAGTGATTATTTTTTCCATGTCCTTAAAGAATGTTGGTGGAATCTGGATTGGGATTACATTGAAGGTATAGAACTTTTGGTAGTATGGATATTTTCATAATGTTCAATTTTTCGATCCGTGAACATGGTATGTTCTTCCATTTATGTAGATCTCTTATAGTTTCTTGAAGTAGTGTTTTGTAGTTTTCTTTGTATAGATCTTTTGTGTTCCTGGTAAGATTTATTCCTAAGTATTTAATTTTTTTGGTAGGCACTGTAAGTGGTATTGATTTCCCTATTTCTTTTTCAGAGCCTTCTTTGGTGGTATAGAGTAATTCAAGTGATATTTGTATGTTGATCTTGTATGCTGCCACTGTGCTAAATATTTCAATTAGTTCCAGTAGTTTTCTTGCTGAGTCTCTTGGGTTTTCTATGTATAGGATCATATCATCTGCAAACAGGATAGGTTTACTTCTTCCCAACTTGGGTGCCTTTGGTTTCCTTTTCTTGCTTTATTGCCCTGGTTAGGACTTCCAGTACAATGTTGAATAGAAGTGGTGATAGAGGGCATCCTTGTCTGGTTCCTGTTTGCAAGGGGAATGGTTTCAGTCTCTCTCCATTGAGAATAATGTTGGCTGTTGGTTTTGCATATATGCCCTTTATTATGTTGAGGAATGTCCCTTCTATTCTGATTTTGCTGAGAGTTATTATCAGGAATGGGTGTTGGATTTTATCACATGCCTTTTCTGCATCAATTAATGTGATCATGTGGTTCTTTTTCCTTTATTTTACTTATGTGATAGATTACTTTGATTATTTTTCTAATGTTGAACCATCCTTGCATACCTAGTATGAATCCCACTTGGTCATGATGTATTTTGTTTTGGTATATTGTTGGAGTTTATCGGCCAGGGTTTGGTTGAAGATTTTCATATCTATATTCATGAGAGATATTGCTTTGTGAACTTCCACCCAAATCACAATAGAGATTAAAAGAAAAACAAAAGAAGAAGATGGAAGGAATACACAGAGTCACTGTACCAAAAAGAATTGGTTGACTTCCGTTCATTTTAGGAGATGCCACATGACAAGAACCAATGGTACTGAAGGAAGATGTCAAAGCTGCACTGAAGGAATTGGCGAAAAACAAGGCACCAAGAATTGACAGAATACTGATTGAGATATTTCTACAAACAGATGTTGCACTGGAGGCACTAACTCATCTATGCCAAGAAATTTGGAGGACAGTTACCTGGCTAACTAATTGGAAGAGATCCATATTTGTAGCCATTCCAAAGAAAAGTGATCCCACAGAATGTGGAAATTATCAAACAGTCTAATTAATACCACATGCAAGTAAAATCTTGCTGAAGATAATTAAAAAATGGTTGCATTAATATATTGACACAGAACTTCCAGAAATGCAAGCTGGATTCAGAAGAGGACATATAATGGGGGATATCATCACTGACGTCAGATGGGTCTTGGCTGAAAGCAGAGAATACCGGAAAGATGTATACTTGGGTTTCATTGCAAAAGCGTTTGATTGTATGGATCGTAACAAATTATGGATAACACTGAGAAGAATGGGAATTCTAGAACACTTAATTGTGCTCATGAGGAACCTATACATAGAACAGGAGGCTGTTGTTTGAACAGAACAAGGGAGTACTACATGGTTTAAAATCAGGAAGGCAGTGCCTCTGGGTTGTATCCTTTCACCATACTTACTCAATCTGTATGCTGAGCAAATAATCTGAGAAGTTGGACTATATGAAGAAGAGCGTGGCATCTGGATTGGAAAAGACTCATTAAAACTTGCAGTTTGCAGATGACACAGCTTTGCTTGCTGAAAGTGAAGATGACTTGAAGTACTTACTGATGAAAATGAAAGACTGTCGTCTGCAGTATGGTTTATACTTCAACATAAGGAAAACGGACATTCTCACAATTGAATCAATAAGTAGCCTCACAGTAAATGGAGAAAAGATTTAAGTAGTCAAAGATTTCATATTACTTGGTTCCACAGTCAACACCAATGAAGCAGCAGTCAAGAAATTGGATGATGTATGGCATTGGGCAAATCTGCTGTAAAAGATCTCTTGAAAGTGCTGAAGAACAAAGACTAAGGTGCGCCTAACCAAAGCCATGGTATTATCAGTCACCTCATATACGTGTGAGAGCTGCATAATGAATAAGGAAGATCGTAGAAGAGTTGCTGCTTTTGAGTGTGGTGTTGGCAAAGAATACTGAAAGTACCACGGACTGCTGGAAGAGCTAACAAATCTGCCCTGGAAGATGGTGCACACAGAAAATGCTACTTGGAATGTGAATGGACAGACTTTATATCTACCTCGGTCATGTTGTCAGAAGGACCGTTCCCTGGAGAAGGATTATCATGCTCGGTAAAATGGAAGGTCAACAAAAAAGGGGAAGGCCCTCGATGAGATTGATTGACACAGTGGCTGCAACAACGGGCTCAGGTGCAGCAAGAATTGTGGGGCTGGTAGAGGACCAGGCAGTGTTTCATTCTATTCTACATAGGGTCACTATGAGTTGGAGTCAACTTGACAGCACTTAACAATATAGCAACAAGTATTTATTATAGTTATTACCCATTCTTCCGGCTATTTTTTACTTGTTTATCTGAGTTCTGTGAGAACGAAAGTTGGTTCTTATTCGCTTTGTATTCCCAGAATTTGGTATTTTGGACACTGTTTTTGAAAGGAATTGGTATATATTAGAGATTTGATCATCTTGCAACTTTGAATAGCCACATCTGCAATTTGAGTGTTGATTCAGTGGTTTCACTCCTGAGAAACACAGTTTTGAGAAGATGTCAGGATTGACAACTTTTTTGGTGCTGGGCCAGCTTTATAATGCAGGCTCCAGTAGGTGTGTCTCCTTTGGGCCATGAGCTTGCTCAGGAATGGGTGGCAGTTCGCCCATCTTGTTCTGGGACAGACACTGTGGGACAGAAGTGCTTCTGGCTCAGCATGTGTCACAATTCTTAGAACAGTGGCAGCTGTTGGGCTTGGGAATTGTTGATATTCACAGTGGGAGCCCGAACAGATGCAGCTCCTTTTCAACTGTTGGGGAAGACTTGCTATGCATGCCCTTATTCTCTTTTTAAGTTAAAACGAACAAAAAATAGCCGTAACATTAGAGTAAACTTTGAAATAAAGAATTGAAAAATATCCTACCTCAGTTGACAGATGATTATTTTTGCTATGTGTCATGCCCTTATTCTAACTGAATTCAAGCCTCAGAGAAGTATCTTAGTTTTGAAACCTTAGACATGGTGCCATCAATTTTTGTCATTGTTTTGTGCTATGATGGTAAGCTTTGTCCAAAATCAAATGGAGTAGCAAGAGATGCCATACAAAGTACATAGGTCATTTGTTGAAAATGCATTTTCATAACTTCAAATGAATTCATTTTCAAGAGTCTTGGAAGAGTTTGAGAAAAGTCTGTCAGTGTAACTAGTAGAACCAGTTCTTCTTGATTATTAAAGAACCATTTTTTTTTTCTACCTTCTATTCCTGCACATTGAACATGGTTGTTAACTTGGGTTAGTGAGGAATTTTATCTCACATTTCATAGCTATGGAAGTAAAACTGTCACCATTTGCTGATTAGACAGCTGGGCAGGGAGTGTCAGAGTTCAAGGATAGTGAGATAGAAGGAGCAGAGGGTTAATGGGGACCCTGGGCCCAAGAGATGAGGGTGAAAGAAGTTCTTGTTGCCCCAGAGAACAGAGATGGCATCGAGGCAGCTGTTACTGGACTCTGTGAATTGGCTGGGAGAACCTGGGACAGTGCCAGATCCATCCACAGCTATTGTACTCCTATAGTTCTTACTGGGCAGGCTTCACAATTTCCAATATTTCTGGAGAAATATCTTATATGTGACAATCTCTAATGGTATATACTGTTTCTCTATACTATACGATGTGATTGTTTAATGATGCATATTGTTGTTGTTGTTATGTGCTGTCAAGTCAGACCTGACTCATAGCGACCCCTCCTTGGGTTTCTGAGGCAGTATCACTATGGAGGTAGATTGCCCATCTTCCTTCCGAGGAGTGGCTGGTGGGTTTGAACCACCAGCCTTCTGGCCAGCAGTCAAGTGCCCTAGGCAATATGCTACCAGAACTCCCATGATGCGATGACACTAATGATGCATGTTAGTGTCATCCATATTAGTGCCCAAGTCTACATATTGTATCTTAATTTCCCATGTTTCTCAGGTCCCTACTGGTTTTAGAACTGCTGATTAGGAAATTAAAAATTATGTTACATTGTGGCATATTTTAAGATCTCTCACTACTTAAAGTCATCTCTTCATTCATTCACCAGAATTTTTGAGCACTTACTATGTGCAAAGCATGTATTTGATTCTAGGGATATACTGGTGAGCAAAAACCAAAGAACCTGCCCTTAAAGTATTTAAAAATTGGTAGGGATGTAGACATTAAAAAACAATCACATAAGGAAGTATGAAATTACAACTGTGACAAGTGCTAGGAGGAAGAGATACATAGAGCTTTAAGAACCTGGTAATAGGTTTTGATGTAGTCAGGGAAGTCAAGAGGTTCCTGAGGGAATGACCTGAGATCTGATGGATACACAAAATCCACAGGGCAAAGAAGGAAAGGACAGGTGTTCTAACTCAGGATGAGGGGGGGAAAATAGCAGGTATGGGATGGTGAAAGAATGCCATTGTAGCCTGTGCGCAGACTAAGGAAGAACATGGTGTAGGAGATGAGATTGGACAAGTAGTAAGGGCCAGGGTATACAGAGGCTCCTAAGCTATGTCAAGGCATTGTCTCATTCCATGAATAATCCAAAGCAGTAAGTTCTGAAAAGATCACGGCTGGAGAATGATTCAGGTAGACTAGTTGGAAAGCTACTGCAGTAATCCAAATGAAGGATGAAAATAGTTTTAACCAGGCTGGTGCTGGTAGAAATAAGAGGAGGATAGAGTCTAGGTATTTAATAGGCAGCTTGGTGATAGATTGGATATGGAGGGTAAAGGACAAGGAATTGTAAAGGGAAACTCTTAGGATGACTTCTAGACTATATGAATACATTCTCATAGGGAGATACAGAATTGCCTGTCAATATATAGCAGTGTTACTGAGCCTGTTCTGGAGTGTGGTGTATCAGAAGATTCCTATTGAGCTCTTGAGGGTCAGCTGGGATGACAATAGAGACTTAATGTCTTAGAGGACCTGGAGGAGTAAGTTATATGAGGTAACTCTAAGCTGGTGTTAAAGAAACAGTCAGCCAGTATCATTTATGTCCGTGACTTTTGCAGGGTAGGTTGAGTGTTTCTTCCGTCTTCAGTCTCATTTTGCCTCTCTATATAATATAAACACTCTTGTAGGCTTCCCCTGGGCCCTTCTCTGATACTTGCTTTGACCTGGTTTCAGGTGAGTCTGTGTGATGTCAAGAATTTAACTTTACTAAAGAAGGAGTTCTGGTGGTGTAGTGGTTAAGACATGTAGCTGCTAACCAAATGGTTGATGGTTTGAACCTACCAGCTGCTCTTCAGAAGAAAGATGGAACAGTCTGCTTCTATAAAGATTTATAGCCTCGGAAGCCCAATGGGGGCTGCTATGAGTTGGAATCAACTCAATGGCAGTGAGGTGTTTTTTTTTTTTTTTTTTTTTAATTGTGATTTGGGTGAAGATTT
>NW_006921889.1:1800079-1806328 GCF_000298275.1 Orycteropus afer afer
AGCATAGTGGCTAAAGCACTTGCCTGCTAACCAGAAGGCTGGCGGTTCAAACCCACCAGCCACTCCTCGGAAGGAAGGTTGGGCAATCCTGCTTCCGTAGTGATACTGCCTCGGAAACCCAAGGAGGGGTCACTATGAGTCGGGGCCGACTCGACGGCACATAACAACAACAACAACAAATCTTTACAGAAGCAAACTGCCTCATCTCTCTCCTGTGAAGTGCCTGGTGGGTTCAAACTATCAACCTTTGGTTAGCAGCCTAATGCTTTAACCATTGCGCCACCAGAGCTCCTTAGGAGGCATGATTTAATCTATCATAATTATGAAAGGAGACCTCGATCATGACTTTGTAATGACTGAGGCCAATAAAGGCTCTGAATGTGGAGGCTCCCAGAGCTTCCTGATTGGCGAAGGCAGGGTGATGCACTCATGGGAAGGTTCATGCTGGGGACCCTCTCATATCTCACCTGCGTGTCTTCTTATGATGATCCTGATTTGTATCTTTTTGCTATAATAAATCTATAATTGTAAGTGTAGTACTTTTCTGTGAGTTTTGTGAGTTATTCCAGCAACTTACCAGACCCAAAGGCTAGTAGGAGCCAACCTGTGAGTGAGGGAGCCCAGAGAAGACCTTAAAGCTTGTAGCTGGCATTTTGAAGGGGTCATGGAAAAACCCTGAGTAAGTGGCCAGCAAGTCAGAAGGGTGTCTGGTGGACTCCCTGAGTTTGTTGCTGGGACTGCCTATTTGGCAGTCTCCTAAACTGGTGTCCTTTCAACTTGTGACCTCTGACCTAGCGCCGGGTGGCAAGGGGCAGAGAGGGGGGGTGCCCCGGGAGGCTGGTGTTAGTGATGATTGAGAAGTGGGAAAGTGGAGATTTGATTAATCTTCACATTTTAGGCATTAGATTTATGTTGATTCTTATCCACGGAATCTGGCAGGTACACCTGTTGATCATTGTCGTGTTTTTCCTTTTTCCTTTCATTCCACGTAAGAATCATTATAGCATCACGTAAGAACCCAGACTCAGCCAGTGTACCTGAGTCTGACTTCAACCACTGCCGTGTACTAGCTGGGTATCTTAGGTAAGTTACTTAATCTCTCTGTACTTTAGTGTCTTCATCTGTGAAATGGAGGTAGAGAGTATAATAACCCTACTTCAAAAGGTGCTGTGAGCATTAAATGAGTTAATAAGCATAAAGCCTTTTAAACAATGTCTGGCACAAAATAAGACTTTAATCATTATTCACCTGTCCACCTCAGTAAGGGCTGGCGCTTGAAAGTATCCACTTTGGAAAGAGGGAGAAAAGACTTTGGCATCCACAGATTGGACATTTGTGATTTCTGTAGTCCAGGAGTGAACCCTGAACTGTGATGAGTAATTTGGAATGTTGCTGAAGAAAAGATTACATGTGCTCATCCAGTTGCAAAGGTCACGTTGGACAGCCTTTATTTACTCACCCAACAGGTTTCTCTATGAAGACAGCGGCTTACACACATTCAGAGCACAGCATAATCAGGAATAGGATGGGCAGATGGGAATTTCAGCGTGTGCACAAGTATGGGGAGGATTGTGAGGATGGCGCATGGCCAGGCAGTGTTTCATTCTGTTGTACGTGGGGTGGCTATGAGTTGGAGCCAACTCAGCGGCACCTAACAACAGCAGTAGCTCATGTCAAGATCCGTATCTAGGACTGAGCACATCCGTATGTGGGCACTTCTGTACCCTTGTTGGTACCCACTTCACCTCTCCTCTGTTTTGGTTCATTTTCCTGGGATCAACAAGCAGTTGATGTTACAACAGTTTCACTTTTCTCAAAAATACTGAAATACTGTTTCTGTATT
Organism: Orycteropus afer afer; assembly: GCF_000298275.1. NCBI lineage: Eukaryota > Metazoa > Chordata > Mammalia > Tubulidentata > Orycteropodidae > Orycteropus > Orycteropus afer. Next base: position 1,801,923 of record NW_006921889.1, read on the forward strand.
TATTAAGTTACTTGTTGTACTTGTGAAGTTGGAGAAGCAGTTGTAAAATATGTTGGGGGGGGGAAGGACCTTGCCAACAAATACTTTCTACTCTGTCCTCCCAACCCCCACCCAACAGATACCTTGTAAAAGCCAAATGAAAAGAAGAAATTCAATTAAGATTTTTTTGAGGGATGATGTCTTTATGATTCCTATTTATATACCCTGAGTTATTGGTGTTTATGTTTTTTTTCAGGACTGGTATGTATTTTCATTTGGAGTGTCAGTACTTTTTCCCTAAATCGAGTATCTGTTGTTGTTGTTGTTGTTGTGTGCCGTCGAGTCGGCCCCGACTCATAGCGACCCCTCCTTGGGTTTCCGAGGCAGTATCACTACGGAAGTAGGATTGCCCAACCTTCCTTCCGAGGAGTGGCTGGTGGGTTTGAACTGCCAGCCTTCTGGTTAGCAGTCAAGCGCTTTAGCCACTATGCTACCAGAGCTCCCAAGTCGAGTATCTATAAAAACTAAAACAAACACAGCCCCTCCTTGGGTTTCTGAGGCAGTTATCGCTATGGAAGTAGATTGCCCAACTTTCCTTCCGCGGGTGTGGCTGGTGGGTTTGAACCACTGGCCTTCTGGTTAGCAGTCAAGTGCCTTAGGCACTACACCACCAGAACTCCCTCTATAAAAACTAGATAATGTCTTCTTAGGATTTTTTGAAGTTTTAACTAGGGAAAGGTTAGATAATAGTGATCATTGAGTATAATGTGATATCCTAAATTTCCATGCTTAAATGCTTATGAAGATTTTTATTCTCAATTTATTAACCTTTAGCAATGTAATCTACTTTCAGATAAACCAGCTGTTTAGAAACCTTTTCTTTCCCTGAGCAGTCCCTTCTCTTGGATGTGGTGTTCTGTTCTCTTTAGAAAGCCATTGGTCTGGTCTTCTGATCTTATAGTAGGTGCAAAATACTTTCTATTGCAAAAGTTAAATGCAAAAAGGACACGGGAGCAGCATCCTCTGACCTCCTTCAACTTCATAATGTTGTTTCTGTTATGTGCCGTCAAGTCAGACCTGACTCATAGCGACCCTTCTTTGGGTTGCTGAGGCAGTTTTACTATAGAAGTAGATTGCCCAACCTTCCTTCTGAGGAGTGGCTGGTAGGTTTGAATCATGATAGGGAGACCCAATCACGATCAGGTGCCCAAGGCTGATGCCTAGCAGGTAAAAGTCAGACATGCCACCACCTTCCAGCCTTTTTTTTTAAAAACTAATTCTGACACCAACCATCCCTCCCACAGCACTCACTACTTCTCTCCTACATGTGACAGTTCATTGCAGTGGACACACACAACTCACAGACAAAACTCGTGGTTATCGGGATAGATAGTAACAGGTTACAATTCAGGTTCAGGAACACTCAGGGTACAATTCTTTGATCAGAACAGCCTCCGTTTGGCCATGCCTAAAGATATGTCTCTCACTGGCCTTTGGCCTCACGGCCTGGCCTCTGCTCTGCTTGGGCAAGTGATGCAAAGCTCGTTTAGCTCTGCCCATAGGTACACCCCACTCCACCAGCAAGTCTCCTGCTCAGAGACACTCAGCTTTCTTCATGGGCCAGCAAGCCTGCCACTCTGTCTCATGCCGGTCTCTTGGTTCTGCTGCCACTGTCTGTCTGCCAGTCTCTCAGCTAATCTCTCTGCCAAGGAGGTCCAATGCAGGGATCTCGGGTCCAAGTATGCACTCCACTCTTGGCTTCTCTTTCTTGATGGCAGTGAGATCCCCTTTCTGCCTCTAGGAGGGCTCACTTTAAGCCTAGCGAAATGACAAAACTGACGAGTCCCAACATTAGGTTCCATACACCTTGTTTCCGTGGTCCCACCAACACAAGGATGCCATGTACCTTATTTACATTATTAGCAAGCTATCCAGTGCCTTTGGTGGGCCACAAGCACCTCACATTTGCATAGCTTTTCCTTGTGATCTGGTGGGAATCACAAAGACCATGGGTAGAAGAGCCATGCCAAGTAATTCACTGCACCGCAGAAAGACACAGAATGACCAGACCTAGATCATTGTGGCCTTGTAGAAGACAAATACTATTTATAGAAAAAAAGGTCTTTTTTTTTTTTCATGGCTTTAGATATTCCTGTGTACTCCAGATCTTCCAAAATTAGAGCCAACTTGAAACTAGTTGCTGAAGAGTCTGTTCTGACTCATGGTGACCCCATGTGTGTCAGAACGGTGTTCTGTAGGATTTTCAGTGGCTGAGTTTTCAAAAGTGGGTCACCAGGCTTTTCTTCAGTGGCACCTCTGGGTGGCCTCAAACTTTCCAGCCTTTCAGGTAGCAGCTGTGCACGTTAACCATTTTCACAACCCAGAGACTCCACAGAGCCAATGGGGGTGTTGGTGATTTCAGGAGTGCCTGGTCCGTACAAAAGAGAATTGAGAGACCTCTTGAGTATAGTCAACTTAGTTTCATGTGGGAAACAGGATTGGAAGAGAAGTAGAAATTATTATACTTATGGGATAGAATCATGAATAATTGTAGCTATGAAGAAATATATTTGAGTTCTATGTAAACTCATCAAAAGAAAGGAAATGAAGAAGAGGTACAGATACTGCTATGCCCAATAATTATAATATTTCCCATTTACTGAGTACACATGCAGGCATTTATGTAAGTTTGTCTTTGTTACTGTTGTTAGGTGCCGTGAAGTCTATTCCAGATCATAGCGACTCCATGTGACAGAATAGAATCTGCCCCATAGAGTTTTCTTGGCTGTGCTCTTTACAGGAGCAGATTGCCAGGTCTTTCTTAAAGCCCTCATAGTGGTAATTATTATTTCCATTTTACATAGAAGGACTCTAAGAGCCAGGATTTGGGTTGTGGACCCCAGTCTGAATTATTCCTATCTTTAGTACGTACACAGAAATTCGAAATGACATGAGGAAAGAGAAATCTTACATTATTAATGCTGTCGTCTGATGGTGTAGTGCCTAAGCCATTTAACTGCTAACCAGAAGAATGGCGGTTCAGAACCACCAGCCACTCCCTCAAAGGAAGATTGGGCAATCTACTTCTATAGTGATACTGCCTCAGAAACCCAAGGAGGAGGGGTTGCTATGAGTCCAATTGACTCGACAGCAGTGAGTTTTTCTTTTTCTTCTTCTTTTTTTTTTTAATTTAATACATTAAAAATAGAACTTTCTGCTTCAACAAGGTGAATTTAGACACAAAAATGACCAGAATTACTGGTCAAATAGAGACTGGTGGAACCCCCAAGACGATGACCCCAGTTTACCCTTTGGGTGTAGAAATGGACTCACTCCTGTGGATTGGCTCTCAGCCCAACAGTAGAAAGACCTACATGCAGGACACCTATCCCAAGGTGATGTACCCATCTACTCTAGGGAGATGCACCCCTTAGATCAGTCAGCCATGAGACACCAGAGAGGCAGCATTCACAAAGAGGGGAAGCTGGACAGACAGGAGTGCATAGTTAAGAAGGGCACAGGGAGGGGTAGTCACAGGGAGGGGAGGGGAGGAGAGTTTGTTGTGGCTGAGGATGGTAATCAGGGCATGAAATCAAATGTGCATGAACTGTTGAATGTAAAACAAACTTGCTTTGTAAATTTGCACCCAAAGCACAATTGAAGAAAAAAGGGGGAGGGTGGTGAAATTTAAGATACACATGGATTCCCTCCTAATCTGTGGATGCAAACACATTTGTTTCCTTTAAATTCTCTATTTTGGGGGAGAAAGCAAGGGGCCTTAAATAACTATTTTAGAGAAGTAGGTCAATTTTGAGGGAGTAAAATGTCAGTGTTGTGTCCTTTGAGTACTTCGGTGCCAAACACAAAGCAAGTTGGGTTTTGGCACTTGTGGAGATGTGTCTTGAATTTGCCCCTTTAGCTGAGTGCATTTAAACTGAGAACAATTTAAATTTTGGACTCAAAGATGATGTAAGGAGTGAAAAGTTGGCATAAGCATTTTATAAGCGTTTTTGTCCTATGAAAGCTTCGGTATGGAGGCCCTACCCCATTCTTTTCAAGGTCATTGGTCTTACTATCAGGACCTTCCCTCTTTCTACCATTTCTGAGCTGCCCAATGCACACTTTTTTTAAAATTGTGATTTGGGTGAAAGTTTACAAAGCAAATGCACTTTCCATACAGCAGTTCACATACATTGTCTGATGACATTGACAGCTTACCCCAATGCAATACTCCCCTCCCACTTCCTCCCAATAGTTACCTCTTCCCTGTATCCATCCCTCCATGCACTCCTGCCCCCTGAACTGTCTCCCTGTGCATAAACAGCCCTTCTTTCTCCCATGATTGTTCTCTTCATGGACTGTATCTACCTCAGGTACATGTTCAACTCATATGCCTGTCTTTTATTTGGCTGAAAACCACAGGTGTG
>NW_006921889.1:1806428-1811667 GCF_000298275.1 Orycteropus afer afer
TCCTGCCCCCTGAACTGTCTCCCTGTGCATAAACAGCCCTTCTTTCTCCCATGATTGTTCTCTCCAAGGGATGTATCTACTTCAGGTACATGTTTAACTCTTATGCCTGTCTTTTATTTGGCTGGAAGCCACAGGTGTCGGTTCATTTCCAAACCTGAAGGGCATGTTGGAACCATAGTCTCAGTGGTTCCACCAGGTTCTGTAGGACCAGCAAACCTGGTCTCCCTTTTCTTTTTCCCCCAAATGATTTTGAGTTTTGTTCCACATTGTTCTCCCTCTCTATCCAGGGTCTCCTACATAGATTCCCCTCTAAGTGGTTGGTAGCCGGGCACCATCTAGTTCTTCTGGTCTCATAGTCATAAAGGCTGCAGATGGGATGGTGTACCAGTCGCTAGGACTAATTGTTTCCATGAATTTTGGTTTTCTTCGTTCTTCTTTGCTGTGGACAAGGAGAGACCCATTGTTGCATCTAGATGGCTACTTGCAAGCTTTTAAGATCCTGGTCACTACTCACCAAAGTAGGAGTAGAACAGTGTTTTGTGTAGTATGTTATGCCAATTGAGCTTGATGTCCTCTGTGACTATGGTCCCGAGCCCACAGGTTCAACTACTTGGTCCCTCTGGGTAGCTGGCTGTGACCAAGAAGTGACTACAGTCTTGTCCCTTGTCAGCTCTACTATACCCCTGGGAGTTCTTACAGAACATACACATACACTTGTAGAACCATTGTCTGCCAACCCTATGCATGGTCTTGGGTACGCTCCCTGCTGCACAGACATACCTAATAGTTCAGCCTGTCCACCCATCTACCCACCCATATACCTGTGTTTGCCTTCACTGACAATGCAGGACTGTATGCCAATGCACACTCTTAAAGTGTGTGCTCTGAGTGTGACCTTGTTAAGAAATGAGAGAATTTAACTTCCCCACCACAAAATAAAAAAATACGTGAGTCCTGAAAAGAGAAACAATCTATAGGACACAGTAAATCAGGGTATCCAGACAGGAATCATAAAGCCACTATCCCTCAAAATGTCAGGCCTCTTTCCAGCCTCAGCACATTTTCAGGAGTCTTAGCTTATTTTCATATGCCTTTGTCCTGTATGGGGCAAAGCCTCGTACAGTGAAGAACAGTTCCTTTAGGGAAATTTTAAAATCTTATTTGCTCAATCACTTTCGTAGTAGGCGACTGGGTTACAATGTTAGATTTCTAGTACATAGTAGAGGAATTTGGGCTCTGGAGTTAGACAGGACTTGAGCTGTATCCTTGGTTGGGATGTACTTCCTATAAAATCTTAGGCAAGTTACTGAACTTTGTTAAACTTCAGTTTCCTCATCTGTAAAATGGAGATAATTACAGTACTAGAGTTGTTGTGAGGATTAAATGAGATACTAATAAAAGTACTTACATGGCACATGTATGTTGTTGTTTAGTTGCTGTGGAGTTGATTTCAACTCATGACATCCTCATGTATGCAGAGTAGAACTGTTCCATAGGGTTTTCAGAGCTGTGACCTTTTGGAGGCAGATGTCTAGAACTGTCTTCCAAGGTGCCTCTGGGTGGGTTCCAGTCACCAACCTTTTGGCTGGTAATTGAGCACTTTAACTGTTTGTCCCACCCAGGGACTCCCATATGGCACATAATAGAAGCTTTCAAACCAAAGACCAGCCCACTGCCATCAAGTCGATTCCGACTCATAGTGACCCCTATTGGATTTCTGAGGTGGTAAATCTTTAGAGAAGTAAATTGCCCAATCTTCCTTCCATAGAGTGCCTGGTTTAAACCGCCAACCTTCTGCTTAGCAGAACTGAGCATTTAGGCACTGTGTCACCAGAGTTCCTTAATAGAAGCTTAAAAAATGTTAATTGTTATCATAGTGAAAGAATGCAGTTTAGGTGGGAGATGAGATTAAAAGCAGATTGTAGGAGTTTGATTGCTACGCATAAACTTGGATGTATCTGTTTTTACTGCTCAGGCCTTTTGATTTAGGATTTTCAGCAGTGTTCCAAATGAATGAAGTTGCTACACAGTCTAGGTTTTGGGTGCATAAAGTATTGTTATAATTTGTTTAGTTGTGTTTGAGGCAAGCGCTCCATATATTTGATGGTTGTTTTTGTTAGGTGCTGTCAAGTCAAATTTTGTCTATTGTCTCACTGAACCATTGAGCTCCTTGTTTATTCTTGAGGCCCTGGTACTTAGCACTTGGTAAGATTCATTTAAATTACCTTTGCCTTTTATAAATGTCGTTCTGTCTTTAGAAGCTAACCAAAAAGAAAAGAAAAAGGAAATACATATACATGTATGTATGTGTGTGTGTACAGTTTTAATTTGAAAATGGCAAGGCTAAGAATGATGTTCAGCTGCTGTATGGAAAGTGAATTTGCTCTGTAAAATTTCACCCAAATCACTCACACACACACACACACACACACACACACAATCTGTAAAATAAAGAAGCATTGTTTAAACAAACAAAAAGGAATGATGTTCAGTTTCTTTTTTTGTTCAATTTTAAAATCAGTTTTGGCCTTACCTGGTGTGTGTGTGTTATGTACCTCTATACCCAGAGAGCTCGTGTAAGGAATCCTGTGGTAGCAGCCAAGCAAAGCTATCCCAAGGGTATTCTCATTAGCTAAATAAAGGAAAAATCCTATGAGATTTTCTGTTTGGCATTCTCATACATCAGTTGCCCACCCAAAACCCTCACACTTGCAGTAGATACTCGGTCTACCATGTGACACATCCCTGACAACCATGCTGGTGAAGTGGTGGCTATGACCTGGTTCCTAATCCTGTGACCCTGGACATGTGGGATGACATAATTCTAGCCATCTGTTGTTTCCCTATTGTTAATGCAATTGATGTAAGTCAGTACCCTTGGTGACAATGAACAGAAACCAACTGTAGCTAATTTATGTTGATAAGAGAATATTTTTGTAAAGATACAGGTGTGTGTAGCTCGTGGAACTGTGGGCTGAAGGTGTGGTTGAGTCTCACAAAGGCCTGGAGGTTGGGTTTTTCCCTCGGCATATCCATTTCCTGTGTTTCATTCTCTGCAGAACACCTTTCTCAGCTTCTCCATACTTGTGGCCAAATTTACAGTCTTTTAACAGCCAGCTTGATTAGCATCTTATAGCCCCTTGACCAAATTAATAGGATCGATAAAATGATTAGCTCATTGTGGGACAGCCATCCATTCCCTCATGCAGTTGAACTGAGAAAGGAGTGGTTTACTCCAGGAGGTTGGGGGAGCAGGGAACAGTTCTCTGGGAAAAGGGACTTTGCGTAGGACAGAATCTCAGGTATCTCCTGATAGGTTTGTGGAATGTGTAGAAGGAAAGAAAGAAAAAAGTACCTTGTCAAGTAAACAACAAAAATACCCTGAGTGGTATATGATATTTTAGTGTGTTTTCTGAAAGCATGGCTTTGTTACTCCTTTTGAGCCTTTAAACAGGGAAATACAGTACCCTTTGGTCTTCTAGAAAATTCACTGACCATTTCAATAATTATTGGTGGATAGTTTTGGTAGCATAGTGGCTAAAGCACTTGCCTGCTAACCAGAAGGCTGTTGGTTCAAACCCACCAGCCACTCCTTGGAAGGAAGGTTGGGCAATCCTACTTCCGTAGTGATACTGCCTCGGAAACCCAAGGAGGGGTCACTATGAGTCGGGGCCAACTCGACGGCACATAACAATAACAGTTTTGGGTAGTATAAATTCATCATCAGAAGATGATACTTCTGTTGATGTAACAAGAGATTAGTCTTCTTAAAGGTGGCTCAGTTAGAGCTGAATTCTTGGCACCAATCAAATTGTCTTAACAGTTGATTGAAGTTAATGAATAGTTTTGCCCTGCTCAGAGAAAGATGACAGAACTTGTCAAAAATAATTGTGCTTCAATTTTGTCTGTTGACAGTGACAGATAATGAAAAACTCTCAAACAATGAGAATTTCTAAATTACCAAAATATTCATAGCATTTTATATATGCAAGAATAGTCCCTGCCTTACATGAAAGACTGAGCAATGCATGGGACTGTTGAGTAGTGCATCGGAGTCCTCAGGGGAGCTGTTCACAACACCAGAGCATCCCCACACTCTGTTTCCTTAGCTTTGCGGTCAGAGCTCAGTGTGTAGGTAACAAGCTCCCCCGATGATTCTGACACTCCCTAAGTTTAAGAACTGCTGCTCAGAGGGACTTGATCTGTTGGCATCTCTAAGGATGGAAATTGTAGTCATCTCAAGGTAGACTGTGCTTAAAAAAGGTTCTCCGAAAAAGTCATGACATTCTTCTTCAGGCTCAAGATTTACTGTCTGGTCAGCCTCAGCTGTTCCCAAGTTTCTTTTAATGCCATATATCAGTCTGAATTGACAAATTTAGAAAATTCCTACCACCCAGAGATGTCTATGTGCTGTTCTTTTTTCTCCTTTGCAGATTATTAGTTGACAAAACTGGTTGTGTCTTTTTTTTCCTTTTTTTTTTCATTTATTTATTATTATTATTTTTATTTTTTGTAGTGTTTCCTCCCCTCCTCTCCCACCCTGGTAACCAACAAAGAAAATTTCCTTCCATATATAAACCTTCCCTTGACTTTTTACAATAATGAATTAATACTGTATTTGTCCTTCTGTGATTGACTTATTTCACTCAGCATGATGTCCTCCAAGTTCATCCATGTTATGTGGTGTTTTGCAGCTTTTACATTATTCTTTAGTGTTGCTTACTATTGCTTTGTGTGTATATACCGTAATGTGGTTATCCATTCTTCTTCAGGGCACCTAGGTTGTTTCCATCTTTTTTTTTCTTTAAATGCATTTTATTGAAATATAATTTATGTACACTGAAATACACAAAACTAAAGTGACATGGGTCAATGCTTTTTTTCTTTTGCAGTGTTCCCTCCCTGCCTCTCCCACCCCTGGCAACCAACAAAGTTTCCCTCCATATATAAACCTTTCCTGGACCCTCCACAACAACAAACTAATACTATATTTGTCCTTCTGTGATTGACTTACATCACTCAGCATAATGCCCTCCAAGTTCATCCATATTATGCAGTATTTTGCAGACTCTACATTATTCTTTAGTGCTGCATAGCATTCCCTTATGTGTATGTACCATAGTTTGGTCATCTACTCTTCAGCTATAAATCTTAGAGATAAATCCCTTGCCAGATATGTAATCATCAGCAGATACGAATTTGTTGCTGTCATTTTTTTTTTTTTTAGGATTTGGGAAAA
>NW_006921889.1:1817162-1829726 GCF_000298275.1 Orycteropus afer afer
AATTGACATTTTCACAATGTTCAATCTTCCTGTCCATGAGCATGGTATGTTCTTCCATTTATGTAGATCTCTTATGGTTTCTTGAAGTAGTTTTTTGTAGTTTTCTTTGTATAGGTCTTTTGTATCCCTGGTAAGATATATTCCCAGGTATTTTATATTTTTGGTAGCTATCGTAAATGGTATTGATTTCCTTATTTTTTTTTCAGCAATCTCTTTGCTGGTGTAGAGGAATCCAGCTGATTTTTGGATGTTGATCTTACGTCCTGCCTTGATGCTAAATCTCTCAGTTAGTTCCAGTAGATTTTGACTGAGTCTCTCTAGGTATCGGATCATATTATCAGCAAATAGGGATAGTTTGGCTTCTTCCTTACCAATTTGGATGCCTTGATTTCCCTTTCTTGCCTTATTGCCCTGGCTAGGACTTCCAGTACAATGTTAAATAGAAGTGTGATAGAGGGCATCCTTGTCTGGTTCCTGTTCTCAAGGGGAATGGTTTCATTGAGTTTTGCTGGGTACATAATTCTTGGTTGGAAATTTTTCTCTTTCAGTTTTTTATATATACCATCCCATTGTCTTCTTGCCTCCATGGTTTGTGTCGAGAAATCCAAGCTTAGTCTTATTGGTTGCCCCTTGTAGGTAACTTTCTCTTTTTCCTGTGCTGCTCTCATGATTCTTTCTTTGTCTTTGGTTTTGGTAAGTTAAATAATGATGTGTCTTGCTGATTTTCTTTTGATGGTCTTTGCTATTTGGGGTTCATTGGAGTTCCTGAATGGATATATTCTCATCTTTCATCATACCAGGAAAATTCTCTTCCAACAAAAACTTCAACAGTTTTCTCTGTGGTTTCATTTGTCTCTTCCTGTTCTGGAATTCTGATTACACGTAGGTTATTCCTTTTGATGGTATCCCACATGAACCTTAGGATTTCTTCATTTTGTTTTGATCTTTATTCTGATTGATCCCTTTCCAAAGAAGTGTTCAGGTATTTGCCTTCAATCTCCCTAATTCTGTCTTTCATTGATTCAGTTCTACTCCTTTGCCATTCAATGTCTTATCTATATTTGAAAATTTAGAATTGATCTTCTGGATTTCTGTATGTAGATTTTGTATCATTTCTAATTTTTCCTTTATTTTGTCATTTTGTTCTTATATTGTCTTTCAGAATTGTTCTAGGGTTTTCTCTGTGTTTTCCTTGATCTGTCTCTCAATTAGTTGAAGATACCTAAATGTTATTCTTTTGAATTCCTTATCAGGGAGTTCCAATGCTGTACCTTCCTCAAGGATGTGTTTTGTCTCTGTATCCTGGTCCCTTGTTTCTCCTGCTTTATCTTGCTTGTTTGTGTGGACTGTGATGCTCTGTTGTTTCCGAGGCATTTTGACGTTTTTGTGTTTATATTGGTGATGGTATGTTGGAGTTACTTGCCCACTATTTTCGTTTTCTTTGTTTTGTTTGTATGTTATCTACACAAGCAGGGTTCTGTGCTCCTCTATTCATTAGTTGAAGGCCCTTATACACTAACCACCTGTCTCCTTTCCTGTTGTCCGCCTTTCATATGTCCCTGCCGACGTTGGCCAACAGAACCTATTCTTAGGTCCCTGAAATCCAAATGAGAATGCTATCACTTTAAAATCCAAAATGGTTGCTACTTGTAAAGATTCAAAATGGCTGTGCCCTCAGTCACTTTAAATATCCAAAATGGCCACCACTTGTAAACATTCCAAATGGCTACGCCCTCGGTCACTTTAAATATCCAAAATGGCTTCCACATGTAAACAGTCAAAATGGCTGTGCCCTCTGGACAGTGGAAAGTCAACAGTTCAGGTTGTCTCCCTCCTTGCTGTTTCCCTTCCTAGTCTTAGGCCACCAGTGCAGTCATCCCTGCAGCCCTTGGTGACCAGTGTTGATCTTTAGGTCAATTCTCAGGTCCCAACACCACTTGGAAATATTCAGGCTGTTGGTCCTGTCAGAGTAGCTGACAGTCCGCAGGTCCAGCAGTCTCTGTACTCACTGTTTTTGTTCAGGTTTTTCCACTAGTTGGTGCCTAATCTACCTCTGCATAGTTCCTTTCAAAGCTCAGGGCTCCAGGATTATCTTCTGTATCTCTGTCAATTGGTTTCTTTTTTCTTTGTTGAAGAGGGTCTGTGTCTTTTGTCTGCCTGTTCCTCCATCTTACTGGAAGTCTCAAAACTGTGTGTCTTGTGGAGTTTTCCACAGTCAAGATTTTACTGACTGCATCCCCATGGTGTCCTTTATCATGTATTTCCGTCCCAGTGTTTATTTTACATTGTTGATTGACAGAGAAACTCAAGCAGATTAAAGGTAGATATTTTGGCAAGAGTACTTCATAGATGACAGGGAAGACTTTATTAGAGACCACAGTTCCTCTCTTTTTATAACAGTCATTTATGATCCTTGCATTGGTCCATTGATTTGTTGTTGTTAGGTGCAGTTCAGTTGGTTCTGACTCTAAGTGACCCTGTGTACAGGAGAATGAAACATTGCCCGGTCCTGTGCTATCCTCACAATCATTGTTATGTTTGATCCCATTGTTGCAGCCACTGTGTCAATCCATCTTGTCGAGAGTCTCTTTTTCTCTGAGACTCAACTTTACCAACCATGATGTCCTCCAGGGACTAGACTCTCCTCATAACATGTCCAAAGTATGTGAGACAGATTGAAAATAACATGGTTTGAGTCAGGTGTACTTTAGTCCTCAAAGTGACGTCTTTGCTTCTTAACACTGTAAAGAGATTTCCCCAATGCAAGATGTTGTTTAATTTCTTGACTGCTGCTTCTATGGATGTTGATTGTGGGTTGCAATAAAATGAAATCCTTGACAACATCAGTATATTCTTTGTTTATCATGTTGGTTATTGGTCCAATGTGAGGATTTTTGTTTTATGTTGAGATGTAATCCATACTGAAGGCTGTGGTCTTTGATCTTCATCAGTAAGTGCTTCAAGTCTTCTTCAACAGCAGGTTGTTAATGAGTCTTCCCCCAGTCTTGCTTCCCAGATTATTTGCTCAACACGCAGATTGAGTAAGTGTAGTGAAAGGTTATAATCCTTATGTACACCTTTAGTGATTTTAAACTACACATTATCCTCTTGTTCTGTTCGAACAAGGACTGACTCTTGGTCTGTTTACACATTCTGCATGACCACAATTAGTGTTCTGGAATCAGTTCCCATTCTTCACAATGTTATCCATAATTTGTTAGGATCCACATAGTTCAATGTCTTTGCATAGTCAATAAAACACAGGTAAATATTAATTCATTAAGGATTGCTGATTATCTTTGAATAGTCAATAAACACTGAACCCAAAGTAGGGGCAGGTAAAGAGATTTTCACTGAGAACCAGTTACCTAGAACCTGGTCTCAATTCTCTAGAAGTGATTGCATCTGTGACCCTGTCTTGTGATTTTTAGATAACATAGAATGTCCACAGCTGGTTTCACTAAATGTTGGTGTGCTACAAAGTAGATGGATCAGTGTTGAAATGATACATATTTTTTCTGTTCTTGTCTTCAGGCTCTTAACATATGTTCATTTTCTCTAAAGAATACACACAATCTTCTTTTGCTTCCTACCCTTGATTCTTACTGACAGAAGAGGAAGAATGTCTTCTCTTCTCTTTCTGACCCTGTGTTTAAGTTGCTGTGCTTTGATCCATAGCCATACTCTGAGGTGTGACACTTCACCTTGTTCTTTTAAATAGGGGCTGCCCACCCCAGCCACTCAGCTTGAGAACTAGTGGGTGTCAGTACTAAATATTTAGTGTAATACATTTAGTATTCCTAACTTGTTGAAATCTTAGGTCTTCATTTAGTTAAAAACATTCTTTTAAAAAGTAACTACTTTGCCACTCAAACAAACAATACTACCACCAACAACAAAAAATTCCTGAGTGATATATGATGTTTTAATGTGTATTCAGAAAGCATGGCTTTATGTTAGCCATTTCAAGCCTTTAAACAAAGAAAAATACTACCCTTTGCTCTTCTCTTCTAGGAAATTCACACAAACGACAAAGAAGTAACGGAAAAGGAAGTAACTCTTCACTTGTTGCCAGGTAACAGTCATGTTAGCATCAAACCTCATGTGCATCTCAAAGCCAATGATAAATTACCTCATCCCTAGCATTGCTATATATAAACTCTTTGTTTTCATCCAGAACATATATAACAGTAATGAGTATGGCACAGATACCAAGGCCTTTAGTTCTATAACTACACCTGGGTATTACAACATCTGCAAATAATTTTTGTTTTCATCCTGCTCCAAACTGCTCAAAATAAACCTGACCATTACCTCTTTCACAAGCAAGGAGCTCTGGTGATGTAGTAGTTAAAGCATTGGCTAGTTGGAACTCAAGAGCAGCTCTGCGGGAGAAAGATGAGGCAGTCTGTTTCCAGAAAAATTTACAGCCTTGGAAACCCTGTGTGGAGATTCTACCCTGTCCTGGTTGTTATGAGTCGGAATTGATTTAATGGCAGTGGGTGGGGTGAGAGGGTTCACAAGCAAATCAGGACTTTTCCAGGTTGCCTTATTTGGCCCCACTCAGGTCTCAAATCAGAAAAAGCCCAGTCCTCCACAAAGCCCTGGGAGTTCTGGTAGCGTAGTGCCTAAGGCACTTGACTGCTAACCAGAAGGCTGGCAGTTCAAACCCACCAGCCAATCCTCGGAAGGAAGGTTGGGCAGTCTACTTCCGTAGTGATACTGCCTCGGAAACCCAAGGAGGGGTGGCTATGAGTCAGGTCCGACTCGATGGCACATAACAGCAACAACCACAAAGCCCTATGCCCCTGCTTTATTCTTACTGCACATGTCTGTAGCTGCCCTTGAATTAAGCAGTTGCCTGAGTATCCCAGGGCGAGCCTTGATGGGTGGCCTCACCTGTCCATCTCTGAGCACAAGTGCAGAGAATACTGATGTTACCCTGAGGCTAACAGCACTTTTCTCTGAGGTCATTATGAAGGAAGGCGCATTGATTGGTTACTTCTGAGATGGAGGAAAGTGACTCTGTAGCTTAAGTTAAATTTTAATCATTTCAGAATTGAAGAGCTGCAGCTGCTCCTCTATATAAGGGATCCTCTGTGGGCTGTGTATCTGTTCTTCCCCCATCATCTTTTTCCCAATCCAAAATACCACTTTTTGTTTTTCCATATATCTTTTTTAGGTACATTTCTCCAAAGCATTAGGGTTCTCATTCTGATACTTCTTATTTCATTCCAGTTTAATATGAGAATAAGAATATGTACAGATTTCTAACTGATTTATCTTCTTTGGTAAAACAGATGGGAATCTTGTAATTTTTTAAAAAACATTTTTAAATTTCAAAGGCTTTTTTCTATGATATATGGTATATAATGGCCTAAACCTTCATCCATATATCCTGTTGTTTTGCCTTTTGTTGGGGTTATGGATTCTGAAATTAACTTTTTTATTTAGCTTAATATTAATTCAGTCAGTCTGCCATCACATGGGTTACCTGATGGCCTCTTCTAAGTGTGCAGCTCTGAGCACACAGTTCACATCTTCGAACCTCAGTTTCCTAGACTAAGCTGTTTTCCAGTTCTTAAATCCCATGGTTCTACACTTTACGCACAACTTGATAAAAATCCACCAGCATGCCAAGCCTGCAGAGACTCACCAGGGAATGTTACTGTAACTACTGCATGCTGATTTCTAGTATCTGGTGTATTTTGACTGTGTGTGTGTGTGTGTGTGTGTGTGTGTATATATACATTGACCTTTTTTATGCGAAAAATTGTGGGTTGTGTCCCTTGAAATGGGAGACCAGAAGAGGCTTAGTGAACATTTTCAGGAGCCGGATGTGGGAGACTGGTTTATTGCCAGGACTGTGGAGAGTGACACACATTCAAAGCCGCACATTTAGCTGCCATCTTGGAGTGGGGGGAGCAACACTCGAGATTTGGTTGCTATGCAACATGCATGCTGCCCTTGTTTTCTAAGTGGGAGATAAAGTTTCTAGCAGAGTGTTGACCCATAATTTTTATCATACCAGTTATCACATTTTACAAATTCAGGTCTGTTCAGTGTTGCTTCGTTGGCCATGAGTGAGCTGGGAAGAACCAGTTTGAAGTCTTGCTTTGAACATTGGAAGCCTTGCTCACATGGATCTAGCTGGGGCATTTTTTTCTGGGCCTATTGTAAACTCTCATGAGGCCCTGACTTCATTGTTTTCTTGCATCTCTGTGGCCTCTCTAGAGGCTTGGTGACTTAGCCATCTGCTGGTATTTCCTTAGAGTTTCAAGCAGAAGTCATTAACCCTCAAAAGATGGAAAACAAATTCCAAAGCATGTCCCTTGATAGTCTTAGTATCTGAAACGCTTCTCTGTTTTCATATTGAAAGTTAGACTAAATCAATTTTGAGCCAAAAGTAAATGTAAAGGCATTGAAGGGAGCTCCCCAGAGAGGACTCTGAGGGGGAAGGGGAGATGGCTGTCGGTTGGAGTAGAAATAGCTTTTTTTTCTCTGCATAGTTCTTACACTTGCTTTTCATTTCACCCCCATCCTTCCCTTTTCCCCACTCTTACTCAGACATCCAGTGCTCGTCAGCTTCTCCGCCTGCGTCCAGGGAGCAGAGAGCACTGACTGTCCCCAGCCCTACCCTTTTTGACTGAAAACAAGCACTCTTGGCCGCCAGGAAAGGCAGCTTCTCCTGTGGGCTGGGTGCCTGCAGATAGAGCAGGAAAGGTGACACATTCACAGGAAATAACCTCAACTAAGAAAGACAGGAAACCACTTTTTCCCCCACAAACCTCTGACATCCTTTTTCCTCCCATCTTTGTGTCTGGAGCCAAAATGAGGGTGGCCATACTACGGTACCTCTTGTGTGTGAGATGAAGCTGCTTGAAAACCCTGTAGCCAAAGAGACAGCCTGTTTTATCAAGTTCAGTGTTAGAAATGGCGCTCTCATGGAACATGGGCCTGGAATCAGTGTTACAGAGCACACAGTGGCAAGCCTTTCCGTTTTTGCTCACTTGGGGTATTGCTTCTGTGGAACTTCTGCTTGGGTCAGGGTAATAGAAGCACTGAGTTCTGTGCCTGAAAGTTTAGTGGAGGTAATCACAGTGAAAAGATAGAGGATCTGAGCCACTTGGATTTTGCTTATTGGTGGCTTCCACTCTGTTTTATCTTTCTCTCCCAAGTTTTGCAGCTCCTGCCATGCTGGAAGGTGTAAAGATCTAAAGTGCTGCATTATGTTGTGTGTGTGTCTTTATGTATATAGTGCCAGAAAGCTTTCGATGTTTTCCTACTGCATGCTCCCGGAAGACTCTGAGGAGGACTTGTTTTGTTTTTGATCAGGTGAGCAACTGCTTTGTGAAGCCAGCACAGTTCTCAAGTACGTCCAGGAAGATTCATGTCAGTGTGGGATCTATGGGAAACTGGTCTGCACGGACTTCAAGATTGCTTTCTTGGGTGATGATGAATCAGCATTGGATAATGATGTATGTATGAGCTGCTGGACTGAGTTTGGGCAAAACAGTGCAATTGTGGCTCCATTATCTTTTTCCTCACACATGAATTACTCCCAACATATGGAACACAAAGGAACAAAAGTCCTATTTGCCCCTGGTCCTGCTCCCTATCCTTTAGAATGTCCTTTCAGTAGCAGGACTGTTCTAAAATTTCCTGCCTATGCTTTGTGTCATGGCACCATGCATTTGCTTCAGAGGCTGGCACTGTCAACTTTTTCTTGTTTTCTTCTGTATTCAGTATAGTATATATCACTCATTGGGAAAACACCTTCCCAAATGTACTACTTCCCCATGCTTTCTCTATACTAAGCTCTTCCTCAAATTCAGGAGCTGAGTTCAGTAATGAAATTGATGCTGAATGCAACACTTGAATTTGGGTTTACTTTATGTTAACCCAGTCTGAACCTAGTAGCAGTGCCTTGTCAGACTCAATCCTGTTACAAACAGTAAGTAATCAAGTAAGGCACTGAGTAAGGAGGGTACTGCCCACCCTACTCAAAAGAGCATTGTACACCAGTGGAAACCCAGCCAAGGTACTTCCTGCCTTCAGGGTGTCAGCCATCCCCAATAACGCATGCTTCTTAAACAATGGCACCTCAGAGTGTACTGCGTCAGGTTTTCTGGGCCACATAACTATAGAGGCTCGATTCCTAGTCTTGTACAAAGATAGGCTTTGCCAGATGCTTGAATCAACTAGTGTTTTCTCTCTGAAGCTGGCTTCATGTGGCTCCATCAGTCACCTGTCTGCATTTGTGTGGGAAACTGTTAACCTGTATCTCACTTGTTGACACTTCTCCCACTGATCTTGGTGGACTGCCAGTGTGTGGACTGGTGGCGGATGGGAGGTTTGCCTAGGAGCACCTGGAGATGCTGTATTCTACCTGGGTTAAAAAATGAGCACTCATGAACTTGTCTCGTACAGTTCATCATCCCTCTCTTCAGGACAGACTGCATTTCCCCAGTTCTTCTTAATGTACAAGTGGAGAATTAAGGGCTCTGCCTGTGAATCTCTAACAGTGCATGGAAAAGAGTTACAGTTGTTTTCTTTTTGAATCTTTCAGGAAACTCAATTTAAGAATAAGGTTATAGGAGAGAATGACATCACACTCCACTGTGTTGATCAGATATATGGCGGTAAGTACCTTCTCTTTCCTGGGATGTTGTCCTCATTGGAAAGTATGATGGATGATGATGATGATCCTTTTATGGTCCATTATTTAAAAACCAGTTGCTGTCTGGTTGATTCAGACTCATGGTGACCCCGTGGTGTTAGACTCGAACTGTCCCCCATAGGCTTTTCATTGGCTCAGTTTTCAGAAGCATATTCCTAGGCCTTGAACCTCCAACCTTTCAGTTAGAAGCCAAGTGCGTTAACTGTTTGTAGCACCCAAGGACTCCATGGTTCTTTATAGTTCACTAAAAAAAAAAATTTTTTTTTGTATACATTATCTTGTTTAAATCCATTTTATAGAAGTAAAAAATTAAGAAATGACTTGTTTGAGTCACTTAGGTTCAGGAGCTTGGACTTGAACTTGGAACTTGTTCTTTGAAATACTTCAAAATGCCATTATGCATTAGATGCTGACTGTAGTTCTGTTGTTGGTGTTAGCTATGTAAGTTTTACTATAAAGGCTAATCTGTTAAAGGCCTGTTACATTGCATTAGCGTATCTTTTCTGCTGACTAAATAAGCTGCTCCTGCCAAGCCGCCACTTCTCTATTTTTGTGTCTAGGGCTTTTCCAGAAATTGTTCAGTAGCCATTTATGATGTCCCAACACTAACAGGTGCTGAGTGTTTCCAAACGCTGGGAAAAGAGGAAGTTTTCAGGAGGGGACCTAGCCATAAGCTCAGGAGTTGACTGGCCAAAGAAAGCATGTCCCTGGTGATCTCTCTTCTGTCTCTCATAATCACCGTTTCACATCATTGGATTAATTTCTGCCAGCAACAGCCAGTCTTACCTCCAAAAGCACAAAGAACTCCTAACTTGCTGTCAGAGAACCGACCCCTTCTGGGTGCAGCTGGGCTCATGCTAATGGTTGTTTGGAGGTAGACAGAACCTGACCTCTCATTTTGAGAGGTATCCTTAGAAGTTAGTAGTTAACTTTGTTTTTTTAGCATTGACTTGTTATATCATAACATAATTTCCCTTCCTGCTTTAATCATCCATCTGTAGTGTTTGATGAGAAGAAAAAAACTCTCTTTGGACAGCTGAAGAAATATCCTGAGAAACTCATTATCCACTGCAAAGACCTCCGAGTATTCCACTTTTGTCTGAGGTACACAAAGGAAGAGGAAGTCAAAAGGGTAACTAGTTGAATGTGTTTTTAGGTTTTATTTTCCATCAGATTTTCCCCACTAATTCTATTTTCTTATTTAACATGAAGGTTAAGGGCGCTTTTACCTCTTTATGATTAAAGTTGGTTATTATCCAACTTTAATCCATGATTTAATCATGAGAGGGAATCTGGTAAGTGATGGCTGTGTATTAGCTTAGCACATGCTGTCTTTAATTCTTTGATTCATAGTGTTTTTATTCCCAGAGCCCCTAAAGGGTGGGAGATGGTAAATCAGAGTCAGTTGTAGAAAGAGAAGGATGGAATAGCTACAAGTAACTCATCCCCTACCTCTCGCAGCCTTCCCAGAAGGTAGTAGCAGTGACCCATAAGTCCTGTGAGTAAATGAATTTACCTCTAGGAGTGGTGGTTGGTGTGAGGAGGTATACAGGACGGATGAACAGAGTTGAATCATCCAGTGAGACCTGTGCTTTGGGAGATTGCATAAACTTAGTCTCCTGATGCCACACCAAGCAGAGATAATCCAACTGAGTGAACTCAGAAGGGGGCTATACCAATGTTCTGTTCATTGTAACATCCAAGACTTCTCTTAGCAAAGATACTGAACATCTCAAACTTGGCAGGGTCATTCTGAATACATTGGGAGAAACCTAGTAGGAAACCAGTCCATTTATATTATCTTTGGTTACAGCTCACTTTTCACACTTAATGGGTAACTCCTAATTTTCTTTGAGGTGGTGTGGTAGTCAGTCCAGTTAGATTTATAAACATGACTCTAGTATCTACTCTGAATTTCAGGGGAAATTCCCTGAGAAACCAGAAAATTCATTTTAGACATCTATCCAAATATACTTCAAATAAAAAGCACGATAAATTGATTGATTTATTTTCCTGATTGTCTAAAAGAAGGTTCTAAAGGCCACCACAAGTGGGACAGGATAGTTATATGTCTTGATTATTATCTGGTACTGGCTGTAAGTCTTTGACGTGCTGGATTTTTATAGTATCTGACTTAAAAAAATAGCACTTAAGTTTTTTACCACCTTATCTGAGAAATTAAATTGCATTTTTAAAATTTCCCTAGAAATCCAAAGCTCTTAGAAAGCCTGACACAATGGTTAGCATTCTTTTTCTTTAGCAATATTCTAAGATACAACTTCATAGCTCCAGACAGACCTCCATAAGAGATAACATGCTGTGGATTGGCAATACCTTAGCATGACTGGAACCATAGACAGCTTTGCTCTTGTCTGTTTTGTGTTTATCTGTTAAAATCATAACTACGTGAAGTCTGTGTGGCTTAATTAATAACTTTACAATTGTTGGTTCTTTTCTAGATTGTCAGTGGCATAATTCATCATACCCAGACCCCTAAACTACTTAAACGATTATTTCTGTTTTCCTATGCAGCTGCTGCACAAAACAGTACAGGTCAGTGTCTCTGAGTTTTAATTTTTTTTTTATTTTATTGTGGTGAAAATATATATAACAAAACATTTGCTAATTCAACAATTTTCCCATGTACAATTTAGTGATAGTGATTATGTTCATCCATGTTGTACAACCATCACCAATATCCATTTTCAAATTATTCCACCACCAGTTACAGAAACTCAGTGCTGCCCTAAGTAGTGATTCCCTCTTTCCCCTTGCCTCCCACCTGTGGTAATAACTGACACTTTGGCCTCCATACATTTGCCTATTCTAGACACTTCATGAAAGTGGGATCCTATAATATTTATTCTTTTGTGACTCTGTTAGTTCACTCAGCATGTTTTCAAGGTCTGTCCATGTTGGAGCATGTATCAGGACTTGATTTCTCTTCCTGGCTGAGTAGTAGTCCAGTAGTCCCTTGTATACATATACTACATTGTGTTTTCCCATTCATCCCTTGATAAACACATAGATTGTTTCCACCTTGTCTTCTAGGAGTTAACTCATGGGTAGGCAGGGCCCTTCCCATTCCTCCCTGAAGTTAGTGGGAGAAAACCCATTCATGCGTTTCTCATTTTGTTTTTCTTCTCTCTAGCAGTTGGTCACTCTTGCTTGGATGATTCACACAAAAGGTTTCTGGGGTTTTTTGCTGTGATCCTTGTTTTAATCCTGTCTTTTAGGTTTGTTAGTTTTTTATGAGGGGTTGTTTGTATATTTGCTTCTTATGAAAGATAAAATCAATGTGTAACTAGGAATGTGAGACTATAGCATAACAAAATTGAGACAAGTTTAAAGTAAAGTTTGAAACAAGTTTAAAATAGCCTTGTTTGTACCTGAGTTCCTTTTACTACTTAAAAATACTTGATTTCATTTGTTAAGATTCCAGAGTATGTCTTACATTCCAGAAAGTCTTTAAACAGCCAACTGAAAACTAAACCCACTGCCATCAAGTCAGTTCTGACTCATAGCAACCCTACAGGATAGAGTAGAACTGCCCCATAGGGTTTCCAAGGCTGCAAATCTTTATGGAAGCCTCTTCTTTCTTCCACAGACTGGCTGATGAGTTCAAACCGCTGACCATTTGGTTAGCAGCCAAGTGTTTTAACTGTTACTGTACCAAAACTCCTTTTTAAACACCAAGAGCACACTTAAAGCTAGTTTAGTAAGGAAAAACTTAACTTTCCAAGTATTTCTCAGTTTACTAAAAAAGGGAGAAATCTTTTAAGTAAGAAATCTTGGTTATCTGACTTGTTGTTGTTAGGTGCCGTCGAGTCGTTTCCGACTCATAGCGACCCCATGCACAGCAGAATGAAACACTGCCCGATCCC
>NW_006921889.1:1832905-1881959 GCF_000298275.1 Orycteropus afer afer
TCTACATGTCACCACAGTAGGACAAACCGACAGACAAGTTTGTCCTGCTGTTGGAGACCTCTCGTCTGACTTAGCTATTAGTAAATACCTGTATTGTATTGTGTTTTCGCAGATGCCTGTTGTCTTCCTTCCTAGTTTTCTCCCTGGCTTGATTATCCTCTTGAGTCTGTTCACTTGCTCTGCCCATTACTCCCAATTTGATGTTTAGTGATCCTGTGTACTATGTGCTTTTTGTCAGGGAAATGTCATGTTAGTTTCAAAAACATAGAGGAGACATTCTGAATTGTAGAATTGCTTTGTCACTAACTGCTTATATAGGCACAGTGGAGACATGGAGGTTTATAGGACTTACTCTCTGCCTTCAGGAGTATAAAGTCAAACAGGAAAGGCAGCTGTGTGATATGTCTTTTGATGGAAAGGGCCATGGGAACGCAAAGGAGGGAGTAGCCGACCGTGGTGGTGGAGGGAGGACTATCAGAGAGAGAAGACTGTGCCTAAACTGATGGTGGCCGGATATGGGCGTATCTGGGTTGCATAGCGGAGTGTTTTAGGCAGAGAGATAGGTATGTACAAAGATACAGATACCTCAGAGCATATTACTTTTTGGGAACTGTGGTGATTTAGTAGAAAAAAATATGAGTCTTGGCATCTGTTTTGGAAGGAAATAAAAAAACGGTTGCTGTTGAGTCAGTTTGATTTTTCAGATTTTAGTAGATTGCCAGGCTTCCTCCCAGGGCACCTCTGGTGGACCCAGACTTTCATCCTTTTGGTAAACAGCTGAGTGCATTAACCATTTGCACTACCCAGGTGTAAATCCTTGCCCAGCCTGCTTACTGGCTGTGTGATCCTGGGGTTGACACTTAATGTTTGGACCTCCTTTTCCTCATTTTTCAGACCATAGCATTAATGTTTACATGGAAGTGTTGTGAGAGTTATAAATTATTAAATGCATGACACATAGTGTATACTTATTAAATGATAATTAGTATTAATAGTTTAGTATGGCTAGGTGACATGGTACGTATGGAAGGAAATCGTAGTGGTAAGGCTGGAGCAGTAGGTAGGCTTAGATAAAGACCTTTTTGCCACATGAAGGATATGGTACTAGTGAAAGGTTAAGAGACAAAGCACTTTATAAGAGCTCAGTAAGCTCAGTAAGAGGCAGCTTCAGTAATAGAAGAGAGGTGGCACAGGACCTCAGCTAACGGGGTAGAGAGAAAAGACACTCAAGGTTTATGAGGTAGAATTTATGGACTTTGGTAGTTGGGAAAATGGGTAGGTAGTACTTTGTTAATTTGTGGCTTTGAAAACATTATAAAGAGATGAAGAAGAATTTAAGGGTGACATCTAAACTTTAAGGATTTTTGGTGGTGCAAAGCTTAAGGCATTTGACCGCTAACCAGAAGGTTGGTGGTTCAAACCCACTAGCCACTCCACGGAAGGGAGATGAGGCAATCTACTTCTGTAAAGATTTACCACTGTGTCAACCCAGTGGAAGTCGCTACGGACTGGAATCAACTCGATGGCTATGGTTTTTCGTTTTGGTTTTCTAAGCTTTTGTTTGGTTCGTTGAGTTGATGACAGTATCATTTACTCAGGGATGTTAGAAACAGGCTTTGGGAGCAGGGGCAGCTGTGGAGCTCCATTCTAAACATACTGAGTTTGCAGTATTTGTGAAATATTCAGACACCCAGTAGATAGCTGGTGCTAAGAAAGAAAAATTTGGAAGAACCCCGTGTATAGATAGAAGTGCAGTTGTTTTTGTCCTAGAAGTTATCATCTAAAAAGAGTCAGCTTAAGGCTGTAATTTCAGTCATTAGTCATTTCTTTCCCTTTAGTATGGTGAAATGAGATCTTCAAAAATTTTAAGGAGATAATTAAACCAAGAGAAAAATCAAATAATTTGTGTATATCTTGAGTCAAGCCTGGTAATTAACCTCTATAATACACAGTTTAGCAGTTAATGCAGTTGCCAAGGAAGACTATATAGACTGAGAAGGGAACACACACGTTGCAGGGATGGGTAGAGAAAGAGAACCCCGTGGTGGGTTCAGAGACAGAGGAGGAAAGCCAGGAAGGAAGAAACTAAGTTCAGGGAGAGGGGGTTCTTCTGAGTCACAGTCTACAAATCAAAGGCGACAGGAATTTAATAGAAACCTGTTGGACGTGGCAGTTAGGAGGTGATTTGTGACATTAGCAAGACCCGTTTTCAGCAGACTTGGAGACTGGTGGCAGGCAAATCAGATTGACATGAACTGGGAAGTAAATGGAAACTAGAGGAGTAGAAGCCAGTGCTTTTGAGAAGTTTGGTTGTAGAAGACAGGGAAGACAAAGCAGTGGCCAGCAGGGAGGCACCACTGCAGCTACAAGTCAGCTTTCTCGGCCTCACTTTCCTAGCTCCTCAAGTGCTCCGAGGAGCTCTGGTAGCATAGTGCCTAAGGCACTTGACTGCTAACCAGGAGGCTGGCGGTTCAAACCCACCAGCCACTCCTCGGAAGGAAGGTTGGGCAGTCCTACTTCTGTAGTGATACTGCCTTGGAAACCCAAGGAGGGGTCACTATGCGTCGAGGCTGACTCGATGGCACATAACAACAACAACAACAACAAAGTCCTTGGGCTGGTGTATTCTAAAGATTGAATCCAGTTGTAACAATCTGATCCATCTGAGTTAGCTTTTGAAACAGAATGAGGTGGTCTGGTTAATAGAGAGTATGTTGTTGATGTTGTATGTAATATGGAGTCAGTTAAAAGTCAGGGTGACCCCGTGTGACAGAGTAGAACTGCCCTAGAGGGTTTGTTAGACTGTAATCTTTATGGAAGCAGATAGCCAGGTCTTTTCTCCTGAAATACTCGTGCAGGGGGAGGGGGGTTAAAGCCACCAACTTTTCGGTTAGCAGCCAAGAGTTTAAACATTGCATCACCAATGCTCCTTAATGGAGAGTATAAATAACTGCATGTTATTGAGAATAAAGAATGTTCAGAGAATTACAATGATGTAAAATACACTTAGCACTAATATTAGGCTGAACGTAAAATACGTTTCTTAATTTGGTGAGTTCATCTTTGTGAATGACTGAGACCTTGTACTCTAGCTGTGTGTACAAGTGCTGCAATATGAAGTATACAAATAAGACTTCTTTTGTTTATCACTGTAGATGATGTAAATGTTTATTAAAGGGTTTTCATTTGAGTAATTTTGCTATATTTTTAGGAATTTTGCTTCTTCCTTAATATCCCAAATCCTGGTTTGGACTCAGTGAGAAACTGTTTCTCAGCTGGCCAGAATATGTTATCAATATGCCTAAACCCTTACCTTGATTGAGCATGGAAGTTTTCTTACTTTTTGCTGGCTTTTTATTATAGAAAGCCCAATATCTCTTACTCTATTTTAAATCCATTTTTCCTCCCCTTTCCTCCTTCCAACCCCCATTTGTTTGTTCAGAAGGAAAGGCTGTAACTGACAGATGCTAATTGACCACTTAGTTTTTCCCTTGAGTAGGGGTTTATAGATGTGGGTTCTTTGCAACCAGAACATCTTTATTCTCTGACTTAACAATTTGCAAATGTATTTATGCCATGGCCTGCTTGTGTTCCTAAAGAAGTGGTTATCATTTATGTCCATGGGGAAGGTTTTTGGGCTTGTTTTTTTGTTTGTTTTTTATACTTCATGGAAATTTGATTTATAGCTGACTGGGTTTGAATTCCAATTCTGCCATTGATTAGTCCTGTGATCTTGGACAAGTTATGTAACTTTACTGTGCCACATCTGTAAAATGGAGAAAATAATATTATTTACCCTACAAGATTGTGAGGATTGAGTTAATAAAATGTGATATGATTAGAATAGTGACCAACACATCTAAGTGTTGGTAATTAGTATAATAAGCAGTAATTAGTATAATCATCATTATTGCTTCTATTATGATCTGGTTTTATTAAATGAAGCAGGTGGGCATTTTATCAAATACTTTGGCTTTTTTCAAAATAATTTTATTGTGATTTGGCTAAATGTTTATGGAGGAAATCAGTTTTCCTTTCAACAATTCATACCCATTTTGTTTCATGTCATTTTTGCAATCCCCACTACATAACGTCACTCATCCCACTTCCTCCCTGTGTTTCCTGTTTCCCTTACTCCTCCTTTCCTAACCTTCCCTGCCTTCTGAACTTTGTCCTTGGGCAAATGCTGCCCTTTTGGTCTCCAGTGGTTGGTTGTTCTAAGGAGTGTGTACCTCCCTAGTGTTAAAGTTCATCTTACAGATCTGTCTCTTGTTTGGCTGAAAACTGAGCCATAGGGGTGAGTTCAGTTCCAGGCCCAAAGGGTGGCTAAGGGTCAAACACTTTTTTTTCCCCAGAAGGTTGGTATTTTAGATGTGCGAAGGCTTGAACCGGCTGATTTGTAATAGAGTTTGTGTAAATATCTGAGACCATTTTGGTTTGTGTCACCCCCGGCAGACTTCACTATGGCTTGGGAGAGGACCAAGGACAGGTCTGCTGGGCTGCAGGAGCATTTCCTCCGAGCAGCTGGTGGCCAGGCTGTGTCAGACACAAGGGCACTGGCCACCATACTGCAGCCCATGGTGAGCTGACCTTTATGGCAGCCGTCTAATTTATTTATGACCTTCAGCAGTCTAGCGTCACACTTGGAAAACCCTTTGTTGGCAGTGCATCTTCACATTGAAAGAGCATTTACATTTGAAAAGCTGACGTGCTGTTCAGATAAGTTTGCTGGCTTATGCACATATTGGTAGGGCTAAAAATATTTTATTATTTTAGCATTTGTGCCAAGCTGTCTTTCAGTACTTCACAGGATCTTTTCTGTGTTATATAGATTATCTCATGGTCAGATGACTGAAAAATAAGCTATAAATTGCTTTTGCAAGGAATGGAACAAGAACAACTCCTTTCCTACAATATAAAAAGACAGAGGCTTAGTCATAATTTTGGATTTTTAAAAAATGGAACACAGGATTAAGCAGTGAATTTATTCTATTTGAATAAAAGTGGTCTTAGTGGAGGTAACTGGAGCCTAAGGATCCACCTTCACATAATTAAAATACTAGTAATTCAAGGAAATTATTATGAATTCAAAGGAGCCCTGGTAGCGCAGTGATTAAGCACTTGGCTGCCAACTGAAAGGTCGGTAGTTTAAACCCGCCAGCTGCACCACAGGAGAAAGATGTGACAGTTTGCTTCCATAAGGATTTACGGCCTTGAAAACCCAATGGGGCAGTTTTATTCTGCCTTGCTCGGAAGGAAGGTTGGGCAATCCTACTTCCATAGTGATAACTGCCTCGGAAACCCAAGGAGGGGTCGCTAGGAGTCGGGGCCAACTCGATGGCAAATAACAACAACAACAACATAGGGTCACTATGAGTTGGAATCGACTAAGGGCAATAGGTTTGTTTATTTACTTCAAGAAAGCATATTTTTGTCCTTTTAATTTTGTTTTGCTAGCCACAGATCCCAAGAATCATACTGTAATGTTTGACACACTAGAGGACTGGTGTTGGGAGTTGGAGCGGACCAAAGGCAGCATGAAGTACAAAGCAGTGAGTGTCAATGAAGATTATAAAGTCTGTGAAAGGTGAGCTTTCTGTGCTGTGTTTTCTGGTAAACAGCTTTATTGAGATACAATCCATACACCATACAGTTCACTCGTTTAAAGCATACATTTTTTGATAGTATACTCACGTCATTGTGTAACCATTACCTCAGTCAATTTCAGAACACTTTCATTATCCCTTCAAAAGATTCAGTACCTCATAACAGTCATTCCTCATTTCTTGCCAGTCTCCCCACCCCTTCAGCCGTCAGCAACTACTAATTCACTCTGTCTCTGTAGATTTGCCCGTTCAAGACATTGTGTATAAATGGAACCACAGGTGGTCTCTTACCACCGGCTTCTTTGACCTAGCATAATGTTCTCAAGGTTCATCTGTGTTGTAGCATGCATCAAAACTTCACTCTTTTTTTCATAGGCAAATAATACCCCATTGTATGGAAATACCACATTTATTTATCCATTTATCAGTTGATGGGTATTCAGGCTTGTGGTGTAATAAATTGTCTGGTGTGGCTTTTCTAGCCATAAGTCTTTGTAAACTCCATGGTGGAATTTGCTGTGAGCAACTGAGGAGCTCCTGATTATAAATGTTATCCACCTGGGGTATTTCTGTTGGGAATGTCACCAAGCAATGTTCTGGGAAGTTCGCTGTCTCTCAGGTGCTTAGCATTCTGGTGTTACGATTGGTTAATTTGGCCATTCTGCCGGGCTCAAAAGGAGCCCTCCTGGAGGCAGAAGAGATCTGTCTGACTGCTGGCTGAGGAAGCATGGGCTGCTGAGAGACATGCGCTCCTGAGAGACACACACTGCTGGGAAAGAGATGCAAGAGACATGTACTGCTGAGAGAGACACCGAGAGACAGGCACTGCTGGGAGAGTGGCTAAGAGATGTCAGACTGAGAGAGACTGAGTGTTTTCTTGAACTTGAATTGTAGCCTGGTGCTTCCCTAATAAATCCCATAATCTGTGAGTTCTGTGTGGCCACTGCAGTGAATTGTCGAACCCAGCAGAAAGGTGGTGAGTGCTGTGGGAGGAACAGTTGGTGTCAGGGTTGGTGAAAGGGCTGGAGGGAGGCAGCATGTCTGGCCTCACAGGAGTAGGCCTTGGGCTACATTCTGTCTTCCTCTTGTGCGGTTCGAGGAGGTCAGAAGATATGGCCTCCTTGCCCCTTTGGCAAGGATGTTTCCACTTTGCTATTACAATGCTGCTATGAACACTTAGGAGCTCTGGTAGCATAGTGCCTAAGGCACTTGACTGCTAACCAGAAGGTTGGCGGTTCAAACCCACCAGCTACTCCTTGGAAGGAAGGTTGGGCAATTTACTTCCATAGTGACACCGCCTCAGAAACCCAAGGAGGGGTCGCTATGAGTCGAGTCCGACTCTGGCAAATAACAACAACAGGCAATAACAACAAAACTTATATACAAGTTGTTTTCATTTCTCTCCAGCACATAGCCTGGGAATGGAATTACTAGGTCATATGGTGACTCTGTATTCCACTTTTTGAGGAACTGCCAAACTGTACCATTTTACATTCCTACCAGCAATGTATATGGGTTCCAATACCTATACAGCAATACTGACATTTAAAGTATCTCTTAAAATACTTAAAACTGAATTTGTGCCTTTTTTTATTGAGTTTTCATTGTGTCTGTCATCCAAGTGTAAAACATTGAGAGACATTTCTAACTTCATATTATGTATTTTCTTTCATTGAGCACTTCATTTAGTCATTCAACAAAAATTTTTGAGTGCCTACTGTGTGCCAGACAGTATCCTAACTACTGGTGAGAAAGCAGTAAACAGGGAATCTAAATATCCCTGCCTTCATGGACCTTTCATTTTAGTTAGAGGAAAATGAGGAGAGCAAACAAAGTAGATAATACGACTGTAAAAGGTAATCGGTGCTGTAGAGAAGAACAAATAAGGCACAGGGATGGCGAGCTGGGCTTGGCGGTGCTCGTGCTGCAGGGCTTGGTCAGGAGGCCCTGCTGAGCAAAGACCTGAAGGAAGTGAAGGGTTCAGTCAGAAGACACCGAGCGGCACCATCCCCAGGAGGAGATTCAAGGGCAAGGCTCTTAGGTGGAATCTTGCATGGCTTGTTGGGCAAACAGCCCTAGGAGGAGAGGGAAAGAGAGGGAAAGGGCCGGGAGAGGCTGGGTGATGAAAACCAGAGGCTTTCCTAATGATTCATAGTTGGGTAAGGGGCAGTTTGAGCACAGGCAAGAAGTGACCTGACCTGTATTTTTTAAGGATGACTCTCTGGAATCTATTTTTAGAAACTTGAATCTTATCATTTCGGGACGTAAGTGTCATGCATTTTGGAATGAGTTTCAACATTTACAAGATTAACCACCATGTTTCAGTGTGAGCTGGGATGACAGTGGGGAGGAGGCTATAGGGCACCCTTTTATCCCTGTCCTTCACTGTCAGCCTCACCTTGTGTCTCCTTTCCCAGTTACAAAGTTTAAAGGGGAAAGTTAGCTATTGGAAATCCCTGCTTCTAGGAATTGTGGTATAGAAGAATTCTGTGAGCAGAATTCACCGCTCGTCTGTCAATTTGTCATACTGTGGTGGCTTGCATGTTGCTGTGAGGCTGGAATCTATGCACCAGTATGTCAGATACCAGCATAGTCACCCATGGTGAGCAGGTTTCAGTGGAGCTTCCACACGAAGAGAGACTGGGAAGAAGGATGGGGCCATCCATTTCTGAAAAAAATTGGCCAGTGAAAACTTTTGAGTTGCAGTGAAACACTATCTGATACATTACTGGAAAACTTTATGAATAGCCCTGGAACGTTGTCCAGTAATAGTGCTGGCTGATGGAACCACTGAGACTATGGCCCCTAGCTGCCCTTCAGGTCTGGAATTGAACTCACCCCTGTGGTTTCCAGCCAAACAAAGTACAGGCATGTGAGTTAAACATTTACCTCAAGTAGACACACGCCCTGGAGAGAACAATCATGGGAGAAGGAAGGGCTGCTTATGCACAGGGAGACAGCTCAGGGGGCAGGAGAGTATGGAGGGATGGACACTGGGAAGAGGTAACTATGGGGAGGAAGTGGGAGGGGAGCTGTTGCATTGTGTTAAACTGTGGTCAGTGACATGATACAAAGTATATGTGAACTGCTGTATGGAAAGTGAATTTGCTTTGTAAATCTTCACCCAAATCACAATAAAAAAAAAAAAAATAGTGCTGGAAGATGAGCCCTTCAGGTCAGAAAGCACACAAAATAGGACTGGGGAACAGCTGCCTCCTCAAAGTAGAGTCGACCTTAATGACGCGGATGGAGTACAGTTATCAGGACCTTCGTTTGCTGAAGAGGTACGACTCAAATGGGAAGAAACAACTGCAAAAATACATTAATAATTGGAACGTGGAATGTACGAAGTATAAATCTAGGAAAATTGCAGGTTGTAAAAAGTGAAATGGAATGCATAAAGTTCGATATCCTAGGCATTAGCAAGCTGAAATGGACTGGTGTTGGCCATTTTGAAGCATATGGTCTACTATGCTGGGAATGATAAAGAATGGCATCACATTCATTGTTGAAAAGACTGTTTCAAGATCTATCCTGAAGTACCATGCTGTCAGTGACAGGATAATAGCCATATGCCTACAAGCAAGACCAGTTAATACTACTGTTCACATTTGCAAACCAACCACTAAAGCCAAAGATGAAGAAATTGAAGATTTTTACCAACTTCTGCAGTCTGAAATTGACCAGACATGCAATCAGGATGTATTGATTATTACTGGTGATTGGAATACAAAATTTGGAAACAAGAATCATCAGTAGTTGTAAAATAGGGCCTTGGTGATAGAAATGATGCCAGAGATTGCATGATAGAATTTTGCAAGACCAGCGACTTATTCATTTCTTTTCTCAACGACATAGACAGTGCTATACACGTGGACCTGGCCAGATGGGATACACAGGAATAAGATCAACTACATCTATGGAAAGGAATGATGGAGAAGCTCTATATCTTCAGTCATATCCAGTCCAGGAGCTGATTGTGGAACAGATTATCCATTGCTCATATGCAAGTTTAAGTTTAAGCTGAAGCTGAAGAAAATTAAAATAAGTCCATGAGAGCTAAAATATGACTGTGGTGGTTAAAGTTGTGTATCAACTTGGCTGGGCCATAGATTTGAGTGGCTGGGCAGTTGGGTGTAGTTATTATCCATGATGGGATTGGTAGTCAGCTCCATGGTGGAATGTGCTGTGAGCAGCTAGGGAGCTGCCTTTGGGGTGTGGCCTGCTTCCAGGATATACAGAGAAGCTGTGGTAATGGTCCCAAGCTTCTTGGCACATTTGGATCCTGCATTTGGCTGAGTCATCAGTGGGCTGCCATGTGGCCTGCCAATCTTGGGACTGTTTCTGGACTTGAACTAGTGGCCTCCCGTGTAGCTTGCTAATCTTGGGACTGTGCCATTTTACTTGTTGATCTTGGGTTCGTCAGTCTCAGCAGCAAGCAGCTGCCTGAGTCAGAAAAAGTTGTAGTGGGCCTGGAACAGCAGGCAGAGCTGAAGCCCAGTGTCAGGGAGCCTTCCCCCAGCCCCTAGAGCTAGCACCGTGAATTTGGATTTCTAGGCTCCTAAACTGTTGTAAGAGAATAAATCTCTGTTTTTTAAAGTTATCCACCTGTAGTATTCCTGTTAGAGCACCACTAGAAAACTAGAACAGTGACCTTGATTATATCCCACCTGAATTTAGAGACCATCTGAAGAGTAGATTTGATGCATTGAACACCAATGACTGAAAACCCAATAAGTTGTGGAATGACATCAAGAACATCATACATGAATAAACCAAACAGTCATTAAAAGACAGGAAAGGAAGAAAAG
This sequence comes from Orycteropus afer afer, assembly GCF_000298275.1. Lineage (NCBI taxonomy): Eukaryota > Metazoa > Chordata > Mammalia > Tubulidentata > Orycteropodidae > Orycteropus > Orycteropus afer. The sequence continues at coordinate 1,843,323 of NW_006921889.1, forward strand.
ACCAAAATGGATCTCAGAAGACACTCTGAAACATCCTTTTGGACAGAGAGTAGATAAAGCAAATGGAAGAAATGACAAGATGAAAGAGCTGAACAGAAGATTTCAAAGAGCAGCTCAAGAAGAAAAAAGTAAAGTATTACAATGAAATGTGCAAGAATTAGGAAACCAAAAGGGAAGAACACTCTCACGCTTGGCATTTCTCAAGCTGAAAGAACTGAAGAAAAAAATCCAAGCCTTGAGTTACAATATTGAAGGATACTATCGGCAAAATATTGAATGATGCAGGAAGCATCAAAAGATGACGGAAGGAATACAGAAACCCTGTACCAATAAGAATTGGTCAATATTCAGACATTTCAGGAGGTAGCATATGATCAAGAACCAGTGGTATTGAAGGAAGGAGTCCAAGATGCACTAAAGGAATTGGCAAAAATCAAGGCTTCAGGCATTGACAGAATAATCACTGAGATGTTTCAAAAAGGGTTGCAGCACTGGAGGCACTCACTCAGCTATTCCAAGAAATTTGGAAGACAGCTACCTGGACAACTGATTGAAAGAGATCCACATTTGTGCCCATTCCAAAGAAAGGTGATTCAATAGAATGTGGAAAGTATCAAACAATATCATTAATAACACATGCAAGTAAAATTTTGCCGAAGGTAGTTAAAAGACAATTACAGCAGTTTATCGACAGGGAAGTGCCAGAAATCCAAGCTGGATTTAGAAGAGGATGTAGAACAAGGGATATCTTGGTGATGTCAGATGGATCTTGGCTGAAAGCAAAGAATACAGAAAAATATTTACCTGTGTTGTATTGACTATGCAAAGGTATTCCGCTGTGTAGATCATAACAAACTATGAATAACATCATGAAAAATGGGAATTCTAGGACACTTAATTGTGCTTCTGCACACAGACCAAGAGGTTGTCATTCTAACAGAATGAGGGGATACTGCATGGTTTAAAATCAGGAAAGGTGAGTGTGATAGTTGGAGCTGTGTGTCAACTTGGCTGGACCCCAGTTCTGTGTGGTTGTTCCCATGATGGGATCGGATCTCTGTGTTCTGAGTGGCCAGTCTGTTGAAGGGGAGTTTCCCTAGGGGTGTGGCCTGCTTCCAGGATATCCAGGGACATCCTGGGAAGAGAGACATTCTTCTGTGGATCGGAATTCTGTTGTGCTGCCTACAACTGTCTGTGAGTGAGCAGTTCACCGTTCGGCCTGGAGATCTTGGATTCATCATTCATTGGAGTCAACAGCCAGTGTACTGCCTGCCAGCCTTGAGCTTCTCGGCCCCCGTGGTTGCGGGAGCCAGGAAAAGCCTCCACCTTGACATTTGATCCAGGAATTTTGGACTTGCCGGCTTCTATACGTGGGTGAGCCATTTTCCTAAGATAAATTTCTCTCTCTCTCTCTCTCTCTCTAAGCTTTGCTGGTTTTTGTTTCTCTAGAGAACCCAGTCTAACACTCAGGGTTGTATCCTTTCACCATAATTATTTAATCTGTATGCTGAACAAATAATCCAAGAAGCTGGGCTATAGGAAGAAACGACATTATTGGAAAAAGACTCATTAACAATCGGTGATATGCAGATGACACAACCTTGCTTGCTGAAAGTGAAGAAGACTTGGAAGTACTTACTGGTGAAGATCAAAGATTATAGCCTTCAATATGGATTACACTTCAACATAAAGAAAATAAAAATCCTCACAATAAATGGAGAAAAGATTGAAGTTGTCAGGGATTTCGTTTTACTTGGATCCACAATCAAAATGTGTGGAAGCAGCAGTCAAGGAATCATACAACATATTTCACTGGGAAAATTTGTTACAAAAGACCTCTTTAAATTGTTAAAGAGCAAAGGTGTCACTTTGAAGATTAAGGTGCACCTGACCCCATGCCACATTATTTTCAACTACCTCATATGCATGTGAAACCTGGACACTGAATAAGGAAGGCCAAAGAAGAATTGATGCATTTGAGTTGTGGTGTTGGCAAAGAATACTGAAAATACCTTGGACTGCCAGAAGAACAAACACATTTGTCTTGGAAGAAGTACAGCCAGAATGCTCATTAGAAGAGATAATAGCCAGACTTTGTCTCACCTACTTTGGCCATGTTATCAGAAGAGATATCTCCCTGGAAAAGGATTTCATAAAGTAGAGGGTCAATGAAAAAGAGGAAGACCCTCAATGACATGGATTGACACAGTGGGTGCGGTGATGGGCTCAAGCATAGCAAAGACTGTGAGGAAGGCACAGGACTAGGCAGTGTTTTGTTGTGTTGTACATAGGGCTGCTCTGAGTCAGAACCAACTCGACGGCACCTAACAACAACAACAAAAATGTATACGTAACACAAACAACACTTGTTGTTTCAACATTCTTCAGTGGCATTAAATATATTTATCAACCCTCACTGTTATCCATTTCCAAATTTTCTGTCACCCTTAACAAAAGCTCATTGTCAAGGGCCGAAATCCATTAAATGGAGAAGAGGTGGTCTTTTTAACAAATGATGCTGGCAAAACTGGTTATCCAGTTGCAGAAAAATGAAACAAGATCCATACCTCATACCGTACACAAAAACTAAGTCCAGATGGATCAAAGACTTAAATGTGAAACCTAAAACTATACATTTCCTCAAGGAAAAAAATAGGGGCATGTTCTGGTTACCTAGTGCCACTCTGACCGAAATATACCACAAATGGGATGGCCTTAACAAACAGGAGTTTATTCTCTTACAGTTTAGAGCCTTTAAGTCAGAGTTCAAAGTGCCAGCTTCTAAGGGCTGGGTGAAAGCCCCTCGACCTTGAGCTTCAGCTCTGCCTCTTGCTCCCAGCCCACTGAAGCTAGAGGCATCTTCACTGAGGCAGCTACTGGCTGCTGAGGCTCATAAGCCCAAGGTTGACAAATAGCCAAGGTTGGCACAGTCCCGATGTTACCAAACCACATGGCAGTCCAATAAGTCAAGACCATTATAAGTCCCAAGGTCGGCAGAGCTTGGCAGGCTGCTGAATGACACAGCTACATGCAGGGTCCAAGTGTGCCACAAGCTAGAGACCATTCTCCAAGGCTTCTGCTTATATAGCAGAAGCAGACCACATTCCCTAAAGCAGCTACTCAGCTGCTCACAGTAGATTCCACCATGGAGTTGGTTACCAATCTTATCATAGGGAATACTACATCCAGCTGCCCAGCCACTCAGCCAGGCCCACCATGTTGACGCACAAACATAACCACCACAGGGCAAAGTTAGGGGCCCTAATATATGGCATTAATAGACTGTCAAGCATAACCCAAAATGCACAAACAGCAGAAGATAAACTAGATGAATGGGACCTTCTAAAAGTTAATTTTTTATGTGCTTTCAAAGACTTCTTCAAAAGAGTAAAAAGAGAACCTACAGATTGGGAAAAAATATTTGGCAGCAACATAACTGACAAGGAACTTAGTTCTAAAATTTATGGAAAACTCCAATACCTCAACAACAAAAAGACAAACATTCCAGTTGAAAATAAGCAGAAGATATGAATAGACACTTCACCAAAGAAGATATCTGGGCAGCCAAAAAACACGTGAAGAAATGTTCATTATCATTAGCCATCAGAGAGATGGAAATCTGAACAACGAGATACCATCTCACCCCAGCACTAATAGCAGAGTTCAACAAGACCAAAAATAACAAATGCTGGCAAAGGTGTGGAGAGATTGGGACTTTAACACACTTCTGGGAGAACTGTAAAATGATACAACCACGGTGGCAAGTAGTACAGTGATTGCTTGAAAAGTTTGAATTAGAAATGCCATTTGACCCAGCAATCCCATTACTAGATATATATCCTAAAGAAGTGAGAGCAGGACAAGAATAGATATATGCACACCCATGTTCTTTGTAGCACTATTAACAATAGCAAAGAGATGGAAACAGCCTAAGTGCCCATCAACAGAAGAATGGATAACCAGACTATGGGCTATACACACAATGGAATATTATGCAACACTAAAGAATAACTAGAACCTTCAAAACATTGCATAACATGGACAAACTTTGGAGGACATTATGCTGAGTGAAATAAGTCAATCTCAGAAGGACAAATATTCTATTAGTGTACTATTGTAAAAAGTCAAGAAAAGGTTTATATATGGAAGAAAACTTTCTTTGTTGGTTACCAAGGGTAGGAGAGAAGGGGAGGGAACACTGCCAGATAGGTAGAAATAAGTATTGATTTGGGTGAAGGGAAGGGCAATGTACCAGAAGTGAGTGGTCAACATGATGGCATAGAGGAAGAGATATTGGTACAGACAATAAAGATGAACCCTTTTACGTGTACATATGGTGTAGTAAATTACATAGTGTGGCTTTTCACAAAGCAATCTTCTGGGAAGTTTGCTGTCTCTCAGGTGTATAGAATTCTGATGTTGGGATTGGTTAGTGGTCACTCAGCCAAGTTCAAAAGGAGCCCTTCTATAGGCAGAAGTCTCTCTGACTGCTGGCTGAGAAAAGCATACTGCTGAGAGAAACGCGCTCCTGAGAGACACGTGCTTCTGAGAGAGAGACACTGAGAGACACGCACTGCTGAGAGAAAGACTGAAAGAAACTGTTGGCTGAGAGACAGCGGGCTGAGAGAGACTGAGTGTTGTTCCTGAACTTGAATTGTAGCCTGTTGCTTCCCTAATAAACCCCATAATCTGTGAGTTCTGCGTGGCCACTGCAGCAAATTATCGAACCCAGCAGAGAGGTGGTGGGTGCTGCAGGAGGACCGGTTGGTGTCAGGGTTGATGAAAGGGCTGGAGGGAGGTAACATGTCTGGCCTCACAGGAATAGGCCTTGGGCTATTGGTGGTGATTCAGTCTTCCTCTTGTGGGGTTAGAGGAGGTCAGAAGATGCAGCCTCCCTGCCCCTTTGGCAGTTGGCGTCAGAAGTGGGATTTGTTGCAGTGGCTCCAGACTCACAGAAGTATGGGATATTGTAAAAGAAAAAGGGAAGGGGCCTGGAAAGTGAAACTTTGGATTCTTAGATGATTACTTTGGTTGGTGTTACCTCTTAAAGGAGATTATTGATCCAGAGGCTAGGTCACACTGGTTATACCCAGCCAAAGGCCCAAGGCTGTATACATAGAATGGGAAGGTAATCAAGGTGAAGAGATGAACCTGGAATGTCTTAAGAAGGATTATGTGTTTTGGATTTTGTGTTTATCTGAATGTACTATGGATATTGAATGTTCTCTTACCTGCTTGTACATTAGAAATGATTATGGAGTATGGATAATGGAGAACGTCTCAGTCTGCCTTCAGCCAATACTTGATTGGATATGTTAAAAGGGGTAATAGAATTTGCCCAGAAGAAACACAGGCTTTTGTTTCAAACCTGTGTGTAGAATATAGGGGACTTAGGTAGAAAACCTGAGCTCCACCCAGCACTACTGAGGAAACAGAAGATTTGCATTTGAATAAGGACCTGAAGAGGAAAAAAAAAAGACTTTGGCTTTTTGAATTCCGAGCAAGCAGACAGGTTTTGGGTGCATGGAGACAGGAAAATCATAGTCCACGAGAGAAACCCCTTCCAGGACTGAAAGTTAAAGGAAGCCAGCAAGTAGTAGGCTCGTATGCTGCTCTCTTGGGACCACCTGAGTCCACCTGAGTAGAAATGGGAAAGTGCAGCAAAAAAGAAATGGGCTGAATTTGGTACTCTTTGACCTAGGCCACAGAGGCTGGGGATGAGAAGAAGGGCTGGCTGGTCTGAAATGCAAGGAGTTGTGAGCCTACAGGCATTGAAATAGTCCCTGATGACTGAGGATGTAAGAGAAGGTGCTGGCTGGTCTGAAGTGAAGGAAGAGTACGACTCCCAAACTTAGCAGCTGGTACCCATGACCTAGCTGGGATGGCTAGGGCTGAGCTGATCAGAACCCGACCAAACGAAGAGGAAGATGTTTGGCACTGAGCTGGTGTTAAGTTGCTGGAATTTAATGGCTTGCGTGGGGCCAAAAGCATGGATTTTGCTTGTTTATGGATGCAGATACCTGAAGTTTCCAAGCAGAACAGAAGATTTTCCAGAGAGAAAGGAACATGCTTGTCTCCTCAGAGTACTAGTGTGATTGTTGTTGTTGTTGTTGTTGTTTGCCATCGAGTCGGCCCCGACTCATAGCGACCCCTCCTTGGGTTTCTGAGGCAGTATCACTACGGAAGTAGGAATGCCCAATCTTCCTTCCGAGGAGTGGCTGGTGGGTTTGAACCGCCAGCCTTCTGGTTAGCAGTCAGGTGCCTTAGCCACTATGCTACTAGTGTGATAGGGATGGGCAAATTAGAAATTAGGTATTTAAAATGGGGGAAGATAAAGGGATGAAGTGGCTGGCTTACACGCTTTCATGGGTGAGGTTATTCTTAAACTGATGGTGAAGGAAATGTTAATTTTTGAAGTACAAAAGGGATAATGGCTAGAAAAGCCAGGGGTGGTACGGTGTAGCAAATTATGTGTAGTGTGGCTTTTCTAGCCATAAGTCTTTGTAAACTCTATGGTAGAATTTGCAGAATGAAGAAAACCAAAGGTGCATGGAAACTATTAGTCCAAGGGACTAGTAGACCATGTGATCCTCAACCTATATGACCATGAGACCAGAAGAACTAGATGGTGCCCAGCTACCACTGTCAACCACTTGGAGGGGGATCAGTACAAGAGATCCTGGATAGAGTGGGAAAACAAAGTGGAACAAAACTCAAAATCATAAAAAAAAAAAAAAAAAAAAAGAGAGACCAGGTTTACTGGTCTGATAGACCTCAGATTATGGCCCCTAGTTAACCTTTCAGGTCTGGAGTTGAACTCACTCCTGTGTCTTCCAGCCAAATAATAGACAGGCATATGGGCTGAACATTTACATTCTTCGACATTTACATCCTCAGCATTTACTCCTTGGGGCGATCAATGATGGGAGAACAGAAGGGCAGTGTTTGCATAGGGAAATAGCTAGGGGGACGGGAGTACATGGGAAGGAAGGACACAGGGAAGAGGAAACTACAGGGAGAAAGTGAGAAGACAGCTGTTCCATTGTGGGGAATGGTGGTCAGTGTCATGAGACAAAATGTGTATGAACTACTGTATGGAAAATGAATTTGCTCTGTAAGCTTTCACCCAAATCACAATAAAAAGTAAAAAACAAAAAGTTCAGTATCCAGTAAGTTCAACATTTTTAATGGAAAATTTCTAGCAGTATAAACAAAAAGGTTAGGATGAATTCCTTTACATCGTCACCTACTAAACCACTTCTGGCTGATCTTTTCTTCATACCTCTACCAACTCTCCCCTCCCCTGATTATTTTGAAATAAATCCCAGGTATCATTCCATTTATTCATAAATATTTAGTTTTCATCTTTAAAAATTAAGGACTCTTTATAAATATAACCATAATACCATTATCACACCTTTCAAATTCAATGTTAATTCCTTACTATCTTTCAGTATCCTGTCAGTATTTACAATTTTCCCAGTTTTTTATCTTTCATCTTTTTACTGTGTTTTGTTTTTAATCAAGATTCAGTGGGATAGTTATCTTATAGTTGATTGATATATTTCTTAAGTCTCTTAATCTATAGGTTCCAACCATTTAAAAAAATATTTTTTTGAAATTTATTTGAAGAAACCAGGCAATTTGGTAGAGTTTTCCCCAATCTGGATATAATCATTCCCTGCACATTTTTGAGATCTAATGGTTTGATCATATTTGAGATCTTATTTCTACAACTGTGACAGTCGATTTTTCCCATGACCTGATACTTAACAGATTTATTTCAAATATGCATCATGCATACAAACACTATCTGATTATTTTCTGTTGTAGTTTTAGCCCCATAAGCACCTTCTTATTTCTCGTGAGACTCTGTTTCTAGCTCTTTGAATGAAAGGTGTTTACTGTTCCACAGTAGTAGAACCTAAGTAGGTTTTTTAAAATTAATATCTACTGACTAGAGATGCCATTCTTGGGTGCTGTGGTCTTGACTCCAACTCACAGTGACCAGTGTGACAGAATGAACTGCCCCAGAGGGTTTTCTTGGGTACAGTCATCACACAGGCAAATTGCCAGGTCTTTCTCCCACAGAGCTGCTGGGTACATTTGAACTGCCAATTGTGCGGTTGTCAGTGGAGTACGTAAACATTGGACCACCAGGGCTACTTGACTAAGATGATGTCTCCATATACCTATGACCTCTGCAACTCTGAAAACCTCACTTTCCCATTGACTGCAACTTAACAGATTTGATAAAGAACCTAAATTTTCTCAACTGGAAACTGAAGCCAGACTGCTTTGGTTCAGGACCCAGCTCCACCAAATCCTTTCCAGTTGTGTAACCTAGCAAGGTACTTAATAGTATTGTGTCTCAGTTTATTTATCTGTAAAATGAAAATAATAGCATATACCTCAGGGTTGAGGGGAGAATTAAATGAATAAGATGTGTTCATCAATTAGAGCAGCACCTGACATATAGCACTTTTATCTTTGTCATTCTTATCAGATAAAATTGTTTGGGTAACAGCCATTGTAATTGTTGTTGTTGGGTGCTGTCACGTTGGTTCTAACTCGTAGTGACCCTTGTACAAGAGAACAAAACACTGCCCAGTCCTGTACCATCTTCACAGTCGTTGCTGTGTTGGAGCCCATTGTTGCAGCCACTGTGTCAGTCCATCTCATTGAGTCTTCCTCTTTCTTGCTGACTCGCTCCTTCACCAAGCATGATGTCATTCTCTAGGGGCTGGTCCGTCCTGATAACATGTTCAAAGAACATGAGACGAAGTTTTGCCATTTTCACTTTTAAGGGGTATTCTGGCTATACTTCATCCAAAACATATTTGTTCATACTTGTGGCCATCCATATTCTTTACCAACCCCATAATTCAAAGGCATCAGTTCTTCGTCAGTCTTCCTTATTCTTTGTCCAGCTTCCGCATACATATGAGGCAATTCAAACTACTGTGACTTGGGTCAGACACACTTTATTCTTTAAAGTGACATCTTTGCTCTTAACACTTTAAAGAGCACTTGTGCAGCAGGTTTGCCCAATGCCGTATGTCCTTTGATTTGAGTCCTCCTCCAATCCTGATGCCATGTTCTTCTTCATTGTTGCTATATGATGAGAAGGATAACACCAACATTTCAGAATTCATGTACTTTTATATATCTTTATTCCATCCCTCTCATTTTATGGTTGAGGTAACAGATCCAAAAAGGTAGAGTTACTTCTCTAGGACTCTGTAGAATTACAGAAAGCTAGAGGATATGAACTCAGATCTCCCAGCACACTTAGCCAGAGTACTTTACACTAAACTTAGCTAGATAGTTCAGCTGAGCTGATACTTCTTAACAGGGAGATACAGTGTTTGTCATAACTGTCTGGTTGGCTTCTTTGGGTTCATTGAAATTGAGCTTTCATATTTAATGAATTAACTCTAGTACTAAAATATCGGTGTCATTGCTTTCTTCTAGGTTGCCAGCATACTTTGTTGTTCCCACGTCTCTTCCTGAAGAGGATATTCCACACTTTCAGGGTCACGGCATACCAGTAAGTGCATACGGAACCCCTGAGAAGCATGGCTTGGTCCTTGGCCCATCCTGGTAAAATTATCTTCTTTAAAACCCTTTGGCTTTGGTTCATAAGAACTTCACTTCAGTTCAACCATCATCCAAAAATATACTCAGGACTCCCCTGAGATGGTGCTGAAGCCTCTTACACATGAGGCTCTCTGGGACAGAGTTCTAACATTTTCACAGATGCACTTCAGTTTTTAACAGAGACGTCTTGAAATAGCTTTAAGAGGATTACAGTTCTGTCTAGTGTTGAGAGCCTGATTTAACACCTAAATCATTTTGAAGCTGAGCTGATTGCTCTAAGTGAAGTAGGACTTAAGATTCCTTTTGGCTTCACTATTAATCTTTGTAGGGGCGTGGTCAAGCTTTCTCCCAAAGACAACATAGAGTGCTTACTTAGTTTTCACAGGAAAAAATAGGATGGGAGCCATATTTAATATGTCACTGATCAAAGAAAGCAAGACTCTGGCAGCTATTCCAGTTTCTAACTGCTGGTTGAGAGTTGCCAAGCCTGCAGGGAATTTAGTAAGCAATGAGAATTACAAATAAATGCTGTGCTGTGCACAGGGCTAGTTCACCAAAAAGGTGACTCCCACATGGGAGGAGGAAAGTTTCAACAGCAGTCACGTACCCAGGAACCCATGGAGCCAGATGAGTAATGAGGGTGCCCTTGCGTTGGACCAGAGACCCTCTGCCGCGTCTAGAGGGCAGCTGTTCTTCAGCGCCAGCTGGTTTGGGCCACGTGGGAATAAGAGCCTGGTGTGGCCAGATGGTCTTTTTTTTTTTTTCCCCCCGGGAGATGCCAAAAATAAGAATTTTTATGTGAGTTTTCCTGATTTCTAAATATGTATTAACTAATTTAAAAAAAAAAACATGTCTTTGGGCTGTACTTTGCTCATTTCCTACCAGTTTACAACCTTTGATTCTGAGCAGTGGTTCTCAAACTTTTTGGTTTCAGGACTCTTTATATCTTAAAATTATTGAGGTTCTCAAAAAGCTTTTGTTTATGTGAGTTTGTCTGTTGATTTTTGCCACATTGAAAATTCAAACTAGAAATAATTTAACATTTATTTACATAAATAATAAAATTTGCTCCATGTTAATATAAATAACATTTCTTTCTTTTTTCTTTTTTGTGATTTGGGTGAAGATTTACAGAGCAAATTCACTTTCCGTACAGCAGTTCATATACACTTTGTCTCATGACATTGACCACAGTTTACCACAGTGCAACAGCTCCCCTCCTATCTCCTCCCCACAGTTACCTCTTCCCAGTGTCTATCCCTCTGTGGGCTCCTGTCCCCTGAGCTGTCTCCCTGTGCATAAGCAGCCCTTCTTTCTCCCATGATTGCTCTCTCAAAGGAGTGTATCTACTTGAGGTAAATGTTCCAGACCTGAAGGGCAGCTAGGGGGCCATAATCTCAGTGGTTCCACCAGGCTCTATCAGACCAGCAAACCTGGTCCCCCCCTTTTTATTTTTCTCCAAATGATTTTGAGTTTTGTTCCACATTGTTCTCCCTCTCTATCCAGGATCTCCTACATAGATTCCCTTCCAAGTGGATGACAGTAGTAGCCAGGCACCATCTAGTTCTTCTAGACTTATAGTCGTATAGGCTGCAGATCGGATGGTGTACCAGTCACTAGGACTAATTGTTCCCATGAATTTTTGGTTTTCTTCATTCTTCTTGGGTCTGGACTAGGAGAGACCCATCATTGCATTTAGATGGCAGCTTGCAAGCTTTTAAGATCCCAGTCGCTACTTGCTACAGTAGGAGGTGGAACAATGTTTTGTGTAGTATATTATGCCAATTGGGCTTGCTGTCCTCCGTGAGTATGGTCCCAAGACCCCGGGTTCAACTACTCGGTCCCTCTGGGTAGCTGGCTGTGACCAAGCCGTGACTACAACCTTGCCCCTTGTCAGCTCTACTATCACCTGGGAATTCAGATCATACACATAAAGTTATAGGACCACTGTCTGCCAACCCTATACATGTTCTTAGGTGCACTCCCCACTTCGTAGACATACCTAATATTTCAGCCTGTCCACACATCTATCCACCCATCTGCTCGTGTTTGCCTTCACTGACCATGCCGTACTATATGCTCAAAAGGGTTCATCTTTGTTGTCTGTACTTCCCATGTACCTCTCTATGTCTTTCTCTTCCTCAGTGCCACTATATTGATCACTCACATTTGGTACATTGCCCTTCTCTTCACCCAAATCAAAACTTATCTCTGTCTATCTAACAGTATTCACTACCCTCCCCTCCCACCCCTGGTAACCAACAAAGAAAATGTCCTTCCATAGATAAGTGTTTCCTTGACTTTTACAATAACGGACTAATACAGTATTTGTCCTTTTGTGATTGACTTATTTCACTCAGCATAATGTCCTCCAAGTTCATCCACATTATGCCGTGTTTTGCAGATTCTACATTATTCTTTAGCGTTGCATAGTATTCCATTGTGTGTATGTACCATAGTTTGGTTATCCATTCCTCAGTTGATGGACACCTAGGTTGTTTCCATCTTTTGGCTATTGTAAATAGTGCCACAATGAACATGGGTGTGCATAGGTCTGTTCTTGTCATGGCTCTCACTTCTTTAGGATATATACCTAGTAATGGAATAGCTGAGTCAAATGGTATTTCTAGTTCCAGCTTTTGAAGGAATCGCCATACTGCTTTCCACAATGGTTGTACATTTTACAGTCCCATCAGCAGTGTATGAGAGTCCCAATCTCTCCACATCCTCACCAGCATTTGTTGTTTTCTGTCTCGTTGAACTTTGCTACTAGTGCTGGAGCAAGATGGAATCTAGTTGTTGTTTTGATTTGCATCTCTCTAATAGCTAATGCTCTGGTAGAATAATGCCTAAGGCACTTGACTGCTAACCAGAAGGCTGGCGGTTCAAATCCACCAGCCACTCCTCGGAAGGAAGGTTGGACAGTCCTACTTCCGTAGTGATACTGCCTCAGAAACCCAGGAGGGGTCACTATGAGTCGGGGCCAACTTGACAGCAAATAACAACAACAACAATAGCTAATGATCGTGAGCATTTCTTCATATGTTTGTTGGCTACCTGAATATCCTCCTTGGTGAAGTGTCTATTCATGTCTTCTGCCCATTTTTTAATTGGATTGTTTGTCTTTTTGTTATTGAGGTGTTGGAGTTTTCTATAAATTCTAGAGATAAGTCCCTTGTCAGATATGTCATTACCAAATATTTTTTCCCAGTCTGTGGATTCTCTTTTGACTCTTTTGGAGAAGTCTTTGGAAGCACATAAAAATTTAATTTTTAGAAGATCTCATTCATTTAGTTTCTCTACTGCTGTTTGTGCATTTTGAGTTATACTTGATAGTCTATTTATGCCATATATATGTTGTTTTTAAAATTAATATTTTTAAAGTTTCTGTTTTAATTTCTAAGGTAGTAAATACTGATAAATAAACAGAAGCTCTTTTGGGTCCTTAATAATTTTTAAAAGTGTAACCTACTGCTGTCAAGTTGATTCTGTTGAATAGTGTAGAACTGCCCCACAGAATTTCCAATATGGTAGGTGTTTATGGAAGCAAACTGCTGTATGTTTCTCCTGTGGAGCTGTCGGTAGGTTCAGAGCAGATGGTGAGTTTGAACTGCCTGCTTTTCAGTTAGCAGCCAAGCACTTAACCACTGTGCCACCAGTGATCCTTAAGAGTGTGAAAGGATCCTAAGACCACAGAGGTGGAGCCATTGATCTGTGAGATTATGTATACGTATCATTCATCCCAGCACCCAGCAGATGCTGAGCGCCCATACCATAATTGCTAACAGACAGCAGCGGAACCCCTTTATCAGAGAAACGGTACATATTCCAGCAACAGGAAAAAACATGTGCCTCTTGCTAAATCATGAAAGTGTCTGCTATTAGCAGAAACTATGCTTGTTGTCTATTTAATGTTACAAATAAAGAATAGAAAGGGAACTGCCTGTTCTTTCCCCTAGTACCTCAAACGAGGTGAGAAAGTTATGATTGGAGATTATCATTACACATGCCTAAAATGGAAAACGAGTTATGGTTGCATGTCAGAAAGTCCTACCCTTTGTGCCCTAGGAGAGGACATAAAAAGGATTGTTGTTGTTAGGTGCTGTCGAGTCAGCTCTGACTCATAGTGACTCTTTGTACAACAGAACGAAACACTGCCCAGTCCTGTGCCGGCCTCAGTAATCCTTGCTACACCTGAACCCCTCGTTGTAGCCACCATGTCAGTCCATCTCATTGAGGGCCTTCACCTTTTTTGTTGACTGTCCACTTTACCAAGCATGATACCTTCTCCAGGGAATGATCCCTTCTGACAACATGACCAAAGTAGGTGAGACGAAGTCTAGCCATTCTCTCTTCCAAGGAGCATTCTGGCTGCACTTCTTCCAGGACAGATTTAGTTAAGGATTAATAGTTAAAAACACTTAATTCATAATTTATAATCTGTTGCCCAATCATGACTAAAGTATCTCCCCTTTGAGTGAGCTGTACTGATTAGGTGAGCAAGGTTGCTTGTGCCTTCAAAATACCATCTTTGGGCTTCCAGCCAAACAGAAGTTTGAACTGAAGGCATATGAACTGAACATTTACATTAGGTAGATACACTCCTTGCAGAGATCAGTCATGGGAGAATAGAAGGGCTGTGTATGCACAGGGAGACAGCTCAGTGGGCAGAAGTGCATGGGAGGGAAGGACACAGGGAAGAGGTAACTATGGGGAGGAAGTAGAAGGGGACCTGTTGCATTGTGGGAAATTGCAGTCAACGTCATGGGGCAAACTGTATGTGAGCTGCTGTATGGAAAGTGAATTTACTTTGTAAACTTTCACCCAATCACGATAAAAATTAAAAAAAAAAAAGCCAATGCTATTAAAAAAGAGAAAGAAAAAATACCACTTTTGGTAGAGGGCTAACAGCTGTGTGGTGGTTTCTGAATATTGTCTGGCTGGCATGACACTGGAAAGGGAGTATGAGAATAGCCAAAGGCTCTTTGATTTGTCTAACATTTTCACCTCGTGAATCAAAGAGCACCTTGGCCCAGAGAGGGGGGTGGGTTCTTTTTTTTTCCCAGTTCCTAAAGCTTCCCTCTGTCTTCTCCATGGATCGGTCGATCGTCTCTTCCATTTCAGTCGGCATCAGCTCCCATGCCCAGAGCTTCAGTCCTGCCTTCGTCTCCTAAGCTTTTGAGCCTCATTTTAGGTGCCTCTGAATATCTCCACACAAATGTCCTATTGGCACTAGACACCCAACATAAGCAACACTGATGCATGCCATCATCTTCCCCTCAGACTCAAACAGGGTCCTCCTGACTTTCTAAGCCTAGTGCGGAGTGTCTCCTGTGTTGGTGTGCTGGTCTTTACTCTCCAAGCCCAGGGTGCTGCCCGTATTTCCAATGTGTGCTTTAGAAAAAGACGACCGCTCGAGTTTTGATATAAAAGCTGACAAAAGGTGTTTTGATATTAAAGGACAGACTTGGCAAGCATGAACTTTTGTCCTTCTCCTTCATGCTGTCTGAGCACAGATGGGAAATCTAGGAATATTGAACCATTTTCTTAAGGAAGGCAGCCACTTGCTCTGAGTGGTATGGTGGAAAGACTGGAGGAGCTTGGGTTCCTAATGCCTCATGGGGGCTGCTCAGCAGTCGGGAACTGCCGACCTCTGGACCTCTTGATGCAGGAGCAGAGTAATCACCCTGCTAGCTTCAGCCTCTATTAGGTTTCTGTTACCTGCAGCCAAATGCAGTCCTAACGGATATAGTAAATAACTATAGGAAGATAGTTCAGAACAGCTTGTTCAGAAGTCTTTATGATTTCCTTAGAATAAATTGCTAGAAGCAGAACTACTGGATCAAAGTATTTGAATAGTTTTAAAGCTGTTGATGCTTACTGTTAAAATTGCTTTCTGGAGAGGCTACCTAAAATTCATTCATGACCATTTGTGAGAGCCCATTTCCCCTCCGCCATAACTGCACCAGCCTTGGACTGGCACCAGCCTTTTTAATTGTTATCAACTTGATGTATTGAAAATGGTATTTAATAGTACAAATTAATTTTATTTGCTGTGCCAGGGAGGCTAACCACTAAACTTTTTTATACATTCATAGACTATTTTATGGGTTTTTTTTTTTTTATTTGCTTTTTGTTCATTTCCCATTCGTTTAGACATATTTTTCTTAATTTTGTAAATTATCTAATCTAGTGATCTTTTGCATTATTTTTGTTGTTGTTTTCTATTCTCCAACTAATGTGTCAAAGAATTATCTATTTAAAAAAAAAAAAAAGAATGATCCCTCAGATGAATTACTGAAGGTACCCTTCCCCACAAAGGCTGAACCTTTGCACCTAGACGAATGGCTTTAGTCAGCAGAGCGAGGGCATGGCTTTAGCCACTTCTGAACCTTAGCCAGGCTTTATGCAGCACACAGCATCGTCAACTGTACTTCCTTATGTGTACACCCAGCCTTTCTGTCTCCTCTGTTCCAGATGTCCCTGGCATATACTTTGCCCCAAGGTCAGTTTTTATGTCCTGCAAAGCAAAGCAAAGCGAACAAACAAAAACTGCTGCATCCAGAAAAATCCTGAATACCTTATACTTGTCGTTTATGGCCATTTGCATGATTTTTTTTTTTCCTTCTTCACTTTCCCATTGTTCTTTTCTTGAAATTTTCTCCTGATTACCATATTCTTCTCCCTTCTTTTCAACTTGTAAACTTCTTTCTCTTTTTAGAGTATAAGCATGAAGGTAGACACAGTTTCTTAGTCATCTTTATATCCTCTCATAACCTAGTGGAGTACCTCACATGTAAAAGTCCATATTCAGTGTATGTTCAATAATCAACCTTCCGTGATCCCTAGTGTGCCTTTTCTCCAGCGATGGACACTGTCTCTTTACCATCCAGATAGAGGCAGTATGAGGGCAGTGGTGGTTCTTTGGTGGAATTCTCACCTTCTGTGTGGGAGACCCAGGTTCAGTTCCTGGCCAGTGCTTCTCAAGCATCAGTACCACTTGCCTGTCAGTGGAGGTTTGCTAAACAGGATTCAGTGGATTTTCCAGACTAAGAGAGAGTAGGAAGAAAGTCCTGGCAATCTAGTCTGAAAAATCAGCCAGTGAAAACACAACAGTCCAGTCCTATTGTGCGTGGGAGGCTGATTGCACAGCAGTCAACAACAACAGAGTCAATAGCATTCAGTGGGTGAGCACGTGGCCTTTTAGAGTCAGGCTGCTGCTACTTTCTGTGCAACTTTAAGAAGTTGCCCAGCCTCTGAGCCTGCTATAAATGAGGCCAACAATCATACCTATGTCAGAAGCTGACTGTGAGAATTAAATGAGTTAATTCCGTGTGAAATGCATGACACATGGAAAGGTACACTCCAGTGACAACTGCTGTCTAGAGCTTGTTGCTGCCATCACCTAGGTCACCAGCAGCAAGGCCAAAGCAAAAGGTGCAGGTCTAAGTCTGACTACCCTGAGACCTGTTCTGTTGTGTTTTGTTTTTTAAACTAAATCAGTCTTTTTCATTACAAGTAATTACTTCCTGGCTTAATAAAATTGAATATATTCAGCCATTTCTTACTGAAGTGATAAATTCCCCATGTGAACTTAAATGCTGAGCTTACCTGTTCCTCATTAGGTTGTATCTGTCATGTCTGAAAAACTTTCATTGTTCCTCTGCAGATATGGTGTTGGTCCTGCCACAATGGATGTGCTCTTTTGAAAATGTCAGCACTGCCCAAAGAACAAGATGATGGCCTTTTACAAATCCAAAAAAGCTTCTTGGATGGGTCTGTAATTTAGTTCTATATTTTGCTATTGTTCAGTTTGGTTTTTCTTATTTTCCAAGAAGCAGGGAACAGTTCTTTGTAGTATGTCCATTTCTGTTTACCTGCTGACAGTTTAGTGCTAGGAAAATAAAATTTATAGTGATTACTTTAAATTATTTTGAAAAGGGTAAGTGTAACCTGATCATTAGAATGTTAACTCCACTGTTGTTAGAGATGCACATTGAAGTATTTAGGGATGAAAAGACATGATGTCTGTAATGTTAACAGTTTTGAAATCTAGGGCATGGTATATTATAGTGTGCTCTTCTACTTTTTTTCTAAAAATGAAAGTAAATGAATTAAAAGTGAGTCCAGAAGTAGACCCTGGAGTTGTATTGCCTTGGTTCAAATTGTGGCTCTATCGGTTTATAAGGCGCTCTGGTGGTATAGTGGGTATGGCATTTGGCTGCTAACCAGAAGGTCAGCTGTTCAAACTCAACAGCTGCTCCGCGGGAGGAAGATGAGGCAGTCTCCTTCTATAAAGATTTACAGCCTTGGAAACTCAGTGGGGGTCGCTGTGAGATGGAATCAACTCAATGGTAGTGAGTTTATCAGTTTATAAACTTCATAATCTTGAACAGATGGTTAAGCTCTGTGGGACCTCCATCTCCACCTTTGTTGACTGAGAATGGCAGTCCTGTGCTAGTTACCTCGTCGGTGAGGATTAAGTGGGAGAAGACCTGAAGAGGTCTTAACACAAATCTTGATACACAGTCAGGAAAAATTATCTACTTTTAATTCATGTTTGCTTTTCTAATCTGTGGTTATTTTCTGATACCCAGAATTTACAAGACCATCCACAGGCCACCCTATGAACTTGTTAAAACTGAAGACCTGTCAAGCAACTTCCTATCCCTGCAGGAAATCCAGACTGCATATGCTAAATTTAAACAGCTGTTTCTGATAGGTGAGAAGAATGCTGAGCAAAACTTTCTGTCAAATGGGGGAAGACATGCCACATGTATCAGGTGAAAGTTGGTGCCTTTTTCCTGGGTTCCTTGTGGTTAGTACACAGATGCGCAGTCATGAGGGTCAGTTCATCGGGGTACAGGTCCAGCAGCTGAGGTTCAGCTGCCATTGCCACACACCTCTCCATTTTTCTCCAGGCCTTTACCCCACTGAGACAGTACCCATAGAGCCACTCCTCCCCCTCCTTTCCCTGGCACACCAGTTGCCTGGTGCTGCGCATATTGGCTTCTTCTAAAAGTTGAACTATGCAGTATCTGTGTTCACTAACTATTCATAGTGGTTTATAAAGCTTGAATAATCTGTTTGTTTTCTTTAGTATTGTATTGAATGGACTTTATTTTTTTCTTAAGAGGAAATTTCTTAATTTTTTTCTGATTGAATATACACACACACACACACACACACAAATATATTTTACAGTGTAAAAAAATTCAATTAATCAGAAATGTACAAGGTAGAAAATGAAAGACGCATATCCCGACCATCCTTATTTCCCTGACCAGGCTGCCCGGTTAACAGTGTAGACCTTGAATCCTGTGTAATCACGCACAGTTACCTATTGATTGTCTTCATTCATGAATGAGTCTTTATCCTCTGAGATTTGTCACAGTATAGGTACCTTTTCCTAACTTGGACCTTTTAGCATAAGAATTTCTTCATTTATTCATTCGGCCAGTGTTTATTGACTTTCCATCATATATACTAACTATGCTAGGCATCGGTGATAGAGATGAATAGGACACCAAAAGCTCGGAAAACAGAAAGGCACACCTCTAACTAAAGCACGTTGTGATACATTTTATAAAGTAGGTTTGTATAACTAGGGATTTGGAGGAGAGAGCAATTAATTTTACTAATTGATGTAGGACTGTGGTTCTCCGCTTGTTGTTTTCAGTCGTTCTGGATTTATGGTTATTGAGTTGAGTTAATAATTTATAAATGTATTACATGTCTAGAAATATAAGGTCTGTATTTTACAAAACATGTAGAGGGAATTGTGTAGTTGTGTTTAAGATTCTTGTACTTGTGTATGTTGTATTCTAACTAAATCCAGTCTTAACCCTTCAGCTACCATGGCGTCAGGCTGTATCCTGTTCCATTTTCCACTTGTAGGAATAGCAGCCTGGATGTTGACTATTTCTTCCTCAAACAAATTACTCTTTCTGTTGAATTACTGGGTGACCATGTAATATGTATTATAGGATATTTCTTATTTGAGCAGTAAAGACCTGTTTTGACTGCCACATCCATCTAGGGCCCTAGAGTTCAAAAACTGTATCAGCTGAAGTTTTGAAGTGCCTTTCCTTAGAGTGGAGGCTGATGCCTGGATTCTGCAGTGTGTGTCTAGGACCACTAATTGGAACAGCCGTTTAGCAGTAGTTCTTTGTGGGAGATGTGTCAGTGCACAGTGACTTCTTTACTTTTTTTTTCTCTTTTCAGATAATACTACTGAATTTTGGGACACAGATATAAAATGGTTTTCTCTGTTGGAAAGTAGTGGCTGGCTTGACATAGTCAGGTATTTCATTCTTTCACTCATGATTTTTATCATTGTAATTCAGTATAGTGAAACAAAGTGGCAAATAATTTAACCATTTTCTGTTTCACAGTTATATATTCTAAGATCACATATTCTATTCAGAGCTTGGCTAGATTTTACATTTGTTCATTATTTCTGTGCTCATTTGTTAAGAATTTATAGACATGGTACCTGCTTACAAAGAAATTCACTCTGTGGTCTAGTTAACATTGAAAGACTATTAAGAAAGGGGCATGACAAACCAGAATTATAACTGAAGCAGCAGTGCCTGCCTGGAGGAAACTTGCAAATGGGGTAGGAGGGATACTGGCTTGTCATTGGATACCTTTTGCATGTTGCGTCTTACAGGTCTACTACCTGTTAAAAGATTTTTTAAAAAAGTCATGATTAATGGCCAGTAGTCACTTGTGGTTTTGAAGTTAGATTGAGATTCCCAGAGAACAGAATTAGATTCTCTTTCCTGCTTCCTATTTTGAACACCTCCTCTCTTGTAGTTAGATAGAGGACAGGACAATGGAAAGTACAAAGTGGACATGATGACCAGGGTGAGGAAAGAGAGGGACCCTTACTCTGACCCCATCATGATACCCTCTCTCAGGTCAGCAGTGGGTACTGTGAAAAGGAGCCTCAGCCACCTGCTGACTCAGTAAATCAGTATTGAAGGACCTGCCACATGTCCTGTGATTTCAGTGTATAATCACAAGCTGCGATAATTGTAGAAGGAAAGAACCCTTCCCCGAGTGGGTGGTCTGAGAAGGGTAAGCATCGTGCACCAGATGAGGAGCTAGGGGCCAGTGGTGCTGGGGAAGAGAAGGGGGTCACCACTGCAGACAGACCAGCATGGGCAAAGGCCCCTAGCTATAAGTCTGAGACAAGTCAAAGCTGCACAGTGGCAGCAGTTTCAAAGGCACGAACCTTTGAGCAAAGAGAACTCCTAGTCATATTGGGTCTTTTCAGCCACACTGATACACATGGCAGGTCGTCATGAGTCAAACAATGGGGACATACACCACATTCTCCAGGTGGAGCTATCTGTGGGTCTAACTACAGAATTCACCAGAAGACTCAAGTATGAGTTTCCATTATAAATTTCTAGTCTAGAAATTACCTATGAGCATTTTTCATCAATTTTGGGATTTCCTTCTGAAAATTTAAAGTTTTTTATAGGCAGATGTATGTCTCTGAGTATCTGACTAGTGTAAATAGGTATTTGTTTCATTTCTAGAGGATTTTAGCATGGTAAAATAAGTGAGACAGAAAACTAAGATCAATTCGGACTACCTCTAAACTTCTCATTGTTTATGGTACCAACCTCAAGAACTAATGCCCCTTTTTCTTGTCTCTTTCCTGTTTAGACGTTGTCTCAAAAAAGCAATAGAGATTACAGAATATCTGGAAGCACAAAACACGAACGTTCTTCTTTCAGGTGATACATTTAAAGCACAAAAGATGACTTCTTTTTTCATTCACTTGCTATTTGATTTGTATATACACACCACTGTGTCATGGAGATTGTCTCGTAAAGGAGGGAGCTAGTGTAGAAATCCTTTCAGTTCTTTTCTTTGACCTTGGGATCCTTTGCCTTGGATTTCAATGTTACAGTTTAAAAAATAAATTCTTCCTAATGTAGAGTCCATGAAACACCATATAATATGGATGACCTTGGAGGACATTATGCTGAGTGAAATAAGTCAGTCACAGAAGGACAAATTATTGTATTAGTCCACTATTACAAAAAGTCAAGGAAAGGTGTATATATGGAAGGAAACTATTTTTGTTGGTTACCAGGGATGGGGGAGAAGTGAAGGGAAAAATGCTAGATAGGTTAAAAAAATAGAGAGAGACCAAAGATTATTAGTTGTTACCAGAAAGAGGGGGGAAGAGGAAAGGGGAAGCTTTTGTTTGCAGGGCATTGACTTTATACTATTGGTGGTGGAGTATTTTGGAAAAGGATAGCAATAATGGTGGCACAACATGAAAAATGTCCTGAGTGTCCCTGAGCTGTAAATGTGGCAGTTGTTAATGTCTTGGTGTATATGTTTTCACTACAGTAAAAGTAAAAAACAGATAAATAAATTGAAGTAAATAGTTCTTTCACTTGGAACTTGACCTGTTATCAGCCCAAGAAGGAATTATTTGTAATAGGTATCCAGGCTAAAATTTCCTGATATTTTGGATTTTGTTTTATATTAATTCACCTTGGTTAAAGTTAAAATCTTTTGATAATCCCTTTTACATAAAAGCTTCCAGGAAGTGGTGTAATTGTTATCCTTGTATTTTTTTTTATGTGTTTGGCAAGTTCATACTGTTGCTATCTAAACTTGGTGGTCTGAGATTTCCTTCCCCTCAGTGGACATACCCGATATACCTGTTGTTGTTGTTGTTGTTATGTACCGTCAAGTCGGACACGACTCATAGCGACCCTCCTTGGGTTTCCGAGGCAGTATCACTATGGAAGTAGATTGCCCCATCTTCCTTCCGAGGAGTGACTGGTGGGTTTGAACCGCCAGCCTTCTAGTTAGCAGTGACGTGCCTTAGGCACTATGCTACCAGAGCTCCCAGATATACCTGAGGACGGTGATACAAGAGATTCAGAATGTATAGAGCAAGTCTGAACCGCCGTGCAGTTCAAAATAGTTGCTATAATTAGTTAGATCTGAGCTAACTGTTAAGAATATTTTAAATTTCTTATAACCCCATGCTACAAACTAAATAGACAGGCTCATCATTTGTGTATGATCCGGCCCTTACCATGTGGCCCACCTGGATGGCCACGTGCTGACGTGGATTTGCAGTGCTGCCTTTGTTCATTTGGTAGCAAAGATGTATTCAGTACTAGTGTATGCTGGAACCTGTACAAGACAGGCTTAAAGCAGTTCATGTCTCAGTCTGAAAATGTGTCCACTTTTTCATTGGTCCTTGCCTGTTAGGGAATCAAAACCAAACCGACTCATAGTGATCCCTCCTTGGGTTTCCGAGGCAGTATTGCTACAGAAGTAGGTTGCCCAGCCTTCCTTCGGAAGAGTGGCCAGTGAGTTTAACCGCCACCCTTCTGGTTAGCAGTCAAATGCTTTAGGTACTATGCTACCAGAGCTCCCAGGGAATAAAAGAGTTTGGCTTATTGTTAACTGAAGGTGAGAGCGCTATTTGCAGTTTTTTGACGCTCTGTCCCCTTCTTCCTCTGCACTGCTGCCGGCCCTGCCCCAGAGGAGAACGCCTCCGACCTCTGCTGCCTCGTCTCCTCTCTGGTGCAAGTGATGATGGATCCCCACTGTCGAACCAGGTTTGGCTTCCAGAGCCTCATCCAAAAGGAGTGGGTCATGGGCGGCCACTGCTTCTTGGATCGCTGCAACCACCTACGCCAGAGTGACAAAGAGGAGGTGAGGTGCCCCCTTCAGTCCTGGGAGAACCACTTGCTCTCTCATTGACGACCTGCCTTCAGAGGTGGGGCTGCACACAGTACAGTAGTCTTGGTGGGCAAACCATTGTCACCTCATTGTTGACTCTCAATGCTCTGAGCAATATTGAAACCCTCCCCACAGGAAAGGGATATCAACTAACATGCGTGCTCACTGTCTTCTAACTTGTCATTCATACCAATTGCGCACATTAAGGGTATACATACATTTTGTGGTAAAACCATTACTGATTATGAAATTTAAGTAGAAACTAATTCAGAGAGAGAGACTCCTACAATTTCTGCTAAGTTAGCCTTTGTGAAAAAAGGGGTATTCAGGGTACAGATTTCCTACAGAAAATACATTACATAATGGCACGAAGTAAATTTTGCCTGCACATGAGCCTTTTCAAAATAAAGCGTATGTTATGTTAACTCCATCCATCACCAGAAGTCTTAGAGGTACTGGGGAGTTGGCAGGGCTCACAGCTCCCTTTGCCTTCTGTCTGTGTGAACTGCTCCAGGCCTGGAGCCTTAAGCAGTTTAGTTCCGTTAAGGGAAAATGAGTTCCCAGCATTGTGATGTACTTGTCTAGGCCACAGCTGTTCAAACTCCTTTGGCTTCATTATTAATGATTGTGGAAGAAAAATGAAAGTGGGTAAGCATTCTTCAATTAAATCACCTGTGTGCTGACGTATGCTAGCAGCATGACTTGGGGTTTTTCTAACTCCAGATAATGATAAGCTTGTATGTCTGCTTTGTGCAGCAGAACAGCTTGGCACAGCGTGCTGTGGGGGATACACAGGGCCAGTTCCTGCCTTCAGGTCTTGGCATGTTCCTGGGGTGACCCAGGCATCTCGCCCCAGGCCTGGTAGTTTCTTTCAGGCTGTGTCCCATGGAGCTGAATGGAAATCAACATGTGTTGGAATGGACTTTACCATTCCAAGGATCTAATTTGAGAGGTTGATGGGATTCAGATAGCAGGATGGGTAAAAAGAGCTGATGCTGTGTGGAGAAGTGTGTGCTTTTGTGTGTCTTAAGAAGAGGAGGACTGACAGGGACCGTGTCTGGTGGGGAGAGATTGGAAGAGAAACCCAGCCCATTTCCCTGACTATACACTGAGGTTCAAATATTTTCCACTCTATCTCATGATGTTGAGCATAAAATGAGGTGTGAACTATAGTTTCTGTATAAACATTCTTTCCTAGTGTCTCAACGTCGACATACTTGGATGCTCGCTCTAATTTGTGATATAGTTGGAAGTGGCACTGGACTTTCTGAGTCCAGAGCTGGATTCCCACCTTCTTTCTCTCATGCCCTCTGTGTGAGAACTTGGGCCAGCCTCTCACGTCCTAATGTTCTGTTTCCTCATCTGTAAGGGAGAAGCTGTACCATTGCCTGTCCTACTGCCTGATAGGCTCACTGTGAATCCAGGAGGAGCTGTGGTGGGGATAAGCTGCTTTGTAAATGATAAAGCACCCTAGAAAGCTACTGTCTCTACCAGTGAAGGGCTTTCCTCTGCGTACTGCAAAGGAGGCCCATAGGTTAAACGTAATTACATTTTGGAAAAAATGCTAGTTGTTTCTTCTTCCTTTCTTCTTTTTCTTTTATGAGCCTCACTGTGGCATGTAGTCTAAGTGCTTCTTGTTCTAGCACAGCCTTCAGGACCAGCCCCTGACTATTAGTGTTTAGACAGGTAGTGGGTGGAGTCCCACACACAACACACACACCATTTTTCATTGACAGAATTCAAAATGGCACTCATAATTGAGTATAATTGAGTAGCACAGGTATACTAATGAGAAGAATGGAACTCGTTTTTTTGGAGGATAACATTTCACATAATTGGGGTTCAAAGCTAGTGTTACTGTCATCAAAATTGATTACAAATGCTGCTTTGTTATTGCTGTTCTGTAATGAGATTTTTACCTATTTTTCTTTGAAAATGTCTGTGCACACAAAGGTACCAGATACTGGTACTAATCCATAAGCATGGGATTTCAGTTGAGCATATTCATTACTTGGAATGGGGTGGAGTTTTCAACGTCTGACTTGTGTTCATTGGCCAGCACAGTACTGTGTCCTGGCTACCATAGTGCTCAGATGTTGTTCTTCCATAGCCTTTGAGATGGCTGCCCCTGTGACATCACTGTGGGCGTGCAGGGGGTGTGTGGGCATGCAGGGGGTGTGGGCCACACCAAATGGCACTGTCAGGGTGACACAAAATGACTGTCTATAAAATTTTTATGCAATTTTGCAGAAATTTATCATTTTTTACAAATATATTCCTGTAGTTAGTTATAAAAACAAAAACATTTTTTGTAAGCCCATCTTGCATGTATCAGGCTAAAACTCTGTGCTCATTGACTTTCTGAACCTTCCAGTGCACTCCAGTTAGAGCTGTTGTTATTACCAGTTACAGTGACGCTTTGAATCACGTGGTTTTGTCGACGCACTCTACAAGCTCATGCTACTGTTTTTGTTGCTGCTGGTGGCTTTTTGTTGTTTTGTTTTGTTTTAATGAAGGGGTGAATTTTTTAAGGTCCTTACTACACCATTTCACTAATGTTACTGAGGGTTTTTTTTTTCTTTATTTAGTTGTGATTTGGGTGAAACTTTACAAAACAGTAGTTTGTACACATTTTGGTTCGTGACATTGATTATAATTACCACAATGTAACAGCTTTCTTCCTACTTCCTCCCCATGGTTGCCTTTCCATCACCAGATGCCTTATGCTTTCTTGCTCCCTGAGCTGTCTTCCTGTGCAAATACTACCCTTCTGATTGCTCATGATTGCTTGTTCTAGAGAGTATACCTACCTGTTGTAAACATTCCTCTTATTTGCCTGTCTTTTGTTTGCCTGGAGTGAGTTCAATTCCAGGCCTAAAAGGTGACTAGGAGCCATAGTCTTGGGGATTTCATCAGTCTCTATCAGACCATTAAGCCTGGTCTTTTTTATGATTTTGAGTTTTGTTCCACATTTTTCTCCCATTATATCCAGGATCTCCTGCACTGACCCCTTCCCAAATGGTTAACAGTGGTAGCTGGACACCATCTAGTTCTTCTGGTCTCATGGTCATGTAGGCTGAGGTTTGCATGGTCCACTAGTCCCTTGGACTAATTGTTTCCATGAGTCTTTGGCTTTCTTCATTCTTCTTTGCTCTGGACAAGGAGAGACCAGTTGTTGCATCTAGATAGGGGCTTGCAAGCTTTTGAGATCCCCGTTGCTACTCACCAAAGCAAGATGCAAGATATAGAAAAATGTTTCTGTGCTGCATGTTATGCCAGTTGAGCTTGATGTCCCTCATGACCATGGTCCTGAGCCACAGGTGCAACCACTTGCTTCATCAGGATGTTTGGCTGTGGCCAAGAAGTTACAACTTTGCCCCCTGTTAGTTCTATTTATATGGACATTCTTAACTGCTGCTGGTGTTTTTATAGTCATTGATTTTATCAGGTTTCCTGTGTTTTATCTATAATATTGTAATAATTAGTATTTGTGAACCTATACCAATAACATTTTTGAGAATGAAGTAGTAATTAAAGGAAAAGAAAAATCAGAAAAGACTTCCATTTTGTTGCCAATAATGTAATAATGTTATAATTCACTGTGGAAAGATTTTACAAAATAAGTTAGTATTCATATAACCTAAGAAATAATATATTTAAGCAATTTATACCTATATTTATCACATCTTCAATGAGTAAAATTGATGATAAACATTACTGAGGATTCTGTAGGGTCTAGTACAGAAGGCGGTCCCTGGTGGAGAAGAGGGAGTGACATCATGCATTATTTCACTGAGTGATGTCAACTCTAGTGATGCCTCTGGGTTCCCCCCACCTTCCACCCCCCAAAAAAACAGAATAATTGGGACAGCTCACATTGGGCTGTGTGTCTGCCAAGTAACAAGTTCTCATTTTTGGACAGGTTCCTGTGTTCCTGCTCTTCTTAGACTGTGTGTGGCAGCTGGTGCACCAGCATCCCTCAGCCTTTGAATTCACAGAGACTTACCTGACTGTTTTGTCAGATAGCCTGTACATACCTATTTTTAGCACCTTCTTCTTCAACTCACCTCATCAAAAAGATACAAACATGGTAAGAATTGCTCTTAGGAACCTGCCTATCAAAGCCGTGCCGCACAAGTAGGACGCATGATCTTGATGATTTTGTCAAATTATCTGGTGTTTTATCCACAATATTGTGGTAATGAGTATTTGTGAACCTTAGAACAGGGCCTGGTGTATAATCAGTGTCATAGAAATGACATTTTGCACTGACTGTATATCAGGCCCTGTGTTAAGTGCTTCCTAAGGTTGTAATGATTCACCCTCACAGCACCTGTGGTGAATGTATTATCACAATTCTTGAGGAAGCTGAGGCACAGAGAGGATAAGTAACTTGCCCAGGTTCACAGAGCTAATTAAGTATTGCAGCAAGGGGCAAGCATTGGAGTCAGGCAGTTAAGCAAATTAAAAGGTGTCCTTTTTTATAGCTGCTTCAGACCAAATGTCTTCTCTTCCATTTGCCTGATGCCTGGAGTGATTCTGTGAAGACAGTGAGCAGAGCAGAGCAGGGAAGCTTAGCAAGTCCTTTCCATTTTCAGGCTCTCGATGCTGTGCCCCGGAGGTTTCCCTGTGTGGGTGACTCTCAGGGCTCAGACTGGCCTTCTGCTGCCCGGGCTTTAATGAGCTGGTCCTCCAGCAGGAATTGCAGCAGATGCCACAGTGAAGTGGAGAGGTGGAACCTGGGCTTCCCAGTCAGACAGCTGGTTCCAGATCCCAGCCCTGCCACTCACCAGCTCTGTGAAGTCAGGCAGTTTGCTGAGCCTTAGTTTCCTCAAATGTAAAATTGGAAAAATAGTACAAGGTTCTTGTGACAGTGCCCAGAATGGTGACTGGACTGTAGGCAGCCAAAAAGTAGTAAGTCCTTCTTCTCCCGCTCCTCCCCTTCCCTTTGCTCACCTAAAGCCTTTAGTGACCAATGGCTGACGGCTGCATCCTTTAAAAATGAAGTGCCCATGCCTGTCCAGTCTCAGGGCAGAGCAGGAGCACCCCTCCTGTACCTGTCCTTCAGAATGATGTGTTTGTACTCCCCAGCCTTCCCTGGAAGCCACTGTGACCTGTGCTTGTTTTGGCAGGGTAGGGAAAGCCAGGATACACAAAGCAAGCCTTTGAATCTGCTCACCGTGTGGGATTGGTCTGTCCAGTTTGAACCCAAAGCCCAGATGTTGCTCAAAAACCCTCTCTATGTGGAAAAACCAAAACTGGACAAAAGCCAGCGGAAAGGAACGCGTTTCAAAGTAAGATGCCCACTTGTCTAAGCCTCCTTCATTTGCCCAGAGGTCCCCATGTGTGTACTCCTTGGTGTTACATACGGATTTTGTCTGGCCCAGTGTGCTTTTCCTGCTGAAACAGTCTACAGGGCCGAGAGTTGACTGGCAAATTGTCAGAGCTCCTTAGAAATCTTTTGCTTTTGGCCAATCAGCGTCTGCCCTGGTGGCTGTGTACTTCATTTCACTGAGGATGCTGCTGCCACAGTAGTCAAGCTGAGTGGAATCAGGCATGTCACCCTGTCAGTGGGTGTGGTTAGTAGAACACTCAGTGCATGGTTTTACTTAGTAGATACAAGGAGCTCTGGTAGCGTAGTGCCTAAGGCATTTGACTGCTAACCAGAAGGCTGGCGGTTCAAACCCATCAACCACTCTGTGGAAGAAAGATGTGCCAGTCTACTCTAAAGATTTACTGCCTCTGACACAGCATAAACTGGGGTTGCTATGAGTCGGGATTGACTTGATGGCAGTGGGTTTGGGTTTTTTTGTTTTGTTTTGTTTACTCAGTAGGTACAGGTTCACGTCATTGAACAGCATGATTCTTTTTCCAGACAAACCAAACCAAACTTACTGCCATCAGGTCGATTCTGACTCATAGTGACCCCTCCTTGGGTTTCTGAGGCAGTATCTCTATGGAAATAGATCGTCCAGTTGTCCTTCCACAGGGTGACTGTGGGTTTGAACCGCCAACCTTCTGGCTAGCAGTCAAATGCCTTAGGCATTTTGCCACTTCTTAATTAGATATAATTAGAAAGCACAGGTCAGCAAGCTTTGTCTGTAGTGGGCCATATGGTCTCCTCAGAGCTACTTCACTCTACTGCTGTAGCCCTGAAGTAGTCACAGGCACCGTTAGTCAGTGAGCATGGCTGAGTTCCAATAAAACTTTATTTACAAAAACCGGCACCAGGCCAGATTTGGCCCATGGGCTGCAGTTTACTAGCCTGGGCTGTAAACCACAGATGTCAAAAAGTTATTTGGGTTTCCCTTCACATATTTGTTCCTGATTTTACTGGCTGTTAAAACCTACACTTCTCTACATGATAAATTATTCAAATGGCGTTTCCTAGCTCTGTCTCCTGACTGGAGTTTCTTCCTCACAGGCCCCACAAACTGGGGGGAGCAGTGTGGTCAATCCCAAGTCTGTGTGTGTCCCTGCCTTCGCCACCTTGCCTTGCTTCTGTCTGCCTGCACTTGTGGAGTTCCAGGGAGCCTGGCTGTTTCTGGGGTGGAAATTAGTTCCGTCCTAAAGTGGACTGGGAAGTGGGTGAGCCAAAGCCAGTGCATAGAAGATGTGAGCTGCAGAACAGCTCAGAACTGCCACTTGGACCTTTCAGGGGTCGTCAGGCCTGGAATGGAGGTTTCTGGTTCAACGTCTTTTTCTCCCAGTTTGGCCAGAATTGCCCTGGCTCCTGACAGCTTGGCCAGAGCTCAGATTTTTCTTCAGTGTGTGTGCCCCCTGCTGGCTGCACGTGCCCATCTCGTGATCCCTGCATTAGGCTCGCAGAACTGCTCCTGCAGAGTGGCAGGGGTCCTCAGAGACTGAGGCTCTGCCCTCTGAGACTGGGTTTCATTTCTAGCCCCAGATCTGGTTTTCCTAAGTGTGTCTTATCCTTGTAGGTGGGGCACGTGATTTAGGCTGCAAGAGCAGACTGGTGGGAGATGTTGGAGCTGAAGGGCTGGGAAACTTCAGATTGCACTTGATAAGGGTGGAGTAGGGGTTGGGACAACAAGGAGCTTTAAAGCATTTGGGTAAGATGAGCAGATGTCAGGTTAGGGCACCATGATGAGTGGATAGATGGCCTGGGAGAAGTTCGTAGAGACTGCGGAAGCTGTGGGTGAGCAGCAGGAAATGCTTGAATTGCATGTGAACAGTCTGGATTCTGCGCAGGCATACAGTCTTAGGTGTAGCCTCTGGCTTGATCAGGCTTTGGGCACATCGTTCTCCTCCCACCTTGGTCCACCTCGAACATTCCATTCACTTAGGAGTTCCTTACAAGACTCAGAGAATGGGACTGGAGCCAGGCAGGTTTGAAACCATCTTTCGCACACTGTGCCTTAGTTTCCTCCTTTGTAAGATGGGTTGTTTGAGAATTAGTGAGCACTTGGTAATGGGCAGTTTTCATCTGCATTCTGTTCCTCCCACCCTGCCTGATACAGCTTCATCACTATGGAGAAGAGAGGCCAGCTGGCTCCCGGCCTTTGTCTCTCCTGTCCCAGGATGGAGAGTCAGAAATTCTGATTTCTGAGTCAGAGTATTGGGGATGACTTTGCTTTTCTCCTTTTGCTTTGTTACTCCATATTCTATAATGGGAAAATATTTCTTTTATAGTAGAGTCCTTTTTTAAAGAAGGAAGAACTGCTGGCAGAAATAGAGTTACAAGGCTAGCTTGTAAAAATACTTATCTACTCTCAGTTTACACGAACATCTCAGGAGCAAAAGAGTTGGAGAGAAGTAACTTCTCCCCACATGTTTTACCTTCTCCTTTGGGTACTAGGGAACCCTCCTCACCTCTGGCCACTTTATTCATCTTTACAGCCTGTTCGTAGTGCACCCCAAAATATAAGCATTGCTTTTGCTGCAGACAGAACTACTCAGGGGAAGGAATGTCAGTGCCTTCACATGTTCTGCTCCATCAGGCTGTCAGACAAGGACATCTGGCCAACCTAGCTGATTCCTCGCGTTCCTTTTGCTCCCATCAGCCTCTGTTCTCTTTGCCCAAAAGAATCTTTATATCTTAGGTGTAACCTTCCACTGGGTGCCTGATAATCTGCTAAGTTATTTCATTATAATGATAGAATCTTCAGGTAGTCATCGCTGCTTCCTCACAGGCATTTACAATGTCACAGAAGCCAACAGCCCTAAAATTCTCCAAAGAAAAAATGTTTTACTTCCTTCCAAAAATTATTACTACCATCCCCAAACTCCCCTGAGCCATCAGCCTGTCTGAAGTTAAACTTATTCTTCAAAAGTACTTTGTATTTTTATACCCCTGTTACAGGAGAGAAAGGAGCTCTGGTGGCCCTATGGGAAGGCATTCAGCTGCTAACCAAAATGTCAGCAGTTCAAACCCACCAGCGTCTCCACAGGACAAAGATGAGGCAGTCTGCTCCCATAAAGATTTTCAGCCATGGAAACCCTTTGGGGGTTGCTATGAGTTGGAATGGACTCGGTGGCAATGGGTTTGGTTTGGTCTTATTACAGGGGAAAGGGAGCCCTGACGGTGTAGTGGTTAAGTACTCAGCTGCTGACCAAAAGGCTGGGGTTTGAACGCACTCCCGCTCTATTGGGAAAAGATGTGATCGTCTGCTTCCATAAAGGTTACTGCCTTGAAAGTCCTGTGGGGAAGTTCTGCTTGTCCTACAGGGTCACTGTGAGTCAGTGTTAACTCAATAGCGATGGGTTTGCTTTGGTTTTTAGTATTACAGGGGAGAGTCCCTGGGTGACACAGATGGTCGAGTGCTCGACTGCTAGCTGAAAAGCCAGCGGTTGGAATCCACGCAGAGGCATCTTGGTAAATAGTCCTGGTGTTCTGCTTCTGAAAGGTCACTCAGCACACGTGGGGTCACCATGAGTTGGAGGTGACTCATCTACCGTTGTTCGGTATAAGTACTATTACAGGGAGTGGAGTATTAAGAGCTTTAGTCTTTGTGTCACGCATGTCTCTCTGCAAGTTCCCATGTGTACCTGGGTCCACCTGTTTGTTTACGAATACATCTGCATCATATGAATAAACGAGGAAGTCCCCTTCCCCTGTGTATGCTGTAGCGTTGTAATTTATTTGCATTCACGTGTCTATTCCGATGTCTCCTGAAACTTGTTAAAACGGTTATGCCCTTTTTTCAGTGCAACAACTATAACTGTTCCTCTTCTGCTAAAAGAGATTTTTCTTTGTGTTTTCTCTCACAGCATCAACGACAACTGTCTTTGCCGCTCACCCAGTCAAAATCATCTCCCAAAAGAGGATTTTTCAGGGAAGAAACAGATCATTTAATTAAAAACCTTCTGGGCAAGCGAATTAGCAAACTTATTAATTCTTCTGATGAGCTTCAAGACAACTTTCGAGAGTTCTATGACAACTGGCATAGCAAACCGACTGACTACCATGGTTTGTTGTTGCCTCACATAGAAGGACCAGAAATCAAAGTCTGGGCTCAGAGGTACTTGCGTTGGATTCCAGAAGCCCAGATCCTGGGTGGTGGCAGAGTGGCCACTGTGAGCAAACTCTTGGAAATGATGGAGGAAGTGCAGAGCCTGCAGGAGAAGATTGACGAGAGACGGCACAGCCAGGCGGCCCCCCAGGCAGGGGCCCCTTCCTTGCTGAGGAATTCCACCCGCCTGTCCTCTCTGTTTCCTTTCGCTTTGCTCCAGCGGCCTTCCTCTAAGCCGGTCTTGCCTACCAGTGCTTGGAAAGCTTTAGGAGATGAAGACGATCTGGCCAAACGTGAAGACGAGTTTGTGGATCTAGGAGATGTGTGACTGGTTTTTTCTGTTACTGTGGAAAAGGGGAGTTGAAGATTAGGACGGGAATCGAACACTTTGGTCTCTGGGTCGTGTCATGCTGAAGCTTCGTTCTGGGAGAGTCATTGGCTGGTGCTGGAGTAAACCTGGGCCTTCAGGAAAAGAGCTGGTTCTCATTTTTCTTCATGATCATTAAAGACTATGCAGTTAAAACCATATGGCTAGTATTAATAATTGAGAGGAATTATTACTTGACCCATAATAGTATTGTGGCCATTTTCTGATGCATAAGTGTTACACAGAGACTGAAATGGCTGGTTTACTACAAAAAAGGGCTTTGTAAGATGTTCTTGAACTTGATACTTTCTTCAGATGCTTTCTGTGCCAAGAAAATTTATCTGATTATTGGGAATAATTATAAGTTTCTCTATATCCCTTCTCAGTTAGAAGCAAGTTCAGCTTCACATGAAACTTGTATGGTGAATTGAATGATTCCAATAGAGGCATTAGGATGTATGGTATTTGTGTAAAGAAAGTACTCGTGGCATTTTTCCTGTCTCCATCTACTTGCCTGTAGGATAGCTGGGGAATGTCTACCTGTGTAGAAATATTCTAGTGTCAGACCCTCCTTCCTAGACGGTGTCATGTCATGTGTGAGCAGGGCGCTAGCCAACCACATGGCCTGTTGCCAAGTGCTGACAGCTCCAGGGCTTTCCCTTCCATGCCTTCCATGCCCCCTGCCTTGGTGCACACAGTCCCGGTTTCTTGCTGCTAAACCTCTTGTTCTACTGGGGGAATCTCTTCGGTTTGCCCAAGGGAGCTTTCACTCTCCTGGAGCCTCTTAGTGTTGGAGATGAATCACCTTGCCTTTTTTAATGCACGCGGAGGCTCTGGATCATTTGGGGTGCGGCCCTTTGTAGCAGCCCTGCAGATGGTGTCCTCTCACTGTCTGCTGCCTTTACAGATGCATGAGGTAGGACCACTTTTGAATGTGGCTTTCACAGGAAAGCAGTTAAACATAAACGTCAGAAGTGATGATTATCGTACAGTACCTCAGTGACTTAAAAAGCCATAGAAGAAACTTGAGTATGTCTGATAACCTTCTTGGATCTGCTGTCTAAATGATAGATATTTTTTAATGCAGGAAAGCACACTTTTTAAGGACTGGTTTTTTTCATTCTTAATGGAACCCTGTCAAATCCCACAAGAAGAAAGGGGAAAAAAAAAACAAAAACTCATGCTAGACTATTTCCAATGGAATGTTTGCCTTTTATATATATTAGCTCTCCACCATAGATCCCAATTTGAATAGTAAATGTTCAGAAGAACGTTCAGTTGCTTAAGGGAAGTAACAAAATCTTGAAAGTATTGACAAAGCAGGGTTTCTGAGTTTGCACCAAAATCGTTTGGTACATACAGTTGTTTGCTGTTCTCCCGACTCCGTGTTAGCATGTGAGCCAGGTTGGTCTGCTACGAGGACAGATTTGAGGGGAAGGCAGGATTCCTGCATCTGAGGGCCAAACACATGTCACGTCTTGGTTGCCTTAAGCATCTTACTATGAGGTCAGTGTTAAGCTTGTAATAGGGATTTTAAAAACACACTAGTTCTTTAGCTACTTTCACACATGTTCTATGGGCTTTCTTACACTAGCACTAACCTCCACCTCTCTGCCCCATTGCTTCCCAAATACACTATGGAGCTAACTATTTTTGTTACCATATTATAACATAATATTTATACAATAGCCTCTTCAGTCTTAGGATCTTAGTAATTTTCATTCCAAAAATGCCTGGTATGATGCTTTATATTCCACAAAGTATGGTTTAAAGGCACAAGGTCATGACCATTGTCAAAGCAGTTGAATGTGCTTTGAAATATTTTTCTATGATTTTTTTAAATTGCAATAGAAGAAAAAGGAAGCTGTTGTAACATGTAAGGTCATGACAATTTATGTATTTATATTTGAAATCAGATTTCTATCACTTGTATTTGTGTACAGAATTCTCAAGGGGTTTATATATTATGAAATTTTTATTCAAGATTGAGATCTGGGTTATGCTTAGCAGTAAAAGCTGAAAAGAGACCATTGACTTTGTTTAAAATGCTGCACTGTGCAAGTTTGAAAATGTATGTTAATTTACTGTATATAATATTGTGAGTTTGTTTATACCTCCAGGTTTTTACACTGAAGATAAACTAGCTTTAATTAAATTCAAAACTCCCCCCCCCCCCGCCCCAAGGGAATAAGCTGTTGGGCTCAATCTGTATAAATGTGCTTTTTATTTTCTGGATGTACAACAAAAGTTTATACCTGTATCTCACTGCATCAAATCTGATTGCAGAAATTAAAGCACAATTTAAAAGCAGTACTATATTTGGTGTGTTTGGTGTAACACACGAGTCATTGCTTTCATTCCTTCAGAGATGCTTTTAAGCGTTTACGAGGTACCAGAGGGCCTGAGTGGTCCAAGCAGTTAAACGCTTAACTACTGAAAGGTTGGCAGTTCAAACCCAGAGGTCCCTCAGAAGAAAGGCTTGGCAAACTGCTTCCCAAAGATGACAGACATGAAAACCCAACAGGGTTCAGTCCCTCTCTGCGCACGTGAGGTCGCCATGAGTTGGAATCGACTTGAAAGCAGCTGGTCTGTTTTTGGTTTACTGGGTGCCGGGCAGCGACCAGGGAGCAGGAGGTGCAACAGCAGTGAGTCGCTCTAGTCTCTGTGCTCTTGGAATCTGCACTCTTTGGGGGGGGTTCAGTTGTAAGAAGAGGACAGATAACCAAATAAATAAATTTTAGGAGGTAATAAAGTTATCTGAAGAAACAGAAAATAGGGTGGGAGGTCCTATTAGGTGACTGAAGGAAAGGGGTCTTAAAAATTCCAGCAATTAAATCTTGCTGCCTCTCTTCTTTTTTATGGACATGTATAAAATTAGAACTTTATTTCATTACTGGAAGAGATCTGAGTTCATTTAAACCATGAGAGAGAGAAAAGGCTTTGTTTTTCCTTGCAGAGAAGATAAGCAAGTGAGAAGATTTATGAATGGCACTTTTTTCTGATTGATTTTGTGTAATACAGATTACAAGGCATCAGTTGTCTTTGTTCTGAGAAGTTCCATTTATTTGACCTTTCTTATTCTGCAGCCCTTTTCCTTCCCTGAGGAGAGGAGGCTGCCCACTTCTCTGCTGTTCCCGCATCCCTTCCGATCTATTCTGGTCCACCTTGTGTCCAGAAAGGCATCCCTGGAATTCAGTGAGTCCTCATTGGTACCGCACCTAACAACAACAAACATTGGTACCACCTTTTCAGGTGTGTTAATTCTTTGATGTTTTTGTTAAATCTCCAAGTAGTAGTCCTGACCCTGGGGTCTAGTAGCTTCTTATCTTATTTGCCACCTTTGTTTAGCTCTTGGACTTTCTGTGGGCTCACTTGTCTCCCCCACTTGATTTTGCTTGTTCTTTGGTTTCCAGGTGAAGGCCCATCTTCCTCGTTTAATGGGGTGGGGGAGATTCATGGGGAGTAAAGAGTGGGGCATTTTCCCTTTAATGTGACTTGGGGACAAAGAATGTTTCTGATGAGAAGAGACTCCTGGCCCCTGGCCCTTCGTGTCATCTCCTGTCTCCTAAGGAGTTGGGCAGGCAAGCCAGAACTGACATCTGTTTTTGGAGCACCTCCCATGGTTGTGGTCAAAGTTGCTTAACAAGGAAAAAGTCTCTTTAACTGTGGGTTATGCCCTACTGTGGCCTTAGAGTATTTATAAAGTCGTCCCTGGAGCAGGACAAATTGGGACTGAACACCCAGGATCCCCCGTCCTGCTGCAGTGACAACATCTAGAGACATACAGGCTTACCATGGTGACTTTCCACATAAGCTCTCCAAACACCTTGGCTGACAGACACACACAATGCAGCCTTTAAAAATAACTAGCTTGACATGGGATAGGATGACGTTAGTGGCATGGGTTCCAGTACAACTAGGGATATGCCCCAGTGCTTATTGTGAATATGTTGATAACCAGGTCAGCCATGGCTAACACACCTGTCAGTGAGTTGGCCTACGCACAACAAAACAAAATACTTCCCGATTTGGCATATTCCCTGTGATCAGTTCCTTATCATGCTCAGTTCCTGATCAGACCATTGTGATACACAGGTTCTCACTGGCTGATTTTCAGAAGTAGGTCACCAGAGCTTTCGTCCTGGTCTACTTTAGTCTAGAAGCTCCACAGAAACCTATTTACCATCACCGCACCATGCAAGCCTCACCTGATGGACAAGTGGTCGCTTTACAGGAGGTGCATTGGCTAGGAATCAAACCAGGGTCCTCCCGCAAGAGTCTACCACTGAACCACCATATATATATATATCTTTATACATATATAAAGAGAGAGAAATTTATCTTAGGAAAATGGCTCACAAACGTATAGAAGCTGGCAAGTCCAAAGTCCCTGGATCAAACGTCAAGCTGGAATCTTTCCCTGGCTCCTGCAACAGCAGGGGCCGAGAAGCTCAAGGCTGACAGGCAGTACCCCGGCTGTTGACTCCAATGAATGTCGAATCCAAGATCTCCAGGCCGAACAGTGGACTGCTCACTCATGGACAGTTGTAGGCAGCACAACACAATCCCGATCCACAGAAGAATGTCTCTCTTCCCAGTATGTCCCTGGATATCCTGGAAGCAGGACATACCCCTAGGGAAACTTCCCTTGAATAGACTGGCTCAGAACACAGTCATCTGATCCCATCTTGGGAACAACCACACAGAACTGGGGTCCAGCCAAGTTGACACACAGCCTGGAACAACAAGTCCCACAGCAACTCTATTTTGAAGAGACTGGAGTGATTGAAGCTGTAATATTGGTCCTTACTTCAAATTCCTGAATCCCTGCCGACCTACAGACATGAATAAGGATATGCAGTTTGTTGTTTTCTACTGTATTTTGGTATAGTTTGTTATGCAGTATTTTGGTGAAATAGCTGACTGATACACTATCCTTTCCACATTGATTTGTTACCCCTTTCCTAGTCAACCTCTCTAGCCAAGATGTTGCTACAGTATTGTACTCTGGTCATGTTGTCAGGAGGGACCAGTCCCTGGATAAGGACATCATGCTTGGTAAAGTGGAGGGTCAGCAAAAAAGAGGAAAACCCTTTATGGATTGACACGGTGGCTGCAACAGTGGGTTCAAAATAGCAATGATTGTGAGGATGGTGCAAGACCAGGCAGTGTTTTGTTCTGTCGTACGTAGGGTTGCTATGAGTCAGAGGTGACTCAGTGGCACCCTGACAATAACAATAAAATCCTTACGGGAGCACATCCCAGATCTTTTCTCCCGCTGTTGTTGTTGTTGTTAAGTGCCGTCGAGTCATTTCCGACTCATAGCAACCCCATGCACAGCAGAACGAAACACTGCCCAATCCCGCGCCAGCCCCACAATCCCTGCTGTACTTGAGCCCATCATTGCAGCCACCGTGTCAATCCATATCGTTGAAGGCCTCCCCCTCTTTCATTGACCCTCCACCC
>NW_006921889.1:1885904-1887687 GCF_000298275.1 Orycteropus afer afer
CTCTGTACAGGCCTGAGTTGCCTCTCCTCACCTAATCCCTTTGGCTGACTGCTGTTCTCTCTGGCTTCCTGGCTTTTAATCCCCTTTCTCCTGCTCTTCCCGCTTGCTACTTCGGGTGTCCCTGACCTGAGTTGTCTCTCCTCACCTGTGACCCTGGGGCTGACTGCCTTTCTCCCGCTAGTGGGTTCAAACTGTTGACCTTCTGGATAGCAGCCAAGCACTAAACCATTGTGCTGCAGAGCTCCTTCCATGTATTCATAAACATGATTTTTCATACATTAGACCATATTACATATGCTGAGTTTCTTAATTTCTTTTTTTTTTCTTTTGTATAGCCTTTTTTTTTCTTGCCTTCCCTTTTCATTTTACCTTGTCTTCTTTGCCACAAGTCAACCTGAGGTATTACCCTTTTATGCTTTCTCCACCCTCAAATCACATATGTTATGTGCCATCCAGTCAGACCCAACTCAGAGCAACCCCTCCTTGTGTTTCCAAGATGGTATCACTACAGAAGTAGATTGCCCAACCTTCCTTTTGAAGTGTGCTGGGGAGTTTGAACCACCAGCCTTCTGGTTAGCAGTCAAGTGCCGTAAGCACTATGCTACAGTTGTTGTTAGGTGCCGTCGAGTCGGACCCGACTCATAGCGACCCCTCCTTGGGTTGCTGAGGCAGTATCACTACGAAAGTAGATTGCCCCATCTTCCTTCCAAGGAGTGGCTGGTGGGTTTGAACCGCCAGACTTCTGGTTAGCAGTCAAGTGCGTTAGCCACCTCCCCTCAAACACATACATAAATACTAGATTGAACTAATATGAAATTATCAATATATAATTGACCATTTTTTACTTAGAAAAAGAACTATTCCATATGGTTTCAACTAAACACGTGAATTTTGAGAGGTGTTGCTATGACACATTTCTTCATCTTCTACCCAGGGTTGCCTTGTGAAATTCCTCTAAATCAGGTGGTAGAGTTCACATGCATTTCCATGTGGCCACTAGAGGGCATCACTAAGGGCATCGTGGCAGCCTCCTCAAGCCCATTCCTGCTGCTCTGGCTCTCTCCCACCTCAGGATAAGTTCCCTGATTTCTCTCTCATACCAACTGTGGGACTGTCTGCCTCCTCTCTTTCTGAAGGGTGCATTTCCCATATCTACCACCTAGTTAAAAAAAAAAAACAAGCCCTCTGCCATTGAGTCAATTCCGACTCATAGTGACCCCCATTGCATTTCCAAGGCAGTAAATCTTTACAGAAAATTGCCCTATCTTCCTTCCACAGAGTGGCCAATGGGTTTGAACTGCCAACCTTCTGGTTTGCAGTCAAATGCCTTAGGCACTGTGTTGGTTCCTGGTTCTAAATCCCTTTCTATTTCTCCAGGAAATTATGTTTCATCCTGCCTCAGATTTTCTGGTTACCTGGTCTGATTTCCCAGAATCCTTGCAGATTTGGCCCACACTACCTCTTGCCCCATAAAAAAAGCAAAAATTAACTAATAATGTGATTCAGTTCTTCCTATAAGGTTAAAATTTTAAATGCAATTATCAAATAAAAATACCATGCTTGCACAGTGTTTTCAATTCAGAGCCCTTCTACAGTCATTATCTGTTTCAAGAACCCCTGCAAAAACAATGGTCCTGTAAGTTTATGTGAGTGATCAGAATTCCCAGGTGTATAGTAGAGCTGACAAGGGGCAAGATTATGGTCATTGCTTGGTCACAGCCAGCTACCCAGAGGGACCAAGTAGTTGATCCTGCGGGCTTGGGACCATAGTTGCAGGGGACAT
>NW_006921889.1:1888487-1891097 GCF_000298275.1 Orycteropus afer afer
CCCCCCCCCCCCAATCCTCCAGACCACAGAGCACTAGGAAGGAATGGCAAGAACTCAAGAAATAAATGGTTGGTGATATTTTGGGGAAAAAATGCACTAAAAGCCAAGATATTGTAAAGAGCCTCTGTTTATAGTAGGTGGTAAGAAAAATATAACGTAAGACATACTGTTTCCTGCCTTTGCTTAACCAGTTTGATGTATGGTTCTAGTGTGCAAGCAGATTCCAAGATTGTTGGTTTTCTTCGCAGTAACATAGCACATGCCAGGGAAAAGGAGCTCAGTGTGTTTTGGCACAAGGAGAACTTATCCTTGACTGACTCAGGCAGAGAGGAGCCAAGTTGCCAAGACACAGAACAACTTCATTCTGATGACTCCCATGGCTGCTCAGTTCACAGCTTCGGTTCCCTGGCTGTCACCCTAAGACCCACGTTTTTGGGTACCTCTCTGCTTAGACCAGAGTCCCTGGATGGTACAAAAGGTAATGTGCCCAGCTGCTAACCAAAGGGTTGGAGGTCTGCTCCACCCAGAGGCCCCTCAGAAGTAAGCCCTGACCATCTACTTCCAGAAAATAACCAGCCATTGAAAACCCTGCAGAGCACAGTTCTTACTCTGAAACACATGGGCTCTCCGTGAGTCACAGAAGACTCAGTGCTGCTGGTGGTTTTTCTTCTTCAACCAGATGGTTGAAGGTATTCGGTGACTTGTGGAGAGGGCAGGCTAGAGAAAGGAAACTGCCTACAGCTGCTAGTTTCTTTCTGCAGTCTCCCTTTCTATTCTGGCCGCTGGCCTTTGAGGCTCATTTTAACCAGAGGTATCCCCCAGGGGGACTGGGAAGTGTTTTCGTTCTGTCGTACATAGGGTCACTGAGTCTGAGCTGACTTGATGGAACCTAACAACAACAACATCCTATAGGGGACAAAAGTAACAGGTCCCAGCATTGTAGCCCCATTGCCTAATTTCAACTCAGTGAATACATGTTTGTGGTGGTTAAGTTTGTGTGTCGACCTGGCTGGGCCTGGTTGAGTGGCTGGGGGACTGAATGTAGTTGTTCCCCATGGTGAGACTGGCAGTTAACTCCATGGTGGAATCTACTGGAGCAGCTGAGTAGCTGCTTTAGGGCTGTGGGCTGCTTCCCATATGTAAGAAACAGCTGTGGGAATGGTCTCTAGCTTATGGCACTCTTGAACCCTGCATGTAGCCATGTCGTTCAGCAGCCTGCTATGCTCTGCCAACTTTGGGCCTTTCAATGGACTTGAATTAATGGCCTGCAGTGTAGTTTGGTAACATTGGGACTGTGTCTTTTTACTTGTCCTTGGGCTTGTCCGTCTCAGCAGCCAGCAGCTTCTGAGTGAAGAAGAGCCTTCAACTTCACTGGGCCAGGAGCAGGAGGCAGAGCAGAAGCCCAAGGTTGAGGGGCTTTCACCCAGCCACTAGAGCCTGGCACTTTGAACTCAGACATAAAGCCTCCAAGCTGTAAGAGAATAAACTCCTGTCTGTTGAAGCCATCCCATTTGTGGTATATTCTTGTCAGAGCGACACTAGGTAACTAGAATGATGTTGGAGAAGCCAATTCAAGAGATGAAATTTAGAGCATTAAGTTTCAGATTTGTTAATACATTATAAAAAGTTGTCTTTGATGTTTGTGAATAGAGCTGTCACAGGAGATTGAAAGAGCAGTTTTATTATGAGAAAATACAAAGTAAACTCTTCCTTAACCCTTCAGAGCTAACTCGGCTTTGTCCAGGTGACTTTGGCTCCTGGTCCACTCTCCTGTCACTCTTGCTATCCCATCACTTTCTCCCGCTATTTCTCTCCATCCCTCCTTACGGCAGAACACCTTGGCCTTCTCCTATAGATGGCTGGTCCCTGGGTCTATGCCCTGGATTCCATTACCTCTTATCTTAGGAACCTTCTGCTAGCTATGATCTTCTGTCTCCCTGGTCTGATAGCCTCTCTACTGACCGTGCTCATCAGTGTTTAAATGTGCCTTAGTCTAGCCTGTCTCAGAACCAAGCATGAGCCTTGATCCTGTCTTCCTCCTTCAAGCCACAGCTCCCTGCCCTTCACCATCCAGCCAAACAACTTGAAATGGTCATCTTCACCTAGGTTTTCACCATCCCACTTCATACTTCTATAGACTCCAAACTTCCGAGCTCATTATCCCAAGCCATCTGTGAGGTCTGTGCCACCAATCCCAAGGGATGCTTTTTTTTAGTTCTGATCCATCAGTTAGGATTGTTCTTGGCTGCATTACAAGTCAAGTAGAAGGGGAGAATGGGCATTGGGAAGGCTCTGGTCAGAGTCTACCAGGTGTTGCTTGACACCCTTGGTATTCAGCACTGTGGGTCAGTTTCTCCTTGAATTCCTTTTCCTGGTCTCCATGATACTAAACCTTCCTAGATTTCTCTCTTTGAACTCAGCCACAGGGACCTAGGTGGGGGTGATACGAGAGGTCTCCAACAGCAAGACAAACTTGTCTGTCGGTTTGTCCTACTGTGGTGACATGTAGACATGAGTTTTGAGGCTGAGCCTCTGGTGTTTAAAACCCAGCGAAATGCACTTGGTGCACAGG
Organism: Orycteropus afer afer; assembly: GCF_000298275.1. NCBI lineage: Eukaryota > Metazoa > Chordata > Mammalia > Tubulidentata > Orycteropodidae > Orycteropus > Orycteropus afer. Next base: position 1,891,060 of record NW_006921889.1, read on the forward strand.
TAACAGCCCAGCTTATAGACTGAGACAAACTAGGAAGA
>NW_006921889.1:1893688-1895510 GCF_000298275.1 Orycteropus afer afer
GAAGAATGCTGAAAGTACCGTGGACTGCTAAAAGAACTGTCCTGGAGGAAGTGCAGCCAGAATGCTCCTTGGAAGCAAGGATGGCCAGACTTCGTCTCACCTATTTTAGTCATGTTGTAAGAAGGGACCATTCCTTGGAGAAGGATGTCATGTTTAGTAGGGTGGAGGGTTGATGAAAGAGGGGGAGGCCTTCAAGGAGATGGATTGACAACGGTGGCTGCGATGATGGGCTCAAGTATAGCAGGGATTGTGGGGCTGGTGCGGGATCGAGCAGTGTTTCGTTCTGCTGTGCATGGGGTTACTATGAGTCAGAAACAACTCGACGGCATTTAGCAACAACAACAACAAGTTTTCTCTCTGCACCTCTGGCTGCTCCCTCTCAGTCTCGTTGGCAGAGGTTCTTTCGTCTAGACTCCTTATTTCCCCTTCTCTTCTCATTCTTAACCCTCTTTCTGGGTGACATTATTCTTTCCTGTGATATCAATTATCGTGTGTACCAAATCCTTATCCTTGCTGTGACTCATTGTCTTAGGCTGGTTTCTCTAGAGAAGCAAAAACAATGAAGATGAGAGAGAGAGAGAAATTTACCTCAAGGAAATGGCTCACCTAGTGGCTGAGGCTGGCAAGTCCCAAAACCTTGGATCTAACATCAAACTGGAAGTTTGTCCTGACTCACACAGCTGCAGGGGCTGAAAACCCAAGATTTGCAGGCAACATAGCAGGCCACTGGCTTCGGAGGCTGACGAATCCAAGATCACCAGGTAAAATGGCAGATAATTGGCTCACAGGCTGTGAAGGCAACAATCTCAAGAGCAGCAGGCAATATGGCAGGCCACAGGTTCAAGTCTAGACCAGGGATGATGAGCCAGATGTAGGATCCAGATCAGGGAGAATGAGAATTTTCCTAGGATGTCCATATATATAATGGAAGCAGGCCACACCCCTGAGGAAGCTCTCTTTCAACTGATTCGCTGCTCATAGCACAACTCATCATGGAGGTGATTACATTATATCAGATCTCATCATGGGGGAAGTGATACCATAACTGCTAAACCACCAAGAATCATGGCCCAGCCAAGTTGACACACAACCGTATTCACCACACCTGTATATCAATACTTGAGCATGTACAAAGTCCTGTAAACTCAACATGCCCAAAATTGAACTCATTTTATTCCCTCCAAACTTGCTGCTCCTTTGGAATTCTTCAGTCTTCATATAGTGTTTGTACCATTCAGTCAGTTGTCCATGCTACATATCTAGAAGTTGTTCTAGACATCTTGTTTTCTCCTTCACTCCTTGACTCTGATTAACCTCCAGAGTTCATTGAGTCTACTTTGCACGCATCTTTTTAGGCCTTCTACTTCCTGTTACCACCTGGTGCTGGCATGAATCCTCTATCAGCCTCTTCTCTGACTTCATCCTTCTACTTCTGCTTCTTTCCAAACTGCTCCTCACCTACAGCCAGAATTTTTCTAAAATGCAAACCAGATCATGCCACTTCTTTGTATACAACTCTTTAAGACCTTCTCATTGCTCTTGGATACAGATGCAAATCCTTAACCCGAGGCCTTTCATGTCATGGACCCTGCCTGCCGCTACATGTTAACAGCAATGATTATAAGAGGTTTGAGAAAGGACCCAAAGACTTCATCTTAGTTGTTATACTAACACGTTGTTATTGTTGTTATGTGCCGTTGAGTCGGACCCGACTCATAACGACCCCACCTTGGGTTTCCGAGGCAGTATCACTACAGAAGTAGATTGCCCCATCTTCCTTCCTAGGAGTGGCTGGTGGGTTTGAACCACCAGCCTTCTGGTT
>NW_006921889.1:1895610-1901399 GCF_000298275.1 Orycteropus afer afer
ATTTGTTAGTTCATTGATAAAGTTTCAAACTACAGAAGTAGATTGCCCCATCTTCCTTCCTAGGAGTGGCTGGTGGGTTTGAACCACCAGCCTTCTGGTTAGCAGTCAAGTGCCTTAAGCAATACGCTACCAGAGCTCCTAACACAATGTTAGTTTTTTTATAAATCTGTTTTTTTTAATCTGTTTTATTATATATCTGTTTATTATTTATCTGTTCTGAAACCCTACCTAGAATTATATTGGTGCACTAAATTTCTACAGAGGAGATTGAAACACCTACTTGTAAGCTAGATATTTGTTGTTCTTAGTTGTCATCTGGAAGCATAGTGCTAAGGCATTTGACTGCTAACCAGAAGGCTGGCGGTTCAAACCCTCCAGCCACTTCTCGGAAGGAAGATGGGGCAATCTACTTCCGTAGTGATATTGCTTCAGAAACCCAAGGAGGGGTCGCTATGAGTCAGGTCCGACTTGATGGCACATAACAACAATAGTCATCATCCACTTGGCTCTGACTCATGGTGACCCTGTGTACAGTAGAAGAAAACATTGCTCACTATTGCACCATGTTCATGATGGTTGTCGTGCTCGAGTCCATTGTTGCAGGAACTGTGTATTTGAAGTGTCTTCCAACCTAAGGGCTTATCATCTAGCACAGTATTGGCTAATTTTCAGAAATAGATCACCAGGCCTTTCTTCCTAGTCTTAGTCTGGAAGCCTCACTGAAACCTGTTCATTACAGATTACCCTGCTGGTATTTGAAATAGTGATGGCATAGCTTCTAGCATCAGAACAACATACAAGCCATCACAGTAAAACAAACTGATAGACGAGTGGTAGAATTCCATATTTTATATAAATAGTTGAGTATTTAAAACAGGCCATGAAAGTACAGCCTTAACATAAGGCTTGTCAAGTAGTAAGCGCTTGGTAATTGTTGACTATTATTATTTGTGTAAATGGTGAGGGAGCAAGAAATACTGGCTTTTACCAATGGCCAGTTTTCCAAGGAAATTACATCATGCTGAAGTATCATTCTCTATCCTATTTAGCAGGAATCAACAAGCCAACTCCTGACCCAATCATGAAATGGTCAAAGGACTTGAATAGAAGAAGATATTCAAATGGACACCAAACACATACTCAATGTCATTAGCCACCAGAGAGATGCAAATCTAAACTACAATGAGATACCATTTCCTCCCACTAGAGTAGCTAAGATAAAAAACAGAAAATAATAAATGTTGGCGAGGATGAAGGAATGGGAATCCTTATCCATTACTGTTTGGAATGCAAAACAGTACAGCTGTTGTGGAAAATAGTGTGGCAGTTCCTCAATAAACTAAAATTAGAACTATCACATAACCAAGAAATTCTGTTCCTACATATATACCCAAAAAACTTTAAAGCAGAGACTCAGAGACTTGTATACCAATGTTCATTGCAGCACTATTCACAGTAGCCAAAAGATGGAAACTAACTGAATGACTATCAAGAGATGAATGGATAAACAAAATGTGGTACATACATACAGTGCACTACTTACTACTCAGCCAGTAGGAGAAATAAAGTCTTGATACATGCTACGGTGTGGATGAAGCTTGAAGACATTATTCTGAATGAAATAAGCCAATCACAGTAGGACAAATATTGTGTTCTCTTACTTATATAAAAAGGCAAAGGTATAGAGACCAAAGTTAGTGGTTACCAGGGGTGGAGGTTGAGAGAAAAAGGAAGTTAACAATGATGGAAATGCTGCATCTATTGTCCAGCCAGTTACTGTAATTGCTGTCAATAAGTTGCAACCTGTAAAAAGTGGAATACGCAGGAGTTGTATGATATATTTATGGTGACAACAATTACAAAAAGAGTAGCTGCTGAGGCTGCTTATGTACAGCCAAAAACTTCATGGGATTTGGTGTCTTAGTTTGGAGGTTTAGGGTCATGGTTTCATGGGTCATCCCAGTTAATTGGCCTAATAACATGTATAGTGCTTCTGTTCTACCTCTTAGTTTGTTGAGTAGTGCTTGATGTCTTAAAAGCTTGCAGGAAGCCAGCCAAGGCACAACATGGTCTCTGTTTGCCTGGAGCAAAAGAGGAAGAAAGAGAGTCAGGAATAGAAGGAGGATATGGAACATGTGGCTCATTGCCTGCATGGTCAACTGCTTCCTTTGCCATGAAACCAGAACTGGATGGTGCCTGGCTACCATTACTGAACATTTTGATCTAAAAGGATATTGATCAAAAGGGGGAAAATGCAGAACAGATAAAATCTCATGGACTCCAGACTTTCTGGAGCCATAAAGGTTCATGAACCTCTGAAACTATTGCCCTGAGATCATCTTTAAACCTTAAACCAAAAATATCAGCTGAAGTCTTTTTATAACCAAATAATAGTTTAAGTTACTGGTAAAAAAAAAAAAAAGTCTGCTTTGAGTGTTGGTCTGGTTACCTAGTGCTCCTCTGACAAGAAATATACCACAAATTGGGCTGGCCTCAACAAACAGGAGTTTATTCTTACAATTTGGAGGCTTTAAGTCCAAGTTCAAAGTGCCAGGCTTTAGGGGCTGGGTGAAAGACCCTCAACCTTGGGGTCCAGCTCTGCCTCCTGCTCCTGGACCACTGGAGCTAGAGGTGTTTCTTCAGTCAGACAGCTGTTGGCTGCTGAGGCTGAGAAGCCCCAAGGTTGACAAATAAAAAGGCACACTCCCGATGTTACCAAACTTCATGGCAGGCCATTAACTTAAGTCCATTGTAAGTCCCAAGGCTGCTGAGCAACAACACGACTTACATGCAGGGTCCAAGCATGCCACAGGCTAGAGACCATTCCCAAGGCTTCTGCTTAAATACAGGAAGTAGACCACATTCCCTAAGGCAGCTACTCAGCTGCTCACAGTAGATCCCACCATGGAGTTGATTACCAGTCTCATCATGGGGAATTAGTACTACATCCAGCTGCCCAGCCACTCAAACCAAGCCTAGCCAAGTTGACACACAAACTGAACTACCACAAGCGTCATGTTCTTTTAAGAACTATTCATATACGATCAAAGTGACAACAGCAACTCAAAAGATTAGACACAAACCTTAGGGGGCAGTGAGTTTATGTTAATGAGGGAGGAACGACTCCAAAAAGGAGGGTGAGAATGGTTGCACAACTCAAAGAATGTAATCAGTGTCACTAAATGGTACATACAGAACCTGTTTTGCTGTGTACATGCTTAACAATAAAAAAAAATTAATAAAATTTTAAAAATAAAAGTCACCTGCCTATGCACCATTTTCTTCTTTCCTGCTCATTAATCATTAATCCTGTTCATTTCCCAGAAATGGACCAAATGAAACTGAATTGTTCTTTGTACTCCAAGCAAACTAATCACCAGAAAAAAAGAAAGCGAAAAAGAAAAAAATAAAAATGAAAAAAGAGAAGAAAAAAAAGAATCGGTGGAGGACAGGGCAGGGTACCCAGGCTCCGTCTTAGCACACAGACTGTGTATATCTTTAAAATCCCATGGATGTGACTCATCAGGCAGTCATACAAAATATGTTGATGAAGAATATTAATTGACACAAAAAATGCTGACTAAAGTTAAAGTCATCTTTGGGAGCTCTGGTAGCGTAGTGCCTAAGGCACTTGACTGCCAACCAGAAGGCTGGCGGTTCAAACCCACCAGCCACTCCTCAGAAGGAAGATGGGACAATCTACTTCTGCAGAGATACTACCTCAGAAACCCCAAGGAGGGTTTGCTATGAGTTGGACAGCAGTGAGTTTGGTTTTTTTAAAAATGCTTGGAAAAATACTTCAAAATGTTGGAAAAAGTTATCTGCAAGTGGTAGAATTACTTATCATTTAAATTTTCTTTATACTTCTTTAATTTCACTTTTTTTTTTCCTACAATGAACATGTATGTGCATGAGTTAGAGCTCTTTTTCTTTGGGGCAGAAGCCAAATCAAAATACTTTAACTGGTTACTGGCAAGATTGCGAACTAGGCAGAAAGACTGCACAGACCCTCTTCAACAAAAAAAAGGGAAACCAATTAACACAGACACAGAAGATAATCCTGGACCCATGAGTCTTGAAAGGAAGGATATAGAAGTGGACTAAACCCAAACTAGCGGAAGAATTTGTGTGAAAATACCAAAAAAGGAGACAGACGGAGCTGCAGTCTGGCAGCGATTCTGAGTGATCCTGACAGCACGGCACAACAGCTTGCAGATTCCCGAGTGGTGGTAGGACCTAAGAGTTAACCTAAAAATCAGCCCTGCTAGCCAGGGACTGCATGAAGGACTGTGCACGGTGGCTGGGGAATAAACGCAGAAGGTGAAGAGAAAGACTGTGGACTTTTGCCGGTCCAGAGGGTGCCGCCATTTTGAAGGTTTAAAAGCGGCTTGAATATTTTGGATGTTTAAAGAGACAGCGCTCTTGCAGATTCTTGGGGCTTAAGAACACATTCTGCTTTCCAGCAATCCCAAGGATACTCCAGACCCGCAAAACTGAAAAGATACGACATTCCACTTGTTACTCTTATACCCCACACCCCCCTTGGTGAATGGAGGTGTGGCCATCCCCCACTTCCACCTACATTCTGGGCCCACAGGAACTTCATCACAGTCTGTGTGCTCAGACGGAGCCTGGGTGCCCTGCCTTGTCCTCCACCAATTCTTTTTCTTTTTCTCTTTTTTTATTTTTATTTCTTTCTTTTTTGCTTTCTTTTTTCTGGTGATTAGTTTGCTTGTATTTGTCTGTTTTAAAACAGCTATTATTAATAATACTTTTGTCGTTTTTATTATTATTCTTAATCATCCCCTCCCAGGTCCTAGCTTTCAGCATTTTTTCTTTTCCCTCTTCCTGGTTGAAATTTTTTTTTCCTTTTTTAATTTAAGGGTTCATTTTGTTTTGTTTTCTCCCCCCTTTTTTCTCATGGTTAACCCCGTTCCTTGTTTTTCTTCTTGCATTTTTCCCATTTTTTTTCCTTCATTATTTTCCTTCTCTACTTTTTTTCCTCTTAGTGCCTTATCCTCAGATATTGCAAGTTTTCTTGTTTTTTCTTCTTCTCTTTCCCTTTTTCTTTTTTTGGTTACTGTTCCTGTGTGATTACATGGTGTGTTTTTTGTCCATGTGCTTTTAGTTTTTTGATGATTACTCAATTGTAATTTGTGTGTAACTGAGTGGGAGACAACAGTCCCCATAAGACACGACTACACCCGCATCTACTGCAACTTCACTTACTGAGCAACAGCCACTACGTCCTTCTCCACAAACAGGCCAACGATAAAAAACCACCAAGAAGAGCCTGAATCACCCTTGGATGCTCTTCACAAACAGTTAACAGAGATCTAAATACAGCAACACCATGATGCCTCAGAGACAACAGACCATCACAGTCCACACAAAGAAGCAGAATAAAGTGGTGGAAACAAGGGAGCAGGATACAGACCTAGAACACATCCCGGAGGAAGAAGCAGCATTGGAACTTTCTGATAAGGAATTCAAAAGAATTATCTTTAGGTATATTCAAAGGATTGAGAGACAGACCAAAGAAAACACAGAAAAAAATCTTACAAGAATTTTGGAAGAAAATACAAGAACAAAATGACAAAATAATGAAAAATTAGAAAGGATTCTAAATCTACAGACAGAAATCCTGAAGATTAATACTAAATTTTCAGAAATAGATAACACATTGAAAGGGCAAAGGAGTACAATTGATGCGATGGAAGACAGAATTAATGAGATCGAAGACAAATATCTGAATACTTCTTTGGAAAAGGATCAATCAGAAAAAAAAT
>NW_006921889.1:1919547-1941188 GCF_000298275.1 Orycteropus afer afer
CATTGTGGTAAACTGTGGTCAATGACATGAGACAAAGTATATGTGAACTGCTGTATGGAAAGTGAATTTGCTCTGTAAATCTTCACCCAAATCACAATTTAAAAAAAAAATAAGTAAATACTTTAACCATAATCGTGAAGTTCCTGGTCTACCTCAGAAACTTCCATGAGGAGGAAGCAGCAGGGCTTTGGCAGTCATGCGTCTGGGCTGCGCATGCTGCCTGGGCTTCTGGTAGAACGTCTGCCTCCTTCCCTCCCACTGTCTCTCCAGACCAGTTTTCCGTGGTCCAGGTGAGGGGAAATGTGGCCCCTGAAGGCTCTTAACTTGATATTTCATAGTCCATTGGCTCTAAGATTAGACTCTATCTGATTCCAGATCAAAACTTAGGGTAAGGACAGAATGCTCCAGTTAAGAAAAGTGCAGGGCCCTGGCCCAGTTGCCTGCAGGCAGGGCAGAATCATGGTGCTGGCTTCCATGGGAATCGTGTGGATGGAGTTTGTGTGTGACAGTGTATGTGAGTGAGTGTGGGAGAGTGTGTGTGTGTGGGTGTGTAAGTGAATGTGTCAGAGTGTGTGATGAGAGTGTGTGGGAGTGTGTGTGTGGAGGAGCCAAGGAGGGGAGAGAAATAGTGGGGTTGTTTCCAGCAGGAAAAGAGCTCTGGATTTATGAAACAATAGTCTTCACAGCAACATGATATTTTATTATCATTAGAAAAAAGTACATGTTTTTTAAATCTCATAGTTTTTGTTAATTGTTTATTAAATCAGTATTGATTTCTTTCCACTTATAAATATCTAAACTTTATTTTCTATCTCATAAATTCTTTCCACTGGTCCTTAATTCAAGGAGCTCCAGTGATACAGTGGTTAAGACATTTGGCAGCTAACCAAAAAGTAAGTGGGTTGAACCCATCAGCCGCTCTGTGGAAGAAAGATGAGGCAGTCTGCTTCTGTAAAGATTTACAGCCTTGGAAACCCAAAGAGGGTCACTGTGAGTCAGAATCCGCTTGCTGGCAGTGAGTTTGGTTTTTCTTTTGAGACCTTAACTCACCAAGAATCCCTAGTGGCACATTGCTTTAAGCACTTGGCTGCTAGTCTGGAAGTCCAAAGTTTGAACCTACCAGCCGCTTGGTAGGAGAAGGATGTGACAGTCTGCTTCTCTAGAGCATGTTGTTGTTGTTGTTGTTGTTGTTATGTGCCGTCAAGTTGGCCCCGACTCATAGCGACCCCTCCTTGGGTTTCCGAGGCAGTATCACTACGGAAGTAGGATTGCCCAACCTTCCTTCCAAGGAGTGAGAGCATACAACCTTGGAAAACATGTGAGGCAGTTCTACTCTGTCCTATAGGGTCACTGTGAGTCAGTCCTGACTCACAGCAATGGCAACTGATTAGTCATTAACTCATAAAATGTAGAAATTATCTACTTCAACTTTGTTGCTTTAGGGAGGATGAACTCAAGCTCAGAGGGGTGAAATGACCTGCCAAGGCCCCACAGGGGGTAGCGGAATGTCATCTTCAACAGTTTTTCCATCCATTGTGTTTCTTGTCCCCTGTCTTTTAAAACCATCCATTGCTGGTAAGCCCTTGCCACACCTGAGCTTATTTATGTTCCCAAGACTATTCAAACAAAGTCTTGAAAGCACAGAAACCCTGACTGTTCCATGGTGTTGTTACTCTGTTCAGCTGTATTTCCTAGACTGGGACGTCCATTGCAAGACCTTTAGATATCTTCCTGCATAATTAATTCTAACTCACTGACATTCAGTAGAGCCCAGGGAGGGCAAGGAGCTTTTCAAGGATACTGAGGAGCCATAGGCCTGTTCTGAGGGAGGGGAGCCTCCTCTTGCCTCCACCTAGTTATTTGTGGATCTAAATACCTGAACAAATCCAAAGAATGGAATTGTTCTAAAGGGTTATTTTTCTGTTATGAATTTTTTTTTTTTTTAATTGAAAGCACAGCATTGTGTTAAAAAGAAAAAAAAAAAGAAATGCCTAGAATATGATCTGCTGGCATCAGATGACTGCTTGGCCATATCACATGACCTTATCCCTTTTCTGAGGACAGGCTGGTAAGACCAATAATGGACAAGAAGCAGAAAATCACTATGTGGCAGGCAGCATCCACACTGGCTTCTGATACTTAACAGCCTTGTATAATCTCCTGCCATTAAGTGTGAACTAGACCTAGTGACTCCCTGGTAAGCAGAGGCTTACTTGTGCTTACTTACTAATCTGTACTGCTTATTGGATAATCTGTCCCTGAATAAGACAAAAGTGGGTTGCTTACGAAAGACTGCTTCCAACTAGATGGTGCCCAGCTACCAAGGCCAACTACTCAGAAAACCAAAACAAAATAAAAGAAAGAAACTCACTGCCATTGGGTTGATTCTAACTCATAGCGACCAACTTTGGGTTTCCGAGGCCGTAAATCTTTAAGGAAGTAGATTGGCCAGTCTCCCTTCTGTGGAGTGGCTGGTGGGTTTGAACAACCTTCTGATTGGGAGTCAAATGCCTTAGGCACTGCACCACCAGAGCTCCTAACCACTCAGAAAGGGGTCAAAATTGGAGATCCTGGATAGAGTGGGAGAAAAAGGAACAAAACTCAAAATCATAACAAAGTCCAGACTTACTGGTCTGATAGAGACAGTTGAAACCCCCCAGACTAGGCCTTCAAGTCACCCTTTGGGTCTGGAATTGAGCCCACTCCCGTGGCTTAACTTGGCCAAACAATAGACAGGCCTGTGAGCTGAATGCCTGCACCAGGGAGATGCACTCCTTAGAACAATCTACCATGGGAGACCAGAAGGGCAGCATTTGCACAGGGAGAAGGTAGGGAGGCAGGAATGCATAGGGAAGAAGGACACAGGGCAAGAGGTAACCACAGGAAGGAAGTAGGAGGTGAGCTGTTACACTGCAGAGAATGTAACCAGCATCACAAAACAAAATGTATATATGAACTATTGTGATAGTTAAGGTTGTGTGTCAACTTGACTGGGCCTGGTTGAGTGGCTGGGCAGCTGGTGGTAGTTATTCCCCAGGATGAGACTGGCAATCAACTCCATGGTGGGATCTACCACAAGCAGCTGAGTAGCTGCTTTAGGGATGTGGTCTGCTTCCTGTATATAAGGAGAAGCTTTGGGAATGGTCTCTAGTTTATGGCACGCTTGAAATATGTATGTGGCTGAGTCATTGCTCAACAGCCTGCTATGTTTCCTGACGATCTTGACAGTTTCAATGGACTTGAATTAATGGCCTACTGTGTGCTTTGGTAGCATAGGACTGTGCCTTTTTACTTGTTGACCTTGGGTTTGTCAACCTCAGCAGCCAGCAGCTGCCTGAGAGAATAAAGTCTCCAGCTTTAGTGTACCAGGAGCAAGAAGCAGAGCTGAAGCCCAAGGTTGAGGGGCTTTCATCCAGCCCCTAGAGCCTGGTACTTTGAATTCAGACTTCTATCCTCCTAAACTGTAGGAGAATAAACTTCTGTTTGTGAAAACCTTTCCATTTGTGGTATATTCCTGTCAGAGCGGTATTAGGTACCCAAAACAATCGCTGAATGTAAAACAAATCTGCTTTGTAAAATTTCACCCAAATAACAATAAAAAGTTAAAAAAAGAAAAAGACCATGACTTCCACAAAAGGATGAAAATGCATGTTCCCACTTATGTGAAGTAGGCAAATGGAGCTCAAAGCTCATTCGTGGTTGCAAGAGTTGGGAGGGAGAGGGAAAGGAGTTTTTGCTTAGGGGACGCTGAGTTTCTGTTGAAGGTGGTGGGATAATTTGGCAATGGATAGTGATGATTGTTGCAAAACATGAACATAACCAGTCACTGAATTGTACGGGTAAAAAATGTTGGAATTGGCAAATACTTTTTACATATATTTTTACCACAATAAAACAATAATAATTTTAAAAGAACAATAGGATTAATTTAAAAAAAAAATAAAAGACTACAGCTCCATCTTGCTCACCCTCAATCTCTCGCTCACTTGCTCTCTCTGGCTTGGAGGGTTTGGTCTGGAAGAAACAAGCTGCTATGTTGTGAGCTTAGCTATGGAGAAGTCCATGTGGCAAGAAACTGATGTCTCTGGCCACCAGCCAGTGAGAATCTCAGTCCTGCCAACAGCATGTGAATGAGCTTGGAGGTCGTCTTCTGGGGTCTGGCGCCAGCCACTTAAGCCTGAAACCATCCTCCCACCCAAATGAACCTTCAGATGACTGCAGTCCCAGCTGAAACCTTGACGACACCATTGTAAAAGAAAGACACTGAGCCGGAAGTCCCAGCTAAGCTGCACCCACATTCTCAACCCATGGGTACTGTGAGATGACAAATGGTTTTTTTAGCTGCTAAATTTGGGGGTTATTTGTTATACAGCAATAAATGACTAATAGATTCACTAAGAAGCTATGTCGTGTTGAGTACAGGCTATAAATTTCATGGAATAAAGGCTGTTTACTGCTGAGCTGGAGCCACTCAGGAGGCACTACTGGAAGAGAAATTTAAAGTGGAAAGATTCTGCAGACCTTTTTAACAGAGCTGTCATGACAAATTTGGTAATGAGTGATTTTGTCAGCCCATCACCAAGGACTTTTTAATAAACACAAATATTACATCTCACTCACTCACTGCTATGAAATCAGTTCCAACTCATAGCAACCCCATTGGAGTTTCCAAGGCTGTAAATCTTTACAGAAGCAGACTGCCTCATCTTTCTTCTATGGAGCAGCTGGTGGGTTCAAACCATTGACTTTTTAGTTAGCAGCCAAGTGCCTTAACCACTACATAACCAGAGCACTACATAGGTTTTTTTTTGTTTTGTTTTGTTTTGTTTTTGCATGGTGCTTTTAGGGACAGGGCTTTTTTGTATTGTTTTATGGCACTAAGTACATTGCTGTGGTAGTTAAGGTTGTGTGTCAACTTGGCTGGGCCCAGTTGAGTGGCTGGGCAGCTGCATGTAGTATTCCCCAGGATGAGACTGGTGATCAACTCCGTGGTGGGATCTACTGTGAGCAGCTGAGTAGCTGCCTTAGGGATGTGGTCTGCTTCCTGTATGTAAGCAGCAGCTTTGAGAAAGGTTTTGAGCTTTTTGGCACATGTGGATCCTGCATTTGGTTGAGTCATCAGTGAGTGGCCTGGCATGTTGTCTGCTGATCTTGGGACTGTTTCTGGACTTGAACTAGTCACCTGATGTGTTGCTTGATAATCTTGGGACTGTGCCATTTTACTTGTCAACCCTGGGTTTGTCAGCCTCAGCAGTCAGCAAGTAGCTGCCTGAGCGAAGACACGCCTCCAGCTCCAATGGGCCGGGAGTAAGAGGCAGAGCTGAAGCCCAAGGTCGAGGGGCTTTCACCCAGCCCTTAGAGCTGGCAATTGAACTCGGACTTCTAGCCTCCAAAACTGTAAGAGAATAAATCCCTGTTTGGTAAAGCCATCCATTTGTGTGGTGTGTCTGTTACAGCAGCATGAGAGAACCAAAACAACTGCAAATTCTAGAATTTTTTGTCACCAAAATCGTTAAGTCAAATATTTCTAACTCTAACTCACTAAATATTTTGGAAGCTTGGATTTTCACCATTTTCCGTTAACAAGGATGTTTTTGTTCCATAACAGCATAATGTAGTGATCAAGAGCGCAGACTCTGAACCCAGGCTGCCTAGTTTCAGAATTTAGCACATCCTGGCTCCATCAGTTACTAGCTCTGTGACTAGGAAGTTCCTTCATCAATTTCTCCATTTGGAGAATGGAGTTAATAGTAGGATCTACTTCACAGGGATTTCATGAGGATAACAAGAATGAATAACTGTCAAGCTATAAAAACAATACATAGCGTACAATTGATGCTCTGTAAGTCCTTGCATGCTAGGAGGAGGTTGCAGTGGGTGTTGGGTGAGCCACTTTGCGGTATCTGCCCCAGGGGCACTGCATCGGGAAGCAAAAGTTAGTGTAGCGAACACCTCCCTCCAAATGCGGGGTGGATAGAACCCACTATTTCACATAGTATATAAACCATGCTTCATGTGATTCAAACTAAGGGAAAAAATGTGGTGGGCTAGAGCTTTAAACAGGTCACAGTTAGGCTCCCCCTCCTCCCGTTGCACTGTGACTTTTTATTCTTACACTTGCCAAAAACAAACAAACAAACCCATTGCTGTCAAGTCGATCCTGACTCATGGCAGCTCCACGTGTTACAAAGTAGAATTGAACTCCATAGAGTTTTCTTGTCTGTAATCTTTACACAAACAGATCACCAGGCCTTTCTACCGTGGCACTCTGGGTAGGTTTGAACTAGTGGAACTTTAGGGTAATAGTGGAGTGCAAACTGTTTGTACCGCCCAGGGACCTTATTCACTTACTCTGTCAGAAAGGCCACTGCACGTATCAGAAGCAGGGCCTGAAGGGTTGGGGCACTCCCCTCACCCCCACCTCTCTATGCCACGTAAAGATCTCATGGCTGGGAAGAAGAGTCGGGGAAGATGAAAGGGACATATGTCTCACTCCCCATATGTAGCCCTGGGAAGAGTTATGTTTCACAGGATTGCCCTACCATCATGGATTGCTGGTAGAGTTGATAGTAAGGTGGCCGTGTGGGAAGAGAGGCCTGAGGTAGTTGTGGCAGACGAAAAGAGCAACATATTTCCCATGCCCTTGAGAATGGTCTAGAGGAACTAAGAAAGAAGGGGATCTGAAGGGGTTTTCTCTAGGAAGAAGTGCACCAGTAGTCAAGGCCACCTCCTGTCCCACTGTCACAATTTATGAGGTTTAAGATGGTATTTCCCCAAAAAAGATTCTGTGAAGAACCGGAAAACCCCAAATCCACTGAGAACATCCTGAACAGACAGTTCAGCCCAAATTTACTAAGACTGTCTTCAGTCCACAGACCTACCACCCTGAACACGCCCCATCTTGTCTGATGTTGGAAGCTAAGCATGGTTGGGCCTGCTTAGTACTTAGATGGGAGATTAAGTCTTCAGATAAAGGCAGAATGAAGGCTTTTGATAGAAACTAAGTTCAACTGTAGACAAGATTATGTTTTGCAATCCTAAGTTTGTAGCCTGTGTAAAAAACTGATAAGTTTTACTTAGTCATACAAGTTGAAATGTGGGTTGAAAACCATGACATTTGCCTTGTATAAGAGGTTAAAAATTCAGATTAGCACTGCATAAATCTACTCCTCCTTGCATCATGCATGGATGACGTTCAAGGCTGGGCCAGTGGCATTTCCCTGAAGTAGCATCAGCATTTCTAAACATACATTCCCACCCAGTAACTGATCTCATCTGCAAGGATCTCTCTTGAACCAACATTGACATTCATGAAGTAGAACAACAAAGTTTTAGTCATAAGTAGAGCTGCTCCTTTGAGGGCCAACTGAGCAGTTGGGTGAATCAAAATGAATTCTTCACATTTTATTTAGGATGGCAGAATGCTGGTTATTTTCATTTTTCTCCTTGTAGCAGAATTATTTCCACACATTTAAGCAAGGAAAAATTTTATCTTTGCCCTACGTTTCCACATCTCCATAGATCTGAAGATCTTTATAACAAAGGGGCTCTGCTGGAGATATCAAAAAACCAAATTCACTGCTATTGAGTCAATTCCTACTCATAACAACCCCCATAGGGTCTCCAAGGCTATAAATCTTTATGGAAGCAGAGTGCCTCATTTTTTCTCATGCACAGTGGCTGGTGGGTTTGAATCACCAACCTTTTGGTTAGCTGCCAAATGCCTTAACCAGTGCACCACCAGAGCTCCTTCTACTGCAGATAGAGTAGATGAATTGTTAAGAGGGGGTCATTTGAGAGTTCAAGGTAGCCCTTCCTTCATTCAAGTAGCCAGCAACTGATGAGCACCTACTATGGCCAGGCACTGCACTCTATTGGAAGTCCAAAAATGAGTAAAGCGTGGGCTCTTCCCTCGAGAAATATATAGTCTGTTGTTGTTCAGTGCTATCCAGTCAGCTCCGACTCAAAGCAACCCCAAATACAACAGAACGGAACATTGCCCAGTCATGTCTCATCCTCACAGTCGTTGCTATACTGGAGGCCATCATGGCAGTCAGTGTCAATCCATCTTGTTGACAGTCTTCCCCTTTCTCACTGACCCTTCACTTTACCAAGCATGACATCCTTCTCCAGGGACTGATCCCTTCTGACAATATCCAAAGTAAGTGAGATGAAGTCTGGCCATTCTCGCTTCTGAGGAGCATTCCCGCTACACTTCTTTCAGATTTGTTCATTCTTCTGGCAGTCCATGGTATGTTCAGTATTCTTCACTAACGCCACAATTCAAAGGCAACAACTCTTCTTCAGTTTTCCTTATTCCAGCTTTCACATGCATATGAGGCAATTGAAAATACCACAGCTTGAGTTAGGTGCACCTTTGTCTTCAAAGGGACATCTTTGCTCTTCACTTTAAAAGGGTCTTTTGCAGCAGATTTTCCAAGTGCAATATCTACAGTCTACTAAGCCTCAAAATAAATCCCATCAGACATAAACAGAGGACTTCAATGAGTAGACAAACCCACGTGCTCCTAGATGGGGTGACTCAATATTATGAAGGTGTGTTGGTTTTCCTCAAATTGATCTTAATATTTAACTCAACCTCAAATTAAATCCCAAACTAAATTTGAATGCTACAGAATGATTCTAGAGTGCATCTAGAAGAAGTATGAGAATATTAAGATTTTGGAGAAAGAAAAGGAGGAGAAATTTTCCCCGTCAAATGATAAGGTAAATGATACAGTTATAATTATTTAAAGTATTAAAACAGAAAAACCACCAAAACCCACTGCCATCGAGTCGATTCTGACTCATAGTGACCACCCTTGTATTTTTGAGACACTAAATCTTTATGGAACTAGATCACCAGGTCTTTCTTCCATGGAGTGGCTGGTGGGTTTGAACCACCAAACTTCTAGTTAGCAGTCAAATGCCTTAGGCACTATATCACCAGAGCTCCTTATTAAAACAGAAGAGGCAGATAAATGAAAGAGAACAAAATTTAAAACACAGATCCAAGTAGACATAGGAATTTAGAATATTGTAACTTTGACCTTTCTTATCAATGGATTGATTTCCAGTCAGAAATGATTGTTCAATAAATGCAGTTGGTGCAGCTAGGTAATCATTTGCAAAAAAAATAAAATAAAACTGATATTCCTACTTCATGCTTAGAATAAATGCCTTCTAGCTTAAGGATAAAATGTAAGGAATGAAACCATGGACAGACTTCAAGAAAATGTCAGTGGATATTTTTATAATCATGGGATGGGAAGGATACGTTAAAGAGCGTTCAGTGTTAGTAGGTACTGCCAGCCTTCCACCAGCCGTTTCGCAGGAGAAAGATGAGGTGAGCTGCTTCTGTGAAAGTTATAGCCTAGGAAACCCTAGGAGGAAGTTCTCTGGTGACCTAACGGGTCACTACGAGTCAGAATTGATTCAATGGCAGTGGGTTTTGGGTTTGGCCAGTTTTATGAAGCAGCTAGCACAACTTACACTTCTAAAAGCCACGCGTGAGGGTTCCAGTTGTTCTGTGTTGCTGTCTCATTTGATATTATTTATTTAAAATTTTTTAGCCGTTTTGGTAGTTGTAAGGTAGTATCTCATTGTGGTATTAATTTGTATTTGTCTGATGACTAATAATATTGAGCACATTTTCTTGTAGTGAGGTGTTTTTTTTGGTTTATAAATACATATACATTTTGACCCAGTAATTTCATCCTAAATAAAAGAAACACAGGTGATGTTTAGTATACTCTTACCTTTTCACCTTTTCTAATATTTCACAATGAACATATATTGTTTTTATATTTGGAATAAATGATAAAATATTTCTAATCTATTTAGAATAAATGAAAAAACAAAAACCAAACAAACACTGTGGTTGAATTGATTCCCATTGGAATGAATAGAAGTAAAAAAATAGTATTCTGACAGGAGATGCATAAACTGAATTGAGTCACAAGGAAACATCAGGCAAATCTAAACTGAAGAACATTTTATAAAGCGAATAGCTTGTGTTCTGTAAACATATCAATGTCATCAAAGACAAAGAAATACTGAAAAAGTGTTCCAGATTAAAGATATGACAGTTTAATGCATATGTGATCTTTGGTTGAAGCTTGTGCTGGAAGGGAAACAGTGGCATAAAGTTCTTTATTTGTATATCTGATAAAATTGGAATATAGATTTTAGAGTTAATAAAATTATGTATCAATGTTAAATGTCTTGACTTCATAAGAAATTTTTTGTGTTTGTGTAAGAAAATACTTCTTAGGAAGTATAATTCAGTGTAACACTGAGGTAGGTATACTGAGGTATTATTGTTGTTGTTGTTATGTGCCGTCATGTTGGACCCAACTCAGCGACCCCTCCTTGAGTGTCCAAGGCGGTATCACTATGGAAGTAGATTGCCCAACCTTCCTTCTGAGGAGTGGCTGGGGTGTAATAAAAGCATGATTTATTCCAGTTATTCCATGTTCTTGCCAACACATCGTTTGCCAGTTTGAAAGTTTTGTCATTTTGCTAAATGGAAAATGATCAACTACTTTCAAATACTATTCATTTACAGAAAGAGAGAGAAAACAAAGCAATCAAACAAATGCATCAAAATATAAAATCATGGTTAAAAAACCACTGCCATCAGGCCAATTCCGACTCATAACAGCCCCAGTGGGTTTCTGAGGTGGTAAATTTTTATGGAAGTAGATTGCTCTATCTTCCTTCTGAGTAGCAGCTGGTTAATCTGGATAAAGCTTATATGAGATGTCTGTTATTTTTGCAACTTTCCTTTAAGTTTGAAGTTATTGAAAAATGCAAACAGTCAAAGTCATAGTGTGGTATGAACTATTTTATCCAACACACACACACACACACACACACATTAACATAGATACACGTGGAAATAATTTACCTGGGGTAGGGGAAGAACAAAAGGGACATTTTGGGGTGTTATAGGTATGTTCATCAGGTCATGTGCTTGATGAAAAATAACAGGTGCTGACAAGGATTTGGGGAAAGAGGAACCCCCACCCACTGCTGGTAGGAATGTAAAATGGTACAGCTGCTGTGGAAAACAGTTTGGTGTTTCCAAAAAAAGTTACACAGAGGACTATACCATATGAATCACCAATCCCAATCCCAGGTAAATACCCAAAAGAACTGAAAGCAAGAACACAAAGAGATACTTGTAGACCATTGTTCATTGAGCACTATTCATGATACCCAAAAGGTGGAAACACCCTAAAATATCTACCAACAGATGAATGGGTAAGCAAACTAGTATATACATACAATGAAATATTACTCAGCTGTAAAGAGAAATGAAGTCCTCATCCTTGCTACAGCATTGCAAAAAGAGCATGGGGGTGTGCAAAAAGGACTTGGGGGCGGCATCTTCTGACCACCTCTAACTTCACAAAAGGAAGACGGAATCACCATCAACAGCACAAGGCTTGTTCCTATGAGGCCAGACATGCCGCCACCCTCCAGCTTTTGAGCAATTCTGACACCAACTGTCCCTCTGCTGGGTTTGATAATTCGTTGCAGTGGCCACAGAGAACTCCCAGACAATACTAACGATTATGGAGTTCATTAGGGAAGTAACAGGCTGCAATTCCGATTCAGGAAAGTGCTCAGGATACAATTCTTTGATCACCACAATCTTTCCTCTGCTGTGCCCTCAG
This sequence comes from Orycteropus afer afer, assembly GCF_000298275.1. Taxonomy (NCBI): domain Eukaryota; kingdom Metazoa; phylum Chordata; class Mammalia; order Tubulidentata; family Orycteropodidae; genus Orycteropus; species Orycteropus afer. The sequence goes on from NW_006921889.1 coordinate 1,931,229, forward strand.
GCATTCCTCTCTGGCCCTTGGCCTCTTGACTTGGCCTCTGCCCTGCTCGGGCAAATGTTACAAAGCTCTCCTGATAGGTACATCTAGGTGCACCCCACTCTTGCCAGCAAGCCTCTTGTCAAGGGCACTCAGCTTTCTCATTCTGTGGGCTGGGTAAGCCTGCTACTCTGTCTCGTGCCTCCTGGTTCCACTGCTGTGGCATATCTCTGCCAAGGTGTCACTGCCAAGGAGGTCCAGAGTAGGGATCTCAGGTCCAAGGATGTGCTCTACTTTACCTCCAGCTCTTCTCTCTTGATGGCAGTGAGATGCCCTCTCTATTCTAGGAGGGCTCATTTTAAGCCTGGCAGAGTGACAAAACTAACCAATCCCAACATCAGAGTTCTACACACATTATTTGCATGGTCCCACCCAGTAATCCGGTGGGAGTTTCAAAGACTATGGCTAGAAAAGACATACCAAGTAATTCATTGCACTGCAGGGTGGCTTCTGATCTCCTCTAACTTCACAAGGGGGAAGGAGGATCCAGCACAACATCAGCAGCCCAAGGCTGATTCCTATAAGGCAGAGATCAGACATGCTGTCACCCTCTAACCCTTTTGTCAATTCCAACCCCAGCCGTTCCTTCCACAGCACTCTCTACTTCTTTGCTGGGTGCAATAATTCATTGCAATAGGCTCAGAGAACTCACACACAATATTCATGATTATGGGGATTATTTATTAGGGAAGTAAAAAGTTACAATTCAAGATCAGAAACAGGATCAGGATATAGTTCTTTAGTTCTTTAATTTTCTTAGCAATGCCCTGGGCATGCTTCTCACTGCCTTAGCCTCTGCCTTGCTTGGAAAAGTGCTACAAAGCTCTTTTAGCTCTTCTGATAGGTGCCCAGAGAGGCACTCCACTCCGTCAGCCAACCTCCTGCCCAAAGGCACTCAGCTTTCTCTCTGTGGCCCAGGAAACCCACCACTATCTCATGCTGGTCTCCTGGTTCTGTTGATTTTGCTGCCTCTCTGCTGCTGTCTCTTTGCTGTCTCAGCGCAAGGATCTCAGGTCCAAGGACACACTCCTTTCCTGGTTCTTCTTTCTTGATGGTAGTGAGATCCCCACTTTTCTGCCTTTGGGATGGTTCATTTTAAGCCTAGTGAGATGGCAAAACTGACCAATTCCCACATTAGGGTTCCATACATCTTATTTACATGGTCCCACCCCCATAAGAGTGTCATATACCTTATTTACATTATTAGCAAGCTATCTAGTCCCCCTGGTGGGCCACAAGCACCTCACATTTGCATCATCCTACTCAGTCATCTGGTGAGAGTCACAAAGACGATAGCTAGAAGGACCATATTAAGTAACTCACTATACCACAAGCATGGATGAACAAAGAAAACATTATGCTAAGTGAAATAAGTCAGTCAAAAACCAAAAAACCAAACTCACTGCCATCGAGTTGGATCCAACTCATAGCAACCCCTCCTTGGGTTTCCGAGACATATCACTACAGAAGTAGATCGCCCAATCTTCCTTCTGAGGAGTGGCTGGTGGGTTTGAACTGCCAACCTTCTGGTTAGCAGTCAAAGGCCTTAGGCACTACACCACCAGAGTTCCCATATCAGTCAGAAAAGGACATATATGGAATGATCCCACTTACATGAGAGAATAATGCATAAAACCAAACCCACAGCCATTGAGTTGATTCTGAATCATAGCAGCCCCCACTGGGTTTGCAAAGTGGTAAATCTTTACAGAAGTAGATTGCTCAGTCTTGCTTCTGTGGAGTGGCTGGTGGGTTTGAACCACCAACCTTCTGGTTAGCAGTCAGATATCTTAGGCACTGTGCTACCAGAGCTCCAATAATGTATAGTTACCAAAGTTTATTAGTGTTTACCAAGGGTGAGAGGTAGGGAGGAGGAGGAGGAGTAATTTCTTAGGTGGCAGTGAGCTTCTGTTAAGGGTGGAGGAATAATTTGGAAACAGATAGTGGTGACGGTTGCATAACACATAATCAATGTCAATTTTATATATAAAATACTGAATTGGCAAATGTGCTGTTTTATAGATATATATTTACCACAATAAAAACAATTAAAAAGTCATTGGGGACATTTTTCTGGATTTTGCTAGTGAATGGATGAGCAGGGTTTGATGGTGAGATGATTACAGAGCAGAGAACAAATACAAAGGGAGAAATGTTGTGGTAAACTTATCAGAGGATTGAAAAAATGTCCCTCAGGTGTTAAAAACTATAGTGAGCATCTAGAAAAAGGGCTATTTAAATGCAAAATAATAGGACAATTTTATCTTTTAGAGATGGAAGAACACTATCAAGTCTACTCTCACAAGGGTATGCCTTGAGAAATGCTGCTCGGCTCTTCGGCATGTGAAGCAGCTGGCCTGGGAAGGAGACTGAGTGTGAGAGCTCTCCACTGCTTCAGGAAGGGAAAGAGCGGAAGCTGTAGTTAGGAAGTTCCATGTCAGCTAGGGACAGTGGTGCTGGGCAGTTGGCAAACCGTCACTCGTCAGTGACACAGAGCATTTACAGAAATGAAGCTAAATAAAATGGTGACAGTTGGAGAGGGAGCTGCTTGGATTGGCACTGGGACAAAATAAACAGAGGTGGCAGGAAGTGAACAAATGGATTAAATTTCTAAGTCGGGAAGAACAAGGAAGAATCAACACCTCCACAGAATAGGCCAGGAGGTAAATCTATAGAGACGTAGACTAGATTAGTGGTTATCTTGGTCTGGAAGTGGGGGCTGGAGGAAAGGAAGAATAACTGTTCATGGGTGTTTTGGAAAGGGTAATGAAAATCTTCTAAAATTGATTGTAGACATGGTGCAGAACCCTGTGATTATACTGAAAACCACTTGAGTTGTACAATTTAAATAAATGAATAGTATGGAATGTGAATTATACCTCAATAAAACTGATATATTTTTTAAAAAAGTAAATCTAAAACAGAATATGAAAAAATGTATATGTGAAGTTTACAAAATATGTTATGCTGTATAGAAAAACGAATGCACCATCTACATATTCACCATTGCCTCCCTACTCTAGCTCCCAAATCATGTAATCTTTTTTGTTAGTTTCTTCTTGTCCTGTTCAGTATTTCTTTATACATATTGAAGCAAATATGCTTTAGAAGAAATACAACCAGAATGCTCCTTAGAAGCAAGGATGGCAAGACTTTGGCTTATTTACTTTGGACAAGTCATCAAGAATCTCTAGAAAAGCACATCATGTTTGATAAATTAGAGGGTCAGGAAAGCAGTGGAAACCTTCAATAAGATGCATTGACAGTAGCCACAACAATGGGATCAAACATTTTGGCTGTAGTTTGTCTAAAGGCCTATCAGTGACCAAATGGGAGACCAGCACATGAACAGCACAGCTGAGCCCTACCTGCCCTAATTGCCTTACTGCAGAATAATGAGCAACTGAAATAGCTGGAGATGATACAGGACTGGACAGTACTTTGTTCTGTTATACAGAGGGTCATCGTGAGGCAGAGCTGACTTGACAGCAGCTACCAACAACAAGAAGCAAATACGAATATATATTCTTTTTTCCTCCCTTTTTTCTTTGTATTTTTCTCTGTAAATATGTTAGAGATCTTTCCATATTACTCCATAATTTCTTTCATTTTTTTCTTACAGTGCAAGATCTTCTGTTCTACAGTTTCTTTAACCAGTCTTCTATCAATGAACTGTTGGGCTATTCCCGATCTTTCACTTCTGTGAACAATGCTACAATGAGCAGTCATGGACATATATGCAGATAAATCTGGAAGATAAATTTATAGACGTGAGATTGCCAGATCAAAAGTAAACGCATTCATAATTCTGGTAGACATTACCAAATTGCTCTTAATTTTGTATGTCCACTAGCAACTTACAATGTTTTAGCTTCCTGTATCTTTGCCTACATGTTTTATTGCCAAACTTTTGTCTATCTAATTGGTGAAAAACAGTATTATTGGTGTAGTTTTTTTTTTTTTTTTTTTTAATTTTATTTTGATTTGGGTGAAGATTTACAGAGTAAATTCACTTTCATACAGCAGTTCACATATACTTTGTCTCATGTCATTAACCAAAATTTACAATGCAACAGCTCCCCTCCCACTTCCTCCCCATAGTTACCTCCTCCCTCCTCATAGTGTCCATCCCTTCATACTCTTCTGCACCCTGAGCTATCTCCCTGTGCATAAGTAGCCCTTCCTTCTCCCATGACTGTTCTCTCCAGGGTGTGTGTCTACTTGAGGTAAATGTTTAACTCACATGCCTGTACTTTGTTTGGCTGGAAACCACAGGTGTGGGTTCAATTCCAGTATTGGTGTAGTTTTAATGTGCTTTTCTCTTATTAGGAATGACATGAAGCATCCTTACATGTGTAAGAGCCAATTACATTAATTTTTCTGTGACTCGTCTATAAATATTAATTGCTATTTTTTTCCATCTGCAATATGTCTTGACTTGCTGGGTTTTATTCATACAGTTTTTTATTTTATGAAGCTGTATTGATCAATCTTTTCTTTTATGGAATTTTAAGTCATGTTAAGAAAAGCTTCTCTTATTCAAGGTTATAAGTATCTCTGGTGGGACAGTGGGTAAGGCAAAAAAAAAATCAGAATGTTGGCAGTTCAAATTCACCAGCTGCTCCGTGGGAGGAAGATGCAATGTACTTTTGTAAAGATTTACAACCTTGGAAACACAATAGGATTTGCTATGAGTCAGAATCAACTCCATGGCAGTGGGTATTCAAGGTTATTAAAAACTTTCCTGGAGTTTTCTTCTGGTACATTTAAGGTTTCATTTATTAAGTGTTTTAAAATTTTTGTCAACATAAAAAGTTGAAAGAAAAGGTAAAATATAGCAATATTTAAGATGAACATTTGCTGAGAATAAATCTGTTGTTGTTGTTATGTGCTGTCAAGTTGGCCCAGACTCATAGCGAATCCTCCTTAGGTTTCCAAGGCAGTATCACTACTGAAGTAGATTGCCCAACCTTCCTTCTGAGGAGTGGCTGGTGGCTTTGAACCACCAGCCTTCTGGTTAGCAGTCAAGTGCCTTAGGCACTATGCTACCAGAGCTCCTAGAAAGAAATCCAGAAAAACTAAATAAATCTAGCAATATTTAAGATTAATATAGTGAAAACATTGTTGATAATAGATTGTTGTATATAATCTTAACAATAATGCTAAATATTAAATGCCATTATATTTTTAACCAGTTAAGGAATGCTGTTGTAAGACTTCTGATAAGATGGTGGGATAGTCAGACAAGCCACACAGACCCTCTTCAACAAAGAAATGAGAAAACAATTGACAGAGATACAGAAAATAATCCTGGAGCCCTGAGCTTTGAAAGGAAGTGTACAGAAGTGGATTAGGCACCAACTAGTGGAAAACCTGGATGAAAACAGTAAGTACGGAGACGGACAGAGCTGTGGACTATCTGCTACTCTGATGGCACCAACAGGCTGAATATTTCCAAGTGGTATTGGGACCTGAGAACTGACCTAAAGATCAGCTCTGGTCACCAAGGACTGCAGGGATGACTGCACTGGTGGTCAACGACTACGAAGGGCAACAGCAGGGGAGACAACCTGAGCTGTGGACTTTTGGCTGTCTGGAGGGCACAACCATTTTGATCGTTTCCAAGCGGTGGCCATTTGGGATATTTAAAGTGACTGAGGGTGCAGTCATTTTGAATGTTTACAAGTGGTGGCCATTTTGAATATTTAAAGTGACAGCATTCTCATTTAGATTCCAGACACCTAAGAATAGGCTCCATTTGCCAAGGATGGCAGGGACACACAGTAGGCTAACAATGGGTAAGGATACAGGTGGTAAGTATATAAGTGCTGTCAACTAGCGAATAGAGGAGCACAGTACCTGCTTACTTAGATAACATCCAAACAAAACAAAATGAAAATCTTGGGCAAATCACTCCAACATACAATCACCAATTAAATATAAACACAAAAACATCACAATGTCTTGGAGACAACAGTGCATCACAGTGCACACAAAGAAGTAACATAAAGCAAGAGAAACAAGGGACCAGGATACAGATCCAGAAGACATCCCTGAGGAAGAAGCAGCCTTGGAACTCCTTGATAAGGAATTCAAAAGAATTATATTTAGGTACCTTCAATGGATTGAGAGACAAATTAAGGAAAATGCTGACAAGATTGAAGAAAACACAGAGAAAATCCTAGAACAATTTTGAAAGACAATACAAGAACAAAATGACAAAATAAATGAAAAATTAGAAATGATACAAAATCTACAGATAGAAATCCAGAAGATTAATACTAAATTTTCAGAAATAGATAAGATGTTGAATGGGCAAAGGAGTAGAATTGAGTCAGTGGAAGACAGAATTAGTGAGATTGAGACAAATACCTCAATACTTCTTTGGAAAGGGATCAATCAGAAGAATGATCAAAACAAAATGAAGAAAGCCTAAGGTTCATGTGGGACACCATCAAGAGGAATAACCTTTGAGTCATTGAACTTCTAGAACAGGAAGAGACAAATAAAACCACAGAGAAAATTGTTGAAGATTTATTGGAAGAGAATTTCCCTGATATAATGAAAGATGAGAATATATACATTCAAAAAGTCCAATGAACCACAAACAGATAGACCCCAAAAGAAAATCACCAAGACGTACCATCATCAAACTCACTAACACCAAAGACAAAGAAAGACTCATGAGAGTAACCTGGGAAAAATGAAAAATTACCTACAAGGGGCAAACAATAAGACTAAGCTTGGATTTCTTGGCAGAAACTATGCAGGCAAGAAGACAATGGGATGGAATATATAAAATATTGAAAGAAAAAAATTTCCAAAAAAGAATTATATATCCAGCAAAACTGTCCCTCAAATATGATGGTGAAATTAGGAGATTTCCAGATAAGCAGATATTAAGGGAATTTGTTAAAACCAGACCAACTTACAAGAGATCCTAAAGGGAGTCCTTTGGACAGCGAACCAACAACAGCAAACAACCAACCATTAACACACATGATGACATAACCCAGAAATCAACCCAGTTATGGAAGTATCCAAAGTAAATAAGCCTACAAGATTGTAAACAGGGAACCAGAGACATCAATTGACAAACCAAAAAGAGGGTTACAGAACTTCTAGATGGTAGGGAAGTTAAGACAACTGCAAGACAGAACGGACTGTTCTAAACTTGGGAAGAAAGTTATAAATCACAGGGTAACCTCAAAGAAAACTCATAAACCTTCACATCAAAATAAAAGAGAGAACAAGCACAAATATTTAGTAAATACTAAAATAATAGCAACAAAGGAAGTGATAACATGATTCATAAACAAAACGAGCTCAGCACAGAAAATTATGTGGAACAAAGAAATCAGCAACACCATGAAAAAGCACATAACAAAATGACAGCAACAAATCACCCTTGTTCATAATTATGCTGAATGTCAATGGATTAAATATACCACCCAGGAGATGGAGAGTTGCAGACTGGGTAAGAAAATATCACCGATCAATGTATGGACTACAAGAGACACACCTCAGGGACAAAGACAAAAATAGACTAAAAATCAAAGGTTGGAAAAAGATATATCAAGCAAATTTTATGAAAGAGCAGTAATGGTAATATTAATTTCTGATAAAATTGACAAATTTTATCAGACAAAAACCACCATAAGAGACAAGGAAAGGCATTATATAATGATTAAAGGATTGATTGAACAAGAGGACATAACAATAGTAAATATCTATGCACCTAATGAAAGAGCCCCAAAATATATAAATCAGACTCTAATAAACTGAAAAGACAAATAGATGAATCCGCAGTCATAGTAGGAGACTTTAATACACCACTTTCAATCACAGATAGATCAACGGGAAAGAAACTCAACAAAGACACAAAGAACTAAACAATACAATCCACTAACTTGTCCTTATAGACATCTACAGAGCACTTCACACAACAACAGCACAATATACATTATTTTCTAGTGCACATGGAACATTCTAAAGGATAGACCATTGTCCTGGTTACCTAGTGCTGCTCTGACAAGAAACATACCACAAATGGGATGACCTTAACAAACAGCAGTTCATTCTCTCACAGTTTGGAGGCTTTAAGTCCAAGTTCAAAGTGCCAAGCTCTAGGGGCTGGGTGAAAGCCCCTCAATCTTGGGGTCCAGCTCTGCCTCCTACTCCCAGCCCACTGGAGCTAGAGGCATTTCTTCACTGAGACAGCTGCTGGTTTCTGAGGCTGACAAACCCAAGGTTGACAAGTAAAAAGGCACAGTCCCGATGTTAACAAACCACATGGCAGGCCATTAACTTAGGTCCATTGTAAGTCCCAAGGTCAGCAGAGCATAGCAGGCTGCTAAGCAATGACGTGGCTACATGCAGGGTCCAAGCGTGCCATAGGCTAGAGACCATTCCCAACGCTGCTTCTTATATATAGGAACCAGACATATTCAAAGCAGCTACTCAGCTGCTTGTGGTAGATCCCACCATGGAGCTGATTGCCAGTTTCATCATGGGGAATAACTACCACCAGCTGCCCAGCCACTCAACCAGGCCCAGCCAAGTTGACACACAGACATAACCATCAAAACCACATGGTTTAACCATATGTTAGGCCACAAAGCAAGCCTCAATAATTTTTAAAACATTGAAATACTGCAAAACATCTTCTCAGATCACAATGCTATAAAAGTACAAGTCAACAATAGAAAATGAAAGGAAAAAGAGCAAACACATAGAAACTGACTAACACCTTCCTTGAAAACCACTGGGTAATAGAAGAAATTAAAAAATGAAATTAAAAAATTCCCTGAATCAAATGAGAATGGAAACACAACATACCAAAATCTTTGGGACACAGCAAAATAAATGATCAGAGGCCAATTTATAGCAATAATGAACACATCAGAAAAGAAGAAAGAGACAAAATCAACACCTTAACCCAACATCTCCAACAATTAGAAAAAGAGCGGCTAAAATAGCCTCACCAGAAGAAAAGAAATAATAAAGATTCAAGCAGAAATAAATGAAACAGAAAAGAGACAAAAGTAAAAATCAAGACTTGAAGTTGGTTCTTTGAAAAGATCAATAAAATTGAAAAACCACTGGCAAATTTAGCAAAGGAAAAGAGGGAGAGAATACAAATAACATGAATAAGAAATGAATTGGGTGACACCACAACAGAACCAACTGAAATTAAAAGGATAATATCAGGATACTCTAAAGAACTATACTCCAACAAATTTGAAAATCTAGAAGAAATGGATAGATTTCTAGAAACATACTACTTACCTAAAGTAATACAGACTGAGGTGGAACATTTAAGCAGACCCATGACAAAAGAAGAAATCAAACAGTTCATAATAAATTACCAACAAAAAAAGTCCTGGCCCAGACAGTTTCACTGGAGAATTCTGCCAAAATTTCAGAGAAGAACTGACACCAACCCTACTCAACTATTCCAGAACATACGAAAGGATGGAGTCCTCCCAAATTCATTTTATAAAGCAAGCATAACCTTGATACCAAAACCAGGCAAAGATATCACTAAAAAGGAAAACTACAGATCAACATCCCTCGTGAATATAGATGTAAAAATCTTCAACAAAATCCTAGCCAATAAACTCCAATAACATATCAAAAAATGATACATTATGACCAAGTGGGGTTCATATCAGGTATGCAAGGACAGTTCAACATTAGAAAAAAAATCAACGTCATCCATCACATAAGTAAAACAAAGGAAAAGAACCACATGATCATATTGATTGATGCAGAAAAGGCATTTGATAAAATCCAACACCCTTTCTTGATAAAAACCCTCAGCAAAATCGGAATAGAAGGGACATTCCTCAACATAATAAAGGGCATCTATGCAAAACCAACAGCCAACATTATTCTCAATGGAGAGAGACTGAAACCATTCCC
>NW_006921889.1:1941288-1945737 GCF_000298275.1 Orycteropus afer afer
GCTTTCAGGATTCTGTCTTTGTCTTTGGTTTTGATGAGTTTGATGATGATGTGTCTTGGTGATTTTCTTTTGGGGTCTATCCTGTTTGGGGTTCGATGGATTTCCTGGATGGAGATATTCTCATCTTTCATCATTTCAGGGAAGTTCTCCTCCAGCAAATGGACAGTTTTCTGCTAGAGCACTGTAAAAGGGATTACTTTCACGCCAATATTTTATGAAGATTTTCGCACACAGGTTTGGGAAATTGAAAAAATGGTAGTGAACACCTAGATTCTGCAGTTACCAATTTGTCCTGTTTGCTTTATCACATATCCGTCCATGTAGAAAATGATTATTTTTAAAGACAAAGACCTGCAGACTGTCATACAAGTAGGATGGTGGTGAAGCGGTGCTAGAAACTTGTTTTACTTCAGCATGGAAACTCGACAGCACGTCTGAGAGCCAAACTCTAAAGTATCCCAAGTGTTTTATTTTGAAGAGAGTTCCACATTTTCAAAGGTGGGCAGAAAAATTTCATTCTTAGAAGACAGAAAAAGGAAATAAGTCTTCCAAATTCATTAAAAAACTTAACCAGATATGGGTGAATTCTAAATGTGGGCTGTTTGCGCACTCCTGATCCTTGGGTGAAAAAGTTGACCTTGATAGAAATGTCTGGAGCTTTTGCCATGTCTTGGTTTCCCATTTGCCCAGGTTTTAATAACAATCACTTTGAAAAAAGTTGTATTTCATTCCCTTTTGCTGTGAAATGGGCCCAAACCCACTGCTGTAGATTCTGATTCTAGCTAGCACAGAACAGAAGGGGCTCTGTCGCGGAGTGGGTAAGACATTTGGCGGCTAACTATAAGGTCAGCAGTTCTAAACCCACCAGCTGCTCTGCTGGAGGGGGATGAGGCATTCTACTTCGGTAAAGATTTACCTCTGGGAAACCCAGTGGAGGTCGGTATAAGTCCGAATCTAGTTGGTGGCAATGGAATTTTTTTTTTTTTTTAATTTTTTAAAGAACAGACTAGAAACGCACCATGGAGTTTCCAAGGTTGTAAATTTTTTATGGAAGCAGACTGCCATTCTGTCTCCTGCTGGTGGGATTGAACCACTGACCTTTTGGTTCACAACTGAGCACTTTGACAACTGTGTCACCAAAGCTCTTCTTTTAAAGGGGTCCCAAAATAAAAAACAAAAAAACAAATTCACTGCCATTGAGTCGATTCAGATTTATAGTAACCCCTATTGGGTTTCCAAGACTGTATCTTTACAGAAGCAGACTGCCTCATCTTTGTTCCACGGAATGGCTGATGAGTTTCAACCAGTGACCTTTTGGTTAGCAGCCCAATGCTGTGACCACAGTGCCACCATAGAGCCTCAGTATGTGAAATGCCTTTTTCCTATTTTGGATGGAAAAGCAAAGTAGATCTACCATGTCTTAGTAATTTTAGAAAGCGTTCAACTTAATAAAAAACCACAACCAAACTCATTGTCATCGAGTCAATCTCAACTCCTAGTGATGACCCCTCCTTGAGTTTCTGAGATGGTGTCACTACAGAAGTAGATTGCCCAGCCTTCCTTCTGAGGAGTGTCTCGTGAGTTTGAACCGCCAGCCTTCTGCTTGGCAGTCAAAATGCCTTAGGCACTGCTCCACCAGAGTTCAACTTACTAGGTGTCACAATTTGGAATCTTTGTTTTTTTTCTTTGAGATAAGGAGCCCAGGTCACTGTAGATGTTTTAGAAAATTCAAAAAAGCAAAAAAAGTCACCCATATTCCTGAGTGAACGTTTTGGGTTACAGGCTTTGAGACTTTTCTGTGTGTTTTAGGGGTGTGTGTGTGTGAGTGAATGTGCGTAGAACTAAATCTTTTTAAAAATAACTGAACTAGCACCTGGCATTCTGAATCACTAAGTGAGAAATTGTGGTGAGAAACTACCTTTTTTTTTAAAGTATGCATTACTCTAAATATTTATGCTAAAGAATATTAGCAAACTGTTTTTTTCTGTGGTTCTTGTGGAGATGATCTAAAGATTTTATTTGTTGAAGTTTAATGGTACTTAAAGAATGAGACTATTTAAAATGAAAACCTGTTACGTTGATTTTGTGTCTAGAATCACTGTACTTTGCTTGTCATGGCCAAGGCCCAGATTCCAGCTAATCCTGAGCAGTCCTTGTCTGTTTCAACAACCGCATAGGGAGCTTTTTTTTTTTTTGGTGGGCAAGTCCACGGAGTTGAGAGGGAAGAGGGGCGTTGGGATTTTGCATTGCTTTAGATTTTGGTTTCAGGCATTAACCTATATATTTTTTTCTGTTACCACATTTTTGCTAATACCTAGTCCTCTCAACTCATCCATTCATGTGTTTTTCTCCTCGGGAAGTCCCCTCACCCCCCATTTCTTTAATTTACATCACTTTTTCTAGGGGGCAGGAATTGCTAGAGCTGAGGCATTTATTCTTGTTTGTACTAATCTGAGACATTACTCAGTTGGAGAGAAACAAGTTCCAAACTTTAGATTCACTGTTATTTTAACTTCGCATCCATCGTTGTAATATCTGGGTACTCTTAAGATATTTAAAAGCTAAACTTTAAAGTTAGGCAAGTTATTAACGTTGGACTTCATTCAAACATATGGGAGCTAACTTTAATCTGAAATCAAGACAATCAAAAAAGTGGTTAGGTGCCATCGAGTCGCTTCCGACTTATAGCAACCCCATGCACAGCAGAACAAGACACCGCCCAATCCGTGCCAGCTCCACAATCCCTGCTATACTTGAATAAGAATTGCTAATTGATGGAATTAATTTTAATTTGACTTTCTTAAAAAACTGATACTATCAATTTATGTTTTATAGCTTATTAAGTGTTTTTTCAATTGAAGAATAATAAACCTACAGAAATGTGGATGTATGTGTGATGGCCATACACCACACAGCCATTTAACCAGCACGTAGAGCTAGAAACCTTGGAAGGAAGGTTGGGTGATCTACTTCTGTAGTGATACCGCCTCGGATACCCAAGGAGGGGTTGCTATAGTCGAGTCCGACTCCACGGCACATAATAACAGCAAGAGCTAGAAACCACCTGGCCAGATCTGAAGAAGCCCCACTTAATTCCTTTCCAGTCACTACTTATGCTTGAGGGTAACGGCTAAGCCTGCCTTGAGATACTGTTGTTATGTGCCATCGAGTCGTACCTGACTCATAGTGACCCCTCCTTGGGTTTCCGAGGCAGTATCACTACGGAAGTAGATCGCCCAGGGTTCCTTCCTTTTGAGGAGTGGCTGGCTGGTGGGTTTGAACCGCCAGCCTTCTGATTAGAAGTCAAGTGATAGCACAGATTAATTTTGCCCAGTTTCATACTTTTGTGACTGGCTTTTCCACATTGTGAGATTCATCCACGGTTTTTTGTAGGGTGGCTCTTCGTCCTCATCGTTTTATTAACTTTCAACATGTTTATAATCTACAACGTAGATTACCTAGGTGACCGTTTAGCCTATTTCTGTTTACAATATTGGGTACTTTGATTTTTATCCTGAATCAGGCTTTTCCCCCTCCCTGTGCAGAACAGAAGCAGATAGTCTGGCTTTAGATTACCTATTAGAGGTGATGCATTGTGATTGATATTTTTAGAATAAATTTTTAGTATACATACAGATTTTTTATGAATCATTTTTCTTTCTGACAGCTGCCTGGGCCCCTTGGGATACTGATGCTCAGGCCAGGAATCCATGACGTTGGTACTTAAGTTAATCTAAAGAGGCCACAACCAGGATGGCAGATAGGTTTCACCTTGAATTCAAATTCTAGATTATTTGAAAGATGTCTGTAATCCCTCCTGTGTGTGAGGGGGAGGGGGCGCAAAAGTACCAGCTGTTTTCCTTTCTTCAGCTATTTGTTTCTGCCATGGATGTGTCCAATAGTCAGAATTTTTCGTTGATTATTACTCAGATAACTGGCGTCAGTTTCTTTATTGGTGGCAGCCTTCATCCTCTCAGGTTGGACTTAATTATTTTAAATGCACAGGTATAATTTAGGGTGTCAAAGAAGAAAGGCCCTGCACTCTGTTAAGCGGGAAACAAAAAATAGTTTCATTTGGGAATAATATAGTTTGAGCTGGGAGGGCTAAGAACAAAAATATAAAGCACTCCGAATTTCCGGCGGAGGAAGAAAACAAAACCAAACCCATTGCCATTGAATCATTTCGGACTCATAGCGACCCCCACTGGGTTTCCGAGGCAGTAATTCTTTATGGAAGTAGATTGCCCCCATTTTCCTTCCTCATTCCAGCAGAGACCAAAACACCAAACTCAAAGCCATTGAGTGGATGGATTCTGACTCAGCAACCCCCACTGGGTTTCTAAGGCAGTAAATCTAGGAGCTCTGGTAGCATAGTGGCTAAGGCACTTGACTGCTAACCAGAAGGCTGGCGGTTCAAACCCACCAGCCACTCCTCGGAAGGAAGGTTGG
>NW_006921889.1:1945837-1949158 GCF_000298275.1 Orycteropus afer afer
TTTTTTTTTTTTTTTTTTTTTTAATAAAGGGAAGAATACCAGAGTTTGTTGACACACTTTAAATCTACCACAAGTGGGGATAACTGGGTGAACAGGGGTAGGGTTGGGAGAGAGATGCTTCAATATACACATTTTTATACTCTTTGAAGGAGCTCTGGTGGCGTAGTGTCTAAGGCACTTGACTACTAACCAGAAGGCTGGCGGTTCACATCCATCAGCCACTCCTCGGAAGGAAGGTTGGACAATCTACTTCCGTAGTGATATTGCCTCAGAAACTCAAGGAGAGGTTGCTGTGAGTTGGATCCGCCTCCAGGGCAGTGAGGTTTCTTTTTGAATATTGGATGACATACAATGCCATTACTGGAGAGTGTTTTACTTACAAGCTCCACCCTTTCAACTCTCCCAAACAACCTGCCCCTCAGGTTTGACATCTGTCCTTTAACTTAATTTGCACAAACTGTTAAGTACACCAAGGGAATGTAACCTAGTAATAAAGAGAAAGAGCTTAAACGTGTACAAAGATGTGGCATGAAACCCAACAGGTTTATGATCTCTATAAAAGGATTGTCAAGGTCAGTGGACTAACGTGTGCAGCACTAACTGTATTCACTGTGCCTTGTCCTCTTTATAGCACAAGTCAAGAGGTAAGGAAAAATTAAAAAAAAATTTGTTTTATTGATTTGAGTGAAAGCACATTCATTTTCCATACAGCAATTCATACACATCTAGTTTCATGACATTAACTGCAACTCCCCACAGGTAACAGCTGTATTCCCACTTCTTTCCGCGTCCTCCTTTTCTATCCATTCCTGCCGGGAGCTATCTCTCTGTGCAAACACTGCCCTTCTGTTCTCCCATGATTGATCGTTGGAAGGAGTGTATCTACCTGCTGTAAATGTTCACCTATACACCTGTCTATTGTTTGGCTGGAAGACGAAGGAGTTCCAGACCTGAAGTTTAACTAAGGGCCGTAGTCTCTGAGATCCCACGAGGCTCCATCAGGCCAGTATCCATGGTATTTTTTTCTATGATTGAGTTTTGTTCCACATTGTTCTCCCACTCTATCTAGGATCTCTTGAACTGATTCCTTTAAGAGGTAAGGAAAAGTCTTTTTACAAACAAAACTATCCAATTTGTTTCTAACTTCTTTTCATGCAGTGACACACCTACCGCACAGTAAAAGTCCACTTTAAAACCATTTATATGCTGGTGTTCCTTGTGAAGGTCCAGGAGTCTGGGTACAAAGCGCGCCCTCTCTTCGCCCTGGCAGTACCCAGCAAAATCCTTCCTTTCTCTAGCAAGGACGCCAAGCCTGCTCCCTGCCACGCCGGTGGAGGAGCCAACTCGGAAGAATATAGCCTCTGTAAAGCACAGCTCGAGCCTGAGAGGTGTTCACCCTCTGCCGCTCCGATTCGTTCCAGCCGGCCTCAACCCAACTGCAGAGAGGCGACGACGGAGTGCTCAAGCAGGACACATCACAGATAGGACATGGCAGTCCGAGTGAGGAAGGGACGGGAAGAGAACTGGAGGCGCAACCTGAGGGCTGCGCAGGAGAATCCGCGTCGGCGAGCCTCCCTCCGCGTCCGTCGCCTGGTCCCCGCCTGCTGCTTCCGACTCCGTCCGGATCCGCCCCGCGCCGACTCTGCCACATCCTCCGGTGACGTCAGCGAACGCCGCCATATTGGGAAAGCGCCGCCGCCTCCTCCTCCTCCACCTTCTCCGAGCTCGGGTTGCCTTGGGGGCCGCGGCCGCAGGAAGGAAGGAGCCCCTACTCGCCCCGCCGACGGCTGGCCCGTCCGCTCCTGCCCTGGCCCTTCTCCTCATGACTGCCTCCGGCCCCGCTGCCGACAGACGTTGCCCCAGCGCCTAGGTTTAACACGGAAGCCGCGGTCGGGGGCCGCGGAAGGAAGGAGGAGACCCGGTAGGTCCCGTGCCCCACTCGGCCCGGCGCCTCGGCCGGAGCCATGACCTCTCTGACCCAGCGCAGCTCGGGCCTGGTGCAGCGGCGCACCGAGGCCTCCCGTAACGCCGCCGACAAGGAGCGGGCGGCGGGCGGTGGCGGTAGCAACGGCGAGGATGACGCGCAGAGTCGCCGCGACGAGCAGGACGACGACGACAAGGGCGACTCCAAGGAAACGCGGCTGACCCTGATGGAGGAGGTGCTCCTGCTGGGCCTCAAGGACCGAGAGGTGCGGGCTCGGCGGGAGGGCGGGGGCGGCTGCGGAGCCCGGGCCAGGTGGGCGCCTGCTGCGGCCGCGCGCGACTGCTTGCCTCGCTCCGGAGTTCTGCGACCGAGCTCCAACTTGCCCCGAGGAGTTAGTTTCCCCCCTGCTAGTCCTGTGCTCTCCACACCCTCCTGGTACAGATTGCTTGGATTTTCCCCTTCTCCTTCCACGGGCACTCTTTCATTTCGACACCCTGGCGGTCTGCATTTCCTCCTTTTTTTCCTTTCCCCTGCGTGTTGAACCCGGGTAGACCCCAGGTGCAACTCCAAGGTGGTGTCTGTCCGTTAGAGTGAAAACACCTAGGACCACTAGCCCACTGAACTAATTTAGGAGTTTTGCAAGGTTGAGGACCAGTTCCACGGATCTAATTTCTGGGCAATTTTTTCCCCCTCAATTAAGGCGTACTGTTGCAATTATGGTGAAATGGTAGAAGAGAGAAAAGTTATTTTGCTGAGTAAAGTTAAAAGTCGAACAAAATTCCCAGAGCCTTTCGGAAAATGACTTAGGTGAACTTGGGTTGGGTAAGAGATTATTTTTAGTGGCGCTTTTAAATTGTCGCTTGACTGTTCTCAGTCTTGCCATTTTCAGGGAGGGCCTCTTTTGTGGAGTGCTTGGAATGCTAGGTTTCTGATTTGATGCGAGGCCTCAAAGCCTTAGGCAGGTTAAAAAGGATTACTTTCTTTTCTTTTCTTTTTTTTTTTTTTAAACTTTTCAAATTTTGTTTCATTTTTTTTTCTCTCTCTTTTTTTAAAATTTTATTTTATTTATTGTGATTTTTTTGGGTGAAGATTTACACAGTGACTTCACTTTCCATACAGCAGTTCACATATACTTTGTCTCATGTCATTGACCACAGTTTACAATGCAACAGCTCCCTTCACATTTCCTCCCCATAATTACCTCTTCCTAGTGACCATCCCTCCATACTCTGCTGCCCCCTGAGCTGTCTCCCTGTGCATAAGCAGCCTGCCCTTCTCCCATGATTGTTCTCTCCAAGGCATGTGTCTACTTGAGGTAAATGTTTAACTCACATGCCTGTACTTTGTTTGGCTGGAAACCACAGGTGTGGGTTCAATTCCAGACCTGAAGGGCAGCT
>NW_006921889.1:1949258-1952015 GCF_000298275.1 Orycteropus afer afer
AGAGGGGGAGTCCTTCAATGAGATGGATTGATACGGTGGCTGCAATGATGGCCTCAAGTATAGCAGGGACTGTGGGGCTGGCGCGGGATCGGGTAGTGTTTCATTCTGCTGTGCATGGGGTTGCTATGAGTCGGAAACGACTCGACGGCACTTAACAACAACAACAAGTTAGAGGTTGCCTGATTCAGCCAGCGAGTTTCCCCGCCTCTCTGAGCACATTGGTTAAGTGCTCGACTGCGAACCAAAAAGTTGGCAGTTTGAACTCACCGGCTGCTGCACAGGAGAAAGATGTGGCAGTTTGCTTTTGTAAAGATTTACAGCCTTAGAAAGCCGATGCGGAAGGTTTTACTCTGTCTTCTAGGATCACATTGTGTCAGAATTAGCTTGGTGCCAAAGGGTTCACCTTCACTAATCTTCACAGAAGCAGACTGCCACTTCTTGCTCCCTTGGAGTGGCTGGTGGGTTTGAACTGTAGTCTTTTGGTTAGCTGCCATCATGCCACTGGGGCTCTGGTTACCCACTTAAGATTAAATAATTAAATTTAACCAAAATGATGGAGCTGACCTATGTGTAGATTTTAAAGTGACTCCAATGATTGTCTACAAAGGTGTGTTCGATTTTGGAAAAATAAGTTCTCCAAGGTCAGTGCTTTGAAATACAAGACTTACCAGGATTTATCACTGTGTTCTGAGAAAAATTCTCCTTTCTACACATGTGGTGATTTATACTATCTGTGCATATATTAAAAAACAAAACAAAACTACTGCCGTCGAATTGCATCCGACTCATAGTGACCCCTCCTTGGGTTTCTGAGGTGGTATCTCTATGGAAGTAGATTGCCCAACCTTCCTTTCGAGGAGTGGCTGGTGGGTTTGAACCGCCAGCTTTCTGGTTAGCAGGCAAGTGCCTTAGGTACTATGCCACCAGAGCTCCCTTATACTTTAGTAGTTATCACTAAATGTTTCCTATATATTTGGAATTGTTTAAGTTTTGAACCCCTAGTGTACCCTCCATCTATCCATAATCCATTTATTCTTCCCCTCATCCACAAATAGTTAAAGGTCTTTCATGATCTGGGCTGTATCCTTAGTGCTGGATTATAAACATTTTTGAAAGTGTGGTTCACTTTCACCATCTTCTCAGTCTTAATTGTGAATGATAGGTCTTAAGAGAGTAAAAGGAAGCCTCTATGCTTTGGAAAATGAAATTGGATATTAAAAAGTGTTATCTGCCCAATAGATTAGAACCCTATGAGGAGAACCCAAGTCTCATTTGACTAGGTCCTCCAGTGTGCACATTGTATTGTCTTTAAGCTTCTTCCATGCTACTGGAGTTTGCTTTGGTTGTAATGGACTGTGAATACCTTTAGGAAATTCAGATGGAGAGGGCTGGTAACCAGGTGTTTATATCTAATATTTAAAAAGTTTTGATGCTTTGGTGGTGGTTATTCTTAGGTGCCATTGAGTTGGCTCTGACTCATAGTGACCCTGTGTACAACAGAACGTAACACTGCCTGCATCTGTGCTGTCCTCAAAGCCCTTGCTGTGCTTGAGCCCATTGTTGCAGCCACTGTGTCAGTCTATCTCATTGAGGGTCTTCCCTTTATTGCTATTCCTCTGCTTTACCAAGAATGATATCCTTCTGCAGGGAATGTTACCCTCAGACAACATGACCAAAACAGTTGAGATGAAGTCTGGCCATTTTCACTTCCAAGGAGCATTCTGGCTGCACTTCTTGCAGGATGGGTTTGTTCATCCTTCTGGTAGTCCATGGTATTTTTGGTATTCTTCAGCAACACCACAGTTCAGAGGCATCAACTCTTCTTTACTCTTCCTTTTTCACTGTCCAGCTTTCACATGCATATGAGACAATTGAAAATAACATGCTTGCACTAGTAGCAAAGTTCAACAAGACAGAAAATAACAAATGCTGGCGAGGATGCAGAGAGATTGGGACTCTCACACACTGCTGGTGAGACTGTAAAACAATGCAACCACTGTGGAAAGCAGTCTGGCGGTTCCTTAAAAAGTTGGAGTTAGAAATACCATTTGACGTAGCCATTCCATTACTAGGTATACATCCTAAAGAAGTGAGGGCCGGGACAAGAACAGATACATACACACGCATGTTCATTGCAGCACTATTTACAATAGATGAAAACAACATAGGTGCCCATCAACAGAAGAATGGATAATCAAACTATGGTACATAAACACAATGGAATACTGTGCAACCCTAAAGGATATTGTAGAATCTGCACAACACTGCATAATGTGGATGAACTTGGAGGATATGCTGAGTGAAATAAGTCAATCACAGAAGGACAAATATTGTATTAGTCTACTATTGTAAAAAGTCAAGGAAAGGTTTATATATGCAAGGAAATTGTTGGTTACCCGGGTGAGAGGGGAGGGGAGAGTACACTGTTAGATAGGTAGAGTCAAGTATTGATTTGGGTGAAGGGAAGAGCATTGTACCAGACGTGAGTGTTCAGCACAGTGGCATTGAGGAAGAGGAGGACATAGAGAGGTACATGGGGGGTACAGACAACAAAGATGAACCCTTTTCCACATACAGTACTGTGTTGTCTGTGAAGGCAAACATGGATATATGGGTGGATAGAGGGGTGGACAGGCTGAACTATTAGGTATGTCTATGCAGGGGGGAGGAGCTCTGGTAGCATAGTGCCTAAGGCACTTGACTGCTAACCAGAAGGCTGGTGGTTCAAACCCACCAGCCACTCCTCGGAAGGAAGAT
>NW_006921889.1:1952115-1954814 GCF_000298275.1 Orycteropus afer afer
GTGGCTGGTGGGTTTGAACCGCTAGCCTACTGATTAGCAGTCAAATGCCTTAGGTACTATGCTACCAGAACTCCTTGTTTCAGTGGAGAAAAACCAACAAAACAAAACAGAAACCCCATTGAACTAACTGCCATCAAGTCGGGTCCGACTCATACATCCCCTCCTTGGGTTTCTGAGGCAGTATCACTATGGAAGTAGATTGCCCAACCTTCCTTCTGAGAGTGGCTGGTGGGGTTGAACCTCCAGCCTTCTGTTTAGTAGTCAAATGCCTTAGGCACTATGCCACCAGAGTCCCCCCCCCCCCCCAGGTGTGAGAGCACAAAAGAAAGGTAGGTGTTAAAGATTGATTCTAGATTAGATCAGCTTCAGGTTGAAGTCTTTGTAATGTAAAGGTTGGCCACTTGGTTAGGAGGGAGGGGTTTCCACCTGTGGGTGAGTGGCGCCCTCTGCACATGACTGCAGTCTTGGACACATTCTGTCCTCTTCTCCAACAAATTGTTTACATTTTGACACATTCTTCCCAGGACAGTTAATTGAGTTACATCCTGACCTTTTCCTGTCTGGGAATGCTGGCAGGCCTTGTCATTCTTAGGTCTGACAGGAGTGCCTCCAGTTTGAAACTTCGTGGTTTACCAGAGCATACTTAGCTACCTAGTGTAGTGCCTCAGGCCCTTGACTGCTAACCAGGAGGCTGGCAGTTCAAACTTACCAGCCACTCCTTGGAAGGAAGGTTGGGCAATCTACTTCCAGAGTGATACCACCTCGGAGACGCAAGGAGGGGTCACTATGAGTCGGGTTCGACTCAAAAGCACTTAACAATAACAACCTGTGGAATATCGAAAGTGGAAAGAGAAGCTTTGTAGTCCTGGTTGAGGTTTGTCCCTTGTTTTACAAATTATTTAAGCTTTCTGAGCCTCTAAATCTTCTTGTAAAACGGAGAGAAGTAGCCAGCCCTCTAGGTGGTCTGACTGTACTTTTTGCAGACATCTGTTGTTTTTCTCTTCACCACTGCTATCTTCCTGTTCTTGTGTGTAGTCTCAGGATACCCCCTGGAAGCATCTTGCCTTTTCTTTTGTGGTGCATCCGCCAGGCTTAGGCTTGTCTATTCAGATGTTTTCTCCTGGGGCTTTGGCTCTTGAGAAGAGTAACAGGCTGTGGGATTTTGGAGGCCTGCTGAGAGTAGTCAGTATGGGGGACTTGACTGTTCTGACATGGTTCTTTGTGCTGCTTTTTCCCTGGCTGTTTGGCTTGTCTTTTTCCATCCTGTTTACCATGCCCCTTAAGAGCCTTCTGGTAAAGTTCCTTTTTTAAGATGATCCGAATAAACTTTTAATGTTTCTGATGCTTGCAGTCAAGAACCCTAATAACTTAATCCCATAGTTTAACAAATAGGTAGAAAATGCTTGAGCTGGATTATATTTAAAAAAAAAAAAAAAAAAGTCCCAAACGATACCCAGTGCCATTTACTTGATTCTCACTCATAGCGACCTTGTAGGACAGGGTAGAACTACCCCATTGGGTTTCCTAGGCCACAGTCTTTCTGGAAGGAGCCCTGGTGGCCCTGTCACTGGGGGGTCCTAGGACCCAGAGTAAGGGTCCTTGTCTTCTACTGACAAAGAATTGGAGAGGCAAAATGTCTACACAAACCACTTTATTAGAGAAAGGAGAAGTCGGGGGGTGGGGTGGGGAGGCTTGCAAGGTAGAGACTGGAGGGTTTTAGCCTACACTAACCTCCAGTCTCCCTAGGAACAAAGGATTTACTAAGGTTTATAAAGGGTTTTAAGGATCTCTGGTGGTGAAGTACGTAAGATGTTTGACCATTAACCAGAAGGTTGGCGGTGGGTGAGGTTCAAACCCGCCAGCCGCTCTGTGGAAGGAAGGTGGGGCAATCTACTCCCGTAAAGATTTACAGCTTTGGAAACCCAATGTAGGTTGCTGTAAGTTGGAATCAACTTGATGGCAATGAGTTTTTTGAGTTATAAAGGGTTTTAGGTGGCAAAAAGGCATTATCTTTATTCATGGCTGGGTGGGGATTTCCTGTAAATTGGTGGGGATGATAATCAGGTATGGGTGCAGGAAGTAAGTAAATTGGATTCCACCACAAAGGCAGGACTTGTCTCAAACAAAGGCTGCTAGGATACTTGATATGATTTATTCTGGGATGGTGCACATGCATCATGGTTTGTGAACCCTGGTTCAAGTCCCAGTGAGTCACTCCTGCTTTTGAGGATCACTGGTGGAAGGAAGGTCACATGGAATTCTACTGAGCATGCTCGGCACCTGGTGATGGAATTAAAAGACACAAGGTTTATCAGCAGTTCACAACCGGTCAAGCATGAGTCCTTGAAATGTGGCTGCTTATCTCGTGTAAGGGCCTGGCTTGTTAATCACAAGCAGTGTTCTGGTGTCAGTAGCAAAAGTTATGTGGTAGTCTGCAGATAGGCTTGAATTTCAAAAATACTAAGTTAGAGTGCTTACTCACTGATCTGCACTGAACACTTTCCCTTGTTACCCTCCCGAGGGGGACCGGGTCTCTGGGAGCAAGGTAAGCACGGGTGTAGCACAGAGTAGCAGGCTGGAAGAGCAGGAGAAAGGGGTAAAACCCAGTCACTAGTGCTCAGACGGCTCCCTTGTTACCCTCCCGAGAGGGACCTGGTCTCTGGGAGCAAGGTAAGCACGGGCGTAGCACAGAGTAGCAG
>NW_006921889.1:1960920-1974530 GCF_000298275.1 Orycteropus afer afer
GAAGATGGGGCAATCTACTTCCGTAGTGATACTGCCTCGGAAACCCAAGAAGGGGTCGCTATGAGTGGGGGCCGGCTTGATGGCACATAACAACAACAACAACATCATGCAGGGGGGAGTGTGCCCAAGACCATGTATAGGGTTGATAGATAATGTTTCTACCAAGTGTATTGGTATTTCTATAAGAATTCCCAGGTATATTGTAGAGCTGACAAGGGACAAGGTTGTAGTCACTTCTTGGGCATAGCCAGCTACCCAGAGGGAGTGAGTAATTGGACCTGGGGGCTCGGGACGATAGTCACAGGGGACATCAAACTCAATTGGCATAACATACTACATAAAACATTGTTTCACATCCTATTTTGGTGAGTAGTGACTGGAATCTTAAAAGCTTGCAAGCAGCTACCTAGATGCAATGATGGGTCTCTCCTTGTCCAGAGCAAAGAAGAATGAAGAAAACCAAAGATGCATGGAAACAATTAGTCCAAGCAACTGGTACACCATGCGATCCTCTGTGTATACAGCTGTGACCAGAAGAACTAGATGGTGCCCAGCTACCACTGTCAACCACTCAGAGAGGCATCTGTGTAGGAGATCCTGGATAGAGAGGGAAAACAATATGGAGCAAACCTTAAAATCATTTGGGAAAAAAAAAAGGGGGAGACCAGCTTTGCTGGTCTGAAAGAGCCTGGTGGAACCACTGAGACTGTGGCCCCTAGCTGTCCTTCAGGTCTGGAATTGAACCCATACCTCTGGCTTCCAGCCAAACAAAAGACAGGCATATGAGCTGAACATTTACATTAGGTAGATACACTCCTTGGAGAGAACAATCATGGGAGAGTAGACGGGCTGTGTATGCACAGGGAGACACCTCAGGGGGCAGGAGTGCATGGAGGGAAGGACACAGGGAAGAGGTAACTATGGGGAGGAAGCGGAGGGGAACTATCGCATTGTGGGAAATTGCAGTCAATGTCATGAGACAAAGTGTATGTGAGCTGCTGTATGGAAAGTGAATTTGCTCTGTAAACTTTCACCCAAATCATAATAAAAAAGAAAATAACATGCTTGGAGCAGATGCCACCACTTGTTTGTCAGTTAGTCGTACTGTGGTGGTGTGTGTGTTGCTGTGAGCCTGGAGGGTATACCTCCAGTATTTCAAATACCAGCAGGGTCATCCACGGTGGACAGGTTTCAGTGGAGCTTCCAGACTAAGGCAGACTGGGAAGAAGGAAGGGGCCGCCAATCTGAAAAAAATTGGCCACTGAAAACCTTATGAATAGCAGTGAAACACTGTCTGGTATATCAGTGGTGCTTTGGTAGGCAGCTGCAAATTTGGGTTTTATGCTCAGGAAAGATAGTTGGACTGGACATGACAATTTGGGAGTCACATATTCTCTGACATTGCTCCTGCATGCCTTATCTGACTCCATTCCTTACCAGCTACACAGTTGCTCGGGTCATTCTGTAATCTCTCTTTCACCATCCACATCCAGTAAGTAATGAAATCTGTAGGTTCTTTACAGATTATTTCTTTGAATTTGTACTCCTCTCCATTAAAATAAAACGTTAGTGTAAATACATATGTAACAGAACATTTGCCAGTTCAGTAATCTTTGCATGTATAGGTTAGTGATACTAATTTTATTCATCATGTTCTTCAGCCGTCATCTTTACCATTACCAAATTTTCTATTCTGATACATACGGAGTGTTAGAAAAACCAGCCATTGAAAACCTTAGGGAGCACAGTTCTACTCTAACTCACTGCTGTTGTTGTTATGTGTCATCAACTCAGCCCCGACTCATAGCGACCCCTCCTTGGGTTGCCGAGACAGTATCACTACGGAAGTCGATTGCCCAACCTTCCTTCTGAGGGGTGGCTGGTGGTTTTGAACCACCAGCCTTCTGGTTAGCAGTCAAGTGCCTTAGGCACTATGCTACCAGAGCTCCTTCTGACTCACTGGAAACTTTTTTTTCAAAGTGTTCCTAGTTGATTGATGTTCTAGCATGTATCAGGCTGTCGTTTCTCTTTATGGCTGAGTGATGTTCCATCATGTATATACAAGTAGTTCCTGGGTTACCAACGAGATCTGTTCGTAAGTCTGTCTTTATGTTGAATTTGTAGGTAAGTTGGAACAAGTACATACTGTTACTAATCATGTTTGCCTCAGTATATAGTATATATTTTACCTCTGTGCATATAAAATGTTTAAAAACAACCAAGTACACCACAATATTTTAATAATAATAATACAGTACTTAATAATACAGTAATAATAAAAGTAAAGGAGATCTGGTGGTGTAGTGGTTAAGGGATTCGGCTACTAACCAAAAGATCTGTGGTTCAAACCCACCAGCTGCTCTGTGGAAGAAAGGTAGGGCAGTCTGCTTCTGTAAAGGTTTACAGCTTTGGAAACTCAACGGAGGTCACTTATGAGTTGGCATCGACTCAAGGGTAGTGAGTTTGAGTTCTGAATAAAAGTATAGTACTGTACTAGAGAGAATCAGTGTGTGTATATGTAGGTGTACAGTACTGTAAAAGAAACAGTCCTTAAAATATATAGTACAAAGGTCAGGATTAAAGGTAAATACTTACTCTTGTTTCATTGATGTGTCTTACTTCTTCCTAGAGCTGACGAACTGCTGAAGCCATGCAGTCTTTTCTTGAGCATGACA
Organism: Orycteropus afer afer; assembly: GCF_000298275.1. NCBI lineage: Eukaryota > Metazoa > Chordata > Mammalia > Tubulidentata > Orycteropodidae > Orycteropus > Orycteropus afer. The sequence continues at coordinate 1,963,596 of NW_006921889.1, forward strand.
GAGTAGTTCATTTGTTCATTATTATGACCCGTTTACCTCAAAATTTTAATAGGCGTTATGCCGGTCCTTTCTTAAGTATGAGTTGTCCATAAGTTAGATATTCTTAACGCAGGAACTTACCGTACCACATTTTATTTATCCATTCATCTTTTATGGACATTTAGGCTATTTCCACCATTTTGCTCTTGTGAATAGTGCTTCATTGAACATTGGTGTACAAGTATCTGTGTCTCTGCTTTCAGTTCCTTTGAGTTATCTACCTAGGTGTGGAATTGCTGTATCACATGGTAATTCTCTGTTTAACTTGTAGAGGAATTGCCAAACTCTTTTCCACAGAGACTGTATATTTTACAGTCCTACCAACAATGGAGGGAGTTCTGGTAGCATAGTGGCTAAGGCACTTGACTGCTAACCAGGAGGCTGGCGGTTCAAACCCACCAGCCACTCCTCGGAAGGAAATGGGGCAATCTACTTCCGTAGTGATACTGCCTCGGACACCCAAGGAGGGGTCGCTGTGAGTTGGGTCTGACTCGATGGCACATAACAACAACAATAAAGAAGAAAGTAACAATAACTGAGTTATAAGGGGATTGTGTATGGAATGTTGTTGTTGTTATGTGCCATTGAGTCAGACCCAACTCATATCCCCCTCCTTGGCTTTCTGAGGCAGTATCACTTCAGAAGTAGATTGCCCCATCTTCCTTCTGGTGAGTGGCTGGTGGGTATGGAATAGGGAATATGAAAAATCTTAGTAGAGGACCTTAGAATATATAAATTGGAAATGATTTTGGAGACATTTGTAGTTAAAGATGGCAATAATATTATAAACTTGAATTTTAGAAAGGGTAATCTTTGTAGGAAGTGATGGTGGATGGAGAAGGTGGAGACAGCAAGGTTGATAATGGACTTCAGTTTGCTAGAAATTGTGAAATATGGTGCCTGAGTCTTAGATAAGGAGGGAACAGGATTGATCAGAAACATAATTTTATATAATTACTAGGATTTAATAATTTTTAAATATTGGGGGAGAGAGAGGATGATTGGTTTAAGGAACCAGTAGGATAAAAATTCTACCTTAATTATTTTTTACATAGAGACCCCAAACCAAACCCATTATCGACTCATAGTGACCTTATGGGACGGAGTGTTACTGACCTATTTGGGTTTCCAAAGTTGTAAATCTTTACAAATCTTTATAAAAGCAGACTGCTACATCTTTCTCCCACAAAGTGGGTGTGGGTTCTACTGCAGACCTTTTGGTTAGCAGCTTTATATATAGGAAGCAGATCATATCTCAAAGGCAATGACTTAACTGCTTGTGGTAAGATCCCACCATGGAGTTGATTGCCAGTCTCATCATGGGGAATAACTACCACGAGCTGCCCAGCCACTCAACCAGGCCCAGCCAAGTTGACACACAAACATAACTACCACACGCACCTTAGTCTTCAAGGAGATATCTTTGATTTTCACTTGAAAGAGGTTTTTTGCAGCAGATTTGCCCAGTGTAATACATCATCTGATATCTTGACTGCTGCTTCTCTTGTTGTTGATTGTAGAACCAGTAATATGAAATCATAGAAATATGGGGTATGCTCAAGACTGATTTGTTCATTCTTCTCACAGCCCATTGTATATTCAGTATTCTTCACCAGCACCACAATTTGAATGCATCAGTTCTTCTAGCTTCCTTTCTTATTGTCCAGTTTTTGCATGCTTATGAAGCAATTGAAAATCCATGGTTTGGGTCAGCTGCACCTTAATCATCGAAGTGACATCTTTTTTTTTGAAAACAACCAACACTTTAAAGGGGTCTTTTGTTGCAGATCTGCCTAGTACAGTATGCCATTGATTTCTTGACTGCTGCTTTCATGGTTATTGATTGCTGATTCAAGTAGAATGAAATCCTCGGTAGCTTCATCTCTTCACTATTTATCATGATGTTGCTTATGAGGTTTTTTGTTTTCTTCATGCTGAGGTGTAATCCATGCTGAAGATTATTGTCTTTTACCATCATCAGTAAGTGCTTCAAGTTGTCTTCATTTCTGGCAAGGAGGATTGTGACGTGTGCATATTGCAGGTTCTTGAAGAGTCTTTAGGAGGGGCCAGTTCCTGAAGAAGGATATCATGGCTTGGTAAGGTAGAGAGTCAGTGAAAAAGAGGAATACCATCAATGGATTGACACAGTGGCTGCAACAATGGTCTCAAGTACAGCAACACTCGTCAGGATGGTGCAGGACCAGGCAGTTTCGTTCTGTTGTAAATAGGGTGGCTATGAGTCAGAACTGACTTGATGGTACCTAAGAACGTCAGTGAGTCTTTCTCTAATTCTGATGCCATGCTCTTTTTCATATAGTCCCATATCTGGGATTACTGGCTCAATATTCAGATTGAATAAAGTGAAAGGATACAACACTGATGTACACCTTTCAGGTTTTAAACCACATGCAGCATCTCCTGTTTGAGTGACTGCCTCTTGATCTTTGTGCAGGTTTTACATGAGTACAGTTAAGTGCTCTGGAATTTCCATTCTGTGTAATGTTACCCATAGTTTGTTAATGATCCAGATGGTATCCTCATTTTCTCTCATGCCATTCTGGGTCTGCAACACTTTCCTGACCTTTGTAAATTACTTGTCTTTTTAACTGCTTTGCCAAATCTTGGCAATCTCAGTTTAATCACAACCCCTTTCCCCTCTCCACATAATAAGTTTAGAAGAAGTTTTAAAGGATTCCCTCAAATCCAGTCAATGTCTGTGTCCCCTAGTGCACTTTTAAACTGATCTTTTTGTTTATCTCTTTGGCTCCATAAATCTGAATTCTCATTTTCCCAAAGCCTTTATTCTTAGGAAGGAGCTCTGATAGTGCAATAGTTAAAGCATTTGGCTGCTAACCAAAACGCCAGCAGTTCAAACCCTCCAGCAGTTCTGTAAGAGAAAGACAAAGCAGCCTGATTCCTTCTTTAAAGGCTTATAGCTTTGGAAACTTCCTGTGGAGTGGTTGTATTCTTCCCTGTGGGATCACTGTGAGTCAGAATCAAGTCCATGGCAGTGGATTTGGTTTTGGTTTTGGTTATTCTCAGAAGTGGAGCTTCATAGCCTAATTGAAGTCACTGTATCAATCATGATGGTCAGCCATCATCTGAAATACAAGCTGACACTTTTATTTACCTGATAATGTACCAGGACTGGTTTAGGAAAAGTTCAAGGGTCCAGACCTCTCTGATCCTGGAACCTCCTTCTTTCAGAGAATAGAATGACTTTTTCTTCCTTCTACCAAGATTGTGTTACACTTTTCTGAGTCTTTCCCAGTTCTCTCTCTTCTGCTTTCTCAATGAGAGATAGGTACCATAAATTGATAGCTGGCCACCCTGCTGGCAAAGTTAATGCTCTATAATTTGGAGAGCTCTAAAGGGTACCCTGATTTCATCTAGTAATGCCTGGTTGACAGTGTCCCCAGACCCCTAAATGTCTGTCAGCCTCATTTTCTACCTTGGACGCTGCACTCTCTCTGGGCCTAGCTCATCTTTTTACTCTTTGTTGTTCAGAACTTCAGGCACACAGCTGTCCTTATTTTCTGTTTAAGGGTACACACACTTACTTTTCTACTGTATGCCTCTAAAACCAACCTTGTGCTTGTATCTTAAAGAGTGATGAATGAATCATGATCTAATTCTCCGTGAGGTCCTATTGGGTGAAATTGTTTCTTCTGAGTGCTAATAATAAACCACTGTAACCAGAGGTTAACCCAGTGTTCTCCTGGTCCTTGCAACCAGAAAAGCTTAATAAACACATAAACAAACAAAAACCCAAACCCACTGCTGTCAGTTGATTCTGACTCATCGTGACCCCCATAGGGTTTCCAAGGCTGTAAATGTTTACAGAAGTAGACTGCCTCCTCTTTCTCCTGTGGAGCAGCTGGTGGGTTTGAACCTTTTGGTTAGAAGGTATTTGGAATACCTTCACTGTTGCTCCATCAGAGATGTTTATATAGCTTAATAAAAAATGAATGCTGGTATGTTTCTCAGTGTCTGACCTCCAGAGTTCTTTGTTTATTTGTGTGTGTATGTGAGAAGACAGTGAGCCAGTGAAAATTTTAGATTAATAATGTATATAAATTGCATTTTTTTCAGTACTTTATTTACAATTAAAATTATGGAAAGTCATGAAAGTCAAAGACACCCAAAAAATCTGGCTATAAAAATATTTCTGTTCTTACTCTGAATTCAAGATAAATTAGCTCTTTTGTTTTCTTTTTTAAATAGGGTTACACATCATTTTGGAATGACTGTATATCATCTGGATTACGTGGCTGTATGTTAATTGAATTAGCCTTGAGAGGAAGATTACAACTAGAGGCTTGTGGAATGAGGCGTAAAAGTCTATTAACAAGAAAGGTAAGAGGAGTGCTTTTTTAGACTTTAAAAGTGAAAAATGTTTCTATTCTGTTGATAACTTTCATGCAAAGAAGGAGTTGATTTTAAAATTCAGCCTTTATTGAATCATGTTTGCATGTCCTCCTGGTTCTTTGTTATGAATAATGTAATTCATTGTTGGGATCACTGGCCAGTGCATATTTAAAGAGATTCCAAGCTTTACTTGCTGTTTCTGAAAGCTATCATTTTGAAATAAATGATATACTTGTTTTAAAACTCGAAGTGCTTTTGTGAAAATTAACTACCCATAAGCTATTTATCTTTTTTGCAGAATAAGAATACTTTTCAGATCTGTTTTTTGCACCATTGAGATGTGGATACTTTTGTGGTATGGGAGAAAAGATCCCAGATTCAAACTTGTGCTATAGAAACTGTTTCATTTAGCCTTGGGACAAAGACAGTCATCTGGGATGAGAGAACCATAAGCATGTGCACAGCATAGGGGCCGAATGGAGTGTGCTGAATCATGGTCCTGGTGTTCATTATAATTGCTAGAAAATAACAAAAATAAAAAACCCAAACTCACTTCTGTCGAGTTGATACCGACTCATAGAGACCCTCCTTGTGTTCCGAGATGGTATCTGTACGGAAGTAGATTGCCCAATCTTCCTTTCGAGGAGTGGCTGGTGGATTTGAACTGTCAGCCTTCTGGTTAGCAGTCAAATGCGTTAGGCACTATGTCACCACTCTTAAAATTGCTAGAGTACAAAAGAAATCATCACAAAATCATGGTTGGTGGCAGATCAACAAAATCATGGTTGGTGGCAGGTCACTATTATAAGATAGACTGCAGAAGCAAGGAAGGGACCATGATTTGGGATGCATACATAAGTGAAGCTTAAAAAGTGTTGGGATTGGGTTCTGGGGCTTTACCACCTGGCTGCTACACACTCATGACCATGCAGCTGACTCAGCCACAAGGTGGCTGCAAGACAATACCAGGACCCTAGCCTTTAAATTAGATAAGGATATACCCTGGCAAGTCCCCTAATCCTTTGTGTGACCATAATCTGCTTTCAACCACACTCTTTCTAATGGCAAACTGCATCTCCATAGATGTGTCCCAACCTGTCTGTGCATAGCCACATTGCTGGTTTAATGATCAGAAAGAACTCAAATGGCATCTGAACTTATGTCAAGACTGAAAATGGAGTTCGGGCTCCCCCTTACACTGCAGCCTCCCACGGCCCATGTGCTTCAGAATTTAAGCTCAATATATATCTTCTGTGGTAAAATAGAGAATTGGCTACTGTTTAGAATTTTTAAATTCAGTCTTAAAAATTCAAGACTTTCTTTTCCAGTGGATCCCTGTATTTGTGGCATGGTGTTTCAAAATGATTTTTTCCCTAGTACAGTATTGTGTTGTGTGGAAGTCTCAAAATCCCATTATTCTGATCTCAACTGTGAGTGTATAACAAATCCCCACTTTTTACTTCTTGTTCATTTTTGACATCAGCTACCCACATAGCACTTCTTTCTCTGACCCCCCCACCTGGAGCTATGTCAGATCTCACAAGTTTAAAAAGGCAGTCCTTTGGGCTGCCAGGTAGGCAGATGGCAGCCACAAGTTTAGGAGTCCACATAATACCTTCACTTCTCATCTGCTGGCTAAAAATTCAGAATTTCACTCTATCCCTTAAGAATGCCAGCTCAAGCTCAGAAGACCTCCCTGAACTCCCTCACTTCTGACCTGCTGGCTCCCACTACTCCTTTGGGTTCATTAATTTGCTGGGATGACTCACAGGACTTAGGAAAAGTGCTGTGTTTGTATTTAAGATTACAGCAAAATGGGTTCCTGACCTGGAGGTTCCATGTGTCATGGATGCCCTACTGTCCAGGAAAAGCTCAGATCAGCCCTCCTCCCTCCCCTGAGGTCATATCAGGCCACAGTAGTGGTCTTTCTGGTCAGGCCAGCTCCTGTCCATTAGCACAAACTCCCAGGAGTGGTCTAGAGGTGTAGGCACTTTAATTACTCAGGAAATGCCAAAAAAAAAATCATGTCAGAACTGAACATTGTAGATGAACATGTTATAGAGTTGAATAATTTTGTGGGAAAGGCATTAATGTGTCTTGAAAGTTACGTGCAAAGATAACATGGCATATTAGTAAGTATTCTGCATGGGATTTTAAAATTACACCTAGCCTGATTATTTAAAATAAAGTTATGAGCTGGCATGAGATTGTTTACATAATTGTGACATAAAGCAAAGTTTAACTTCTTTTTCATTTTACTGAGTAACAGTAATGACTAATGGAGGAAAAAAATCCTTAGATGCTACCATTACTATTAATGAAATACATACATAAATAGTTACTAACCACTGGAAGTAATTCTGTATTAATGTTATGAAGCCCACACCTATAGTGAAAAGATTTTCATACTGGTTGTACTGGTTCTTTTTATGGGAACTTATAAATAAGAACCATTTTTTTGTAGGTTGTCAACATTATCAAGTTGATTGTCCATTCTTTATTCATTCACCACATATTTATTTGGTGCTTACATGAACCATGTACTGGACTAGACCCTTATGACCAAAAGAGACATGTTCCCTGCCTAACAGGTTTATTATTTTAGTCTACTGGTTTTTGTGATCTTAACATATGTCTTGTGGAAAAATATTCCAGTATGACTTAATTTACTCATTTAAAAAATAAATTACTGATTTTATTAACATAAAGTATATCAAATACAAACCAAACTCATTGCCAATGAGTCAATTCCAACTCATAGTGACACCCATTGGGTTTCCAAGGCTATAAATCTTTACGGAAGCAGACTGCCTCATCTTTCTTCTGCGGAGCAGCTGGTGGGTTCAAATCCCTGGCCTTTTGGTTAGCAGCCCAGTACCTTAACCACTGCACCACCAGAGAGCCTTGTTGTTGTTGTTACATGCTGTCGAGTCGGACCTGACTCATAGCAACCCCTCCTTGGGTTTCTGAGGCAGTATCACTATGGAAGTAGATTGCCCCATCTTCCTTCCAACCAGAGAGCCTTAAGATAATGTATATAACAGTTATAAAATCAAGCTGTACTAAAAGATTTATAGCCAGACAAAAGCATTCTTGTGCTTGCCTTTCCTCACTCCTTACTTAGTCCTGCTCCTGGGAGCAGTCGTTTGCAGTTTCCTTGGGCTGCCATACAAATTACCACAAACTTGGTGGTTTAAAACAACAGAAACCTGTCCTCTCAACAGTTCTGTAGGCCAAAAGTCCAAAGTTAAGATGTTGGCAGGGCCTCAGTCCCTCTGAAGGATCTGTTTCTTGCATCTTTTAGCTTCTGGTGGTTCCAGGTAGTGCTTGCCTTTCTTGGGTTGAGGCTGCATCTTTCTCTGTTCCTTCTTCACATTGTCTTCTCTCTGTGTCTCTTTTAAAGACAGCTTTCATTGCATTTAGAGCCACTGGGATAATCCAGGGGAGCTCTGGTGTTACAGTGCCTAAGACATTTGACTGCTAACCGGAAGGCTGGCGGTTCAAACCCACTAGCCACTCCTTGGAAGGAAGGTTGGGCAATCTACTTCCATAGAGATACTGCTTCAGAAACCCAAGGAGGGGTTGCTATGAGTTGGATCCAACTCGACAACAGTGAGTTTGGACTTTTGGTTTGGGGTAATCCAGAATGATCTCATACTAAGATCCTTAACTTAATTATATCTACAAAGCCCTTTTTCTTTTTAATTGTGATTTAGGTGAAAGTTTACAGAACAAGTTGTTCTCATTCACAATCTATGCATTCTGTTTTGTGACATTTACTGGAATCCCCACACTGTAAAAGCATTCTTCCCACTTTTTCCCTGTGCCCACCCTTTTCCTTTGTTCTTCTTTACCATTCCCTCTCACCTTCCTAGCTCCATCTCTGGGCAAAACTGTCCTCTTGATCTCATATGCTTGATTGTTCTTAATGAGTGCGTACCCTCCTGATACTACCATTCATCTTATAGACCTGTCTGTTGTTTGACTAAAAGTTGAACTACGGGGGTTAAGTTCACTTCCTAGCTTGAAGGGTGTCTAAAGGCCATAGTCTCAGGGGTTCCACTAGTAAGCCTGGTTGTTTTAGTGATGTTGAGTTTTGTTCCAAATTTCTCCCTGCTTTATCTGAGACCTTGCATTGTGAACCCTTTCAGAATGGTCAGCAGTGGTGCTTAGGCACCATCTAGCTCTTCTCATCTCTAGGTTCTGGAGGCCAGGGTTCATGTACTCCATTAGTCCTTTGTTTCCTGCATCTTTTTCTCCACTCTTCTTTGTTTCAGATGAGGAGAGACCAGTAGTTGTGCCTCTGATGGCCTTTCACGAGCTTTTAAGACCGCAGTTGCAACTCATGAAAGTAGGATGTAGAACATTGTCTTTATGGACTATGTTATGCCAATTGACCTTAGTGTTCCCCTAAGACTATAGACCTCCTTCTTTAAAAATAAATAAATAGATAAATAAATAAGATTACATTTAGAGGTTCCAGAGATAAGATGTGGACCTCTCCTTTTTTGGGGCCACATTCAATTCACTACAGTTCTCAGTATTTCTTTTCTTTTTTTTTAAATTGTTATTTGGGTGAAAGTTTACAGAGCAAATTCACTTTCCATACAGCAGTTCACATACACTTTGTCTCATGACACTGACTACAATTTACCCCAATGCAACAGCTCCCCTCCCACTTCGTCCCGATAGTTACCTCTTCCCTGTGTCATTCCCTCCATGCATTCCTGCCCCCTGAGCTGTCTTTGTGCATACACAGCTCTTCTTTCTCCCATGATTGTTCTCTCCAAGGAGTGTATCTACCTCAGGTAAATGTTTAGCTCATATACTTGTCTTCTGTTTGGCTGGAAGCTACAGGTGTGGGTTCAATTCCAGACCTGAAGGGCAGCTAGGGGCCATAGTCTCAGTGGTTCCACCAGGCTCCATCAGACTGGCAAACCTGGTCCCTTTTTTTGATTCTCCCTCTCTATCCAGAATCTCCTACATAGATTCCCCCTTCCTACCGACGGTGGTAGGCGGATACCATCTAGTTCTTCTGGTCTCGTAGTCATATAGGCTGAGGATTACATGGTGTACCAGTTGCGAGGACTAATTGTTTCCGTGAATCTTGGTTGTCTTCATTCTTCTTTGCTCTGGATGAGGAGAGACCCGTCATTGTAACTGGATGGCTGCATGCAGGCTTTTAAGATTGCAGTTGCTACTTACAGGAGGTGGGAACAATGTTTTATGTAGTATGCCAGTTGAGGTTGATGTCCCCTGTGACTATCTTCCTAAGCCCACAGGTTCAGCTACTCGCTCCCTCTGCATAGCTAGCTGTGCCCAAGAAGTGACTACAGCCTTGTCCTTTGTCAGCTCTATTATACCTCTGGGAATTCTTACAGAACATACAGATATACTTGTAGAACCATTGTCTGCCAACCTTATATATGGTCTAGGGTTTGCTCTCTGCTTCATAGACATACCTACCTAATAGTTCAGCCTGTCCACCCACCTATCCACCTGTACACCCTTGTTTGCCTTCACTGACAACACAGTACTGTATGTGCGACAGGGTTCATCTTTGTTGTCTGCACCTCTCATGTACCTCCCTCTGTCTTCTTCCTCAGTGCCACCATGTTGATCACTCACATTTGGTACGTTGCCCTTCTCTTCACCCAAAGTGATACTTATCTCTACCTATTTAAAAGTGTTATTCCCCTCCGCTCCCACCCCTGGTAACCAGCAAACAGAATTTCCTTCCATATATAAACCTTTCCTTGACTTTTACAATAATAGACTAATACAATATTTGTCCGTCTGTGATTGACTTATTTCACTAAGCATAATGTCCTCCAAGTTCATCCACGTTGGCGTTGTTTTGCAGATTCTAAGCTATTCTTTAAGGTTGCAAAGTATTCCATTGTGTGTATGTACCATAATTTGGTTATCCATTCTTCAGTTGATGGACACCTAGGTTGTTTCCATCTTTTTGCTATTGTAAATAGTGCTGCGATGAACATGGCTGTGCATATGTCTGTTCTTGTCATGGCTCTCACTTCTTTAGGATATGTACCTAGTAGTGGAATGGCTGGGTCAAATGGTATTTCTAATTCCAACTTTCGAAGGAATCGCCATACTGCTTTCCACAATGGTTGTACCATGTTACAGTCCCAACAGCAGTGTATGAGAGTCCCAATCTCTCCACAACCTCACCAGCATTTGTTTTTTTCTGTCTTGTTGAACTTTGCTACTAGTGCTGGAGCAAGATGGTAACTCGTTGTTTTGATTTGCATCTCTCTAATAGCTAATGATCGTGAACATTTCTTAATATGTTTGTTGGCCGCTTGAATATCCTCCTTGGTGAAGTGTCTATCCATGTCTTCTGCCCATGTTTTAATTGGATTGTTTGTCTTTTTGTTATTGAGGTGTTAGAGTTTTCTCTAAATTCTAGAGATAAGTCCCTTGTCAGATATGTTATTACCAAATATTTTTTCCCAATCTGTAGGTTCTCTTTTGACTCTTTTGGAGAAGTCTTTGGAAGCACATAAA
>NW_006921889.1:1987574-1988047 GCF_000298275.1 Orycteropus afer afer
TTTCTTTGTTCCATATTATTTTCTGTTCTGAGCTCATTATGTTTACGAGTCATGTTATCATTTCCTTTGTTGCCGTTGTTTTCGTATATGCTGAATATTTGTGCTTGTCCTCTTTTTTATTGTGATATGAAGGTTTATCATTTATCTTTGAGGTTACCCTATGATGTATAATTTTCTCTCCAAGTTTAGAACAGTCCATTCTATCTTTCAACATTCTTAACTTCCTCACCATTTAGAAGTTCTTTAACTTCACAGTCTTTTCCCTCTTTTTGTTTGTAGTTGTCTTCACTTGCCAATTGATGTCTCTGGTTCCCTGTTTACGATCTTTTTTTTTTTTTCCTGTTTACAATCTTGTAAGCTCATTTTACTTTGGATATGTCCATAGCTGTTGTTTCTGGGTTATGTTATCTTGTGTATTAGTGGTTGGTTGCTATTTGCTATTTTTGGTTCTCTGATCAAAGGACTCCCTTTAG
>NW_006921889.1:1988824-2002431 GCF_000298275.1 Orycteropus afer afer
ATTCAGGCTCTTCTTGGTGGTTTTTTATCATTGGCCCATTGGTGGAGAAGGAGGTAGTGGCCCTCGCTCAGTAAGTGAAGTTGCAGGAAGTGTGGGTGTAGTCTTATGAGGACTATTGTTGTCTCTCAGTCAGTTAGACACAAATTATAATTGAATAACCATCAAAAAACTAAAAGCACATGGACAAAAAACACACCATGTAATGACACAGGAACAGTAATCAGAAAAAGAAAAAAGGGAAAAAGAAGAAGAAAAAACAAGAAAACCTGCAATATCTGGGAATAGGGCACTAAGAGAAAAATGGTAGAGAAGGAGAATAATCAAGGAAAAAAAAAAAGGGCAGAATGGAAAACGAAAAATAGGGAATGGGGTTAACCATGAGAAAAAAGGGGGAAGGAAAAAAAAAAACACTTAAAAAATTCAACCAGAAACAGGGTAAAGAAAAAATGCTGAAAACAAGTACCTGGGAGGGAAAGATTAAGAATAGAAGTAAAAAGGACAAAAGTATTAATAATAATAGTTGTTTTAAGACATACAAATACAAGCAAACCAATCACCAGGAAAAAGAAAAACAATAAAAAAAAAGGTTGTTGGAGGACAGAGCAGGGCACCCAGGCTCCGTCTGAGCACACCTTTCTGGGATGGAGTTCCTGTGGGCCCAGAAGGTAGGTGGGAGTGGGGGATGGTTGCACCTCCATTCACCAAGCAGGTGTGGCATATAAGAGTAACAAGAAGAATGTTGCACCTTTTTAGTCTTGCAGGTCTGGAGTGCCCTTTGGGTTGCTGGAAAGCAGAATGTGTTCTTAAACCCCAGGAATCTGCGAGGGCGCTGTCTATTTAAATATCTAAAATAGTCAAACCGCTTTTAGATCTTCAAAATAGCGGCGCCCTCCAGATCGGCAAAAGTTCACAGTTCAGCCCGCCTTTCTCTTCACCTTCTCTGTTTATTCCCCAGCCGACAGAGCAGTCCTCTGTGCAGTCCCTGACTTACATGGCTGAATTTTAGGTTAATTCTTGGGTCCTACCACCACTCAGGAATCTCCAAGCTGTCTGTGCCTTCAGGATCGCTGCCAGACCGCAGCTCTGTATGTCTCCTTTTTTGGTATTTTCATGCAAATTCTTCTGCTAGTTGTGTTTTAGTCTACTTCTATATCCTTCCCTTCAAGGCTCAGGGGTCCAAGATTATCTTCTGTGTCTGTGTTAATTGGTTTCTGAAGAGGGTCTGTGCAGTCTTTCTGCCTAGTGTGCCATCTTGCTGGAGCCCTGTATAATTTTCTGGAGTTAATTTTCTTTTTTTAAAATTTATATAAATTTTCTATGTAGCTATCATTAATTTTTCTCTAAATTTAAGAAAAAAACATCATTGTTAATTTTTAAATGTTTAAATATATCAGATAACACCATTAAAACTTCTCTTATGCTCCAGTCTAAATTAGTTAAGCTCTGGTCGTATTGCACGGCTGTCATCCTGAAATTTCCTGGTGCATTTTTATTGCTTTCAACCCTGTGTATCCTGTATCTCATATTTTCTTTCATCTTACGGGAGGAAAATGTTTTGATACTTGGCATGCCTGAAAATGCCTTTATTGTCCTTCACTTTTAGTTGATAGCTTGGCTCACTAGAATTATTTTCCACAGAAATTGGAAGGCAATTCTTCATTGTCTTCTAGATGCATAGTTGTTGTTAAAGTCTTGTTTCTTTCTGATTTCATTTTCTTTCTGAGATCTATACCTCTCCTGAAGCTTTTGAGATCTTCTGTTTATCCCTGTGTCCTGAAATTTTATGATTTTGATTTTAAATTCATTTTTCATGGGCTTTTTTAATTGAAAAATGTGAATCTTTTAGTTCTGGAAATTTTTCTTGAATCAGAAGATTCAGGATTTTATTTTCTAGCACTCTAAAAGTTAGATATGGACTTCTTGGCTACAGTTATCTTTTGAGCCTCGTATTGTGCTTTTTATTGCGACTTTCATGATTTTGATTTTCAGAAGGCCCCCCCTTTTTTAAAATTATGGCTTATTTTGTTTTTTGGATGTAATTTTTCTTTTTCTTAAGTTCTCTGAGGCTATTACAGCTTTTTCAAAAATGTCCTTGCGAAAAGGACAAGGAGGGCACAATTCTGACCTCCTAGAGCCCCGCACAGCTCTGGTAGCATAGTGGCTAAGTCACTTGCCTGCTAACCAGACGGCTGGCGGTTCAAACCCACCAGCCACTCCTTGGAAGGAAGGTTGGGCAGTCCTACTTCCGTAGTGATACTGCCTCGGAAACCCAACGAGGGGTCGCTATGAGTCGGGGCCGACTCGACGGCACATAACAACAACAACAACAGAGCCCCACAAGAGGCAGGCAGAATCACCATCAATAGCTCAAGGCCTATTACTGCAAGGCCAGACATGCTGCCTCCCTCCAGCCCTTTCACCAACCGTTCCTCTCAAAGCACCCACCACCTCTCTCCTGGGTTCGTTAATTCACTGCAGTGGCCACACAGAACTCATAGATTATGGGGTTTATTAGGGAAGAACCAGGCAACAATTTGAGTTCAGGAAAAATGCTCAGTCTCTCTCTCCAGCCCGCCGTCTCTCAGCCAAGTCTCTCACAGTCTCTCCCCCAGCAGTGCATGTCCCTTGGTATCTCACTCAGCAATGCGTGTCTCTTTCCCAGCAGCACGTATCTCTTTCAGGAGTGAGTGTCTCTTTCAGCAGCACGTCTTCCTCAACCAGCAGTCAGAGAGAGTTCTGCCTCTAGGAGGCCTCCTTTTGAGCTTGGCAGAGTGGCCAAACCAACCAATCATAACAACAGAATTCTAAGCGCCTGAGAGTGAGCCTCCCATAACATTGCGTTGTGCCACGTTCAACAGAAATAATCCAGGTGGATGACATTTACAATCAGGGGCTCCTCAGTTGCTCATTCCACCACTGAGTTTACAATGACTTATGGGTAGAAAAGCCATACTAAGTAATTTACTACAATGCAGTCCTTTATCTGTTTTACCCCTGTCAGAGTTTCTATATTCTCTCTCTTTTGGGCTCTATGTTGGAGGCTTTCCTTCAAATAAGTTTTGTCATCCTTGGTTATTTGTTCATACTGAAAAATGAAGTGTGTTGCTCACGCCCGTGGCCCCTCCATTAATAAATTATATGTTTGGGTAAAGCATATTTACTCGTGGGCCACACTTCTTACTGACTTTTGTTAAGTTTAGTCCTTATTCTCTGAGTCATTGAAGGGTTTTAAGCTGAAGCCATGTAATGTCATGATGCGATTTACCTTTGATCAGTGAAGAGAATAGATTGGAAATAGCCAAAAGTAGGTTCCAGGAAACTAGTTAGGAGTCCTAAATTAATCCAAATAAATCGTAACTGGATTAGATAAGCTAGAATAACGGCAAGGATGATGGAGAAAAATGATGCATTTGAGAGAGACTTAGGGGACAAAATTTCATAAGAAAAAGAAGATCCACCCTATACCTGGTTATTGTGATGCATATGAGACCTGGCTCAAAGGGAGGGTGAATGTGAGATGAGTGATGAGGCAGTGGATTTAGGAGTCAGGGTAAGTAAATGAGAAGTGGTCCGTAACATGCCCATAACATAGAGATATATAAGTTTTCTCCAAAGAGTCTCCTTTTTGTTCTCACCAGCCCCCACCCTAAAAAGAATGGTTTTGAATAACAGTTTCCAATAGAACTTCCTGCTATGATCGAGTTCTATATAAGTCTCATATGGTAGCCATTAGCCACTATATGGGTTGAACATTTGAAATGTGGCTAGGGCCAATTGAAACATACTGTGAATAAAAATACACAGTTGGTTTTTGAAGACTTACTATGGGAAAAAAAATACAAAGTATCTCAGTATTTAAGTATTGTTATTGTTGTTAGGTGCTGTTGAGTGTGTTCCACCTCATAGTGACCTCAGGTATTACAGAATGAAGCATTGCCATGCATGTGCCATGCACATAACTGTTGGTGCATTTGAGCCCCTTTTTGTTGTTGTTAGATGAGGTTGAGTTCATTTCACCTGGCCGCAACCCTGTGTACAACAGAATGAAACATTGTCTAGTCCTGTACCATCCTTAAAATTGTTGCTGTGTTTGAGCTCATTTAATAGTTTGGCTGTGTTGAGTTAGGAGCTCGGGTAGCATAGTGCCTAAGGCATTTGACTGCTAACCAGAAGGGTGGTGGTTCAAACCCACCAGACGCTCCTTGGAAGGAAGGTTGGGCAATCGACTTCTGTAGTGATAGCGCCTCAGAAACCCAAGGAGGGGTTGCTATGAGTTGGGTCCTACTCGATGGCACATAACAACAACAGAACACACATACACACTCTCACACACATTAAAATTTGGAGCTTTGAGCTGTTTGCAAAATTGTTGTGTTTTTAATATAGTGAAATTAAGCCAAAAAAAAAAAAAGAGTGAGTAAATTATTTCATTCTTCTTCCATTCTAGGTGATCTGTAAGTCAGATGCTCCCACAGGGGATGTTCTTCTTGATGAAGCTCTAAAGCACGTTAAGGAGACTCAGCCTCCAGAAACTGTCCAGAACTGGATTGAATTACTTAGTGGTAAGTGTCTGTGTATCAACTGAAACGGAACTCCGTTTAAAAGTTTTATGAAACCCGAAATCCTTTTGAGAGGAATAGCCAGAAGCTTGTTTAGTTATTTTGGCAAACTTTAAAGTTATCAGTCACTGAGTGAGGAAAATGATGTTTTTAAAAATTTCACTCCCCTCCTTCCATCAGCTCAGTTTAACGTGGCATTTATTCACAACACCCATGTGTCCGTCAACAAATGAATGGATAAACAAATTGTGGTGCATACATAAAATGGACAATTATTTGTTCATAAAGAGAAATAAAGTTCTGATATGTACTAGGACATGGATAAATCTTGAAGACAGTATGCCAACTGAAATAGGTTAGATACAAAAGGACAAATAGGTTTGATTCTACATCCAAAAAATACCTACAATAGGCAGATGCATAGAGACAAAAGTAGGGTAGTAGGGAGGGGAGACACAGTTAGTGCTGAATGAGCACTGAGTTTCTGTCTGAGGTGATGAATAAGTTTTGAAGTAGGTAGTGGTAATGATTGCTCTAGTACAGGATTTAATCTTGGGAAATGAATCTAGAAACTAAGGTTTGACATGTGTAAACTTGTTTGGTTGATTGCAGGGTAGTCATGGCAAGGCACGCAAGTAAGACCTCACAACATTCATTTCGAACCGGAGAATCAGAATTAACAAACACAATGTTAGTTTAGTGGTTAGGGTCCACATCTTTAGACCTCATGGTTTTACTTTTAATGAGTGATCTTAGGAGAAAGGTTTAACCACAGCTCAAACTTGGTGGAGGTCCAGTATGGATAAGGTCCAAAGTTGGATAGAATCACCATTCTCCCTCTGCCATCTCTCAGTGAATGAGCAGAAATTTAGGACTTATTTGTTAATTTGTCACGTTGGTTCCACATGACAAGGACCAGTGTGACATCAAAGATTAGTATGTCTTTTCTGCAGGGTTAGAGGGTAGACAGCTAACACATCTGTTCTTCAGGGTCAGCGATTAGGGAAGTTGTTTAGATTTCGGTTGTGTTTTTTTAGGTCCCAGCATGCCGAGTCAGAGTGAACTTAAGGTTGGTGACGTTCTTTACATATTCACAGCCTTCTGTGTCCAAGGTCAAAAATGTTCTAATTACGTTTCTCCGGCATACAGGTTTCTAATGACTTAAAATGTTTGAGAGTTTCACAGAGGTAGACATGTTTCTGTTTCTAAATTCATGTTATGAGTGATTATGGGTACATATTTTGAAAGCATAGTAATGACTTACCATATGAGCATTATAGAAACATACGAAACAATTACACAGCATTGCAAATAAAATTAATGTCACTTTAAAATGGTTAAAGTGGCAATTTTTTATTATATATTTTACCACAATGAAATAATTAAAAAAAAAAAAAACCAATCATCTCCTTTAACAAGACTGGCGGATACTGAGTGAGATAGATGTAATATTCTTCCTTGGAATTTCCATCATTCTTTATCAGAATTACCTTATATACTACCTAGTCTATCAGTCAGGATAAGCTGGATCAGGCTGTGGTGGAAAAAAAATTTCCACACCCGAGTAGCTTAAAACAGTGATTTATTTCTCACTCATATTGTAAGTTAATTATAAGTCATGGCATTGTTATATTGACCACCAGACAGAGCTGTCATCATCAGGAGCCTTGCCTGTTACTGTCATAAAGGGAAGACATGGATAGCAAATCACTCAGGCTCTTAAAAGCTTTTGCTGAAAAATAACATGGTTCATATTTCATTGGTCAGAACAATTCACATGGGCTCCTTTAGCTTCAAGGAGATTGGAAAGTGCGGCCTTTAGGGAGGAGAACCTGAAATAAACTGGGTTGACAGCACTGATTGTATTTTTGTTTCTGTTTGTGTATTAAGTCATTGAGCTCCTTGAGTATGGGACCCAGGTTATCTTGCTCTTCCTCTCTACTAATATGTAAAACTTATCTTCTGCATACATGTGTTGTCATTTCATGTCTAAGCATATTGCTTTTTACAGTGATGGTTTAAAAACAAACGGATGTTTTCAGAGATGGGTCGCTAGTGTGTTGTCATTTTTCTCACTAATAAATGAGCAGAATTTCTAAAATTAGGGTCTCATATTTGAACACTCTTCTGTCCATAAAAGATTTTGAAGATTGCTTATTTAAAAATTGAGTATGTATTTCTAAACTCAGCTAATTGGATGTTTATAGCCACTTTACACTTAGGGCAAAGTACATTTTTGTTCTTGATAGAGAACATAATCTATTCATAAGGTTGATAATTTTGAAATACTTTGGCCAGCTTCTTGTAGACCTAATGATAATATTTCTTTTTTATCTCATTGAGTAAAAGAAACTTTAATTCTTCCAGCCCACTCCCCACCCCCTTTGTGGTTTTAATGTTGGTGTTATCTTCAGCTTGCTATTTCTTTTGCCGTGGAGCTTTTTAAATTTGCTCATTCAAAGAGGATTTGTTTCGTTTAAACTAGATAATATAATTTATAAATCCAGTTAATCAGCACATATCGATACAACACATCACAATGCCCAACACATTGTGGAACCTCTAACAGGGACCCGGTGAGGGCTTTAATGTCAACTCCATGTATGAAATATTAGCAAAAGTAATTTTTTTTTTTAGATAAAAATGAAAGTGCCAGTAATTCCTGTGTCCTAGTGGATCATTTCATACATTCACTGGCAGTCGCTTAGATTGTACTCTTGCTGTGCTGCCCATGTGGCCCACTGCCACATCTGGTAGGCAAGTCAGGATTTATAATTAGGTTCCCAACCAGCCAAAAGAAGAGTTTCTGAAAGTTGCAGTTATTTTTCTGATATATGTAAGGCACAGTGGTAGAGATTCTTTTTATGAAATGTAGTGGGTTTTTTCTTACTTTCCTGTTTATGGTACCTACTGTGGTGGCACTTAGCACTGTGGAGATGCTTTCTATGCTTAGAAACTCTCTCTCAGTGTGACCCCCAAATGTGCGAGTGACACACTGGACTTTGGTTTAATAACATATCCTAGAG
Source organism: Orycteropus afer afer (assembly GCF_000298275.1). NCBI lineage: Eukaryota > Metazoa > Chordata > Mammalia > Tubulidentata > Orycteropodidae > Orycteropus > Orycteropus afer. Next base: position 1,996,410 of record NW_006921889.1, read on the forward strand.
CACTGGTAGCATAGTGCCTAAGGCACTTGACTGCTAACCAGAAGGCTGGCGGTTCAAACCCACCAGCCACTCCTCGGAAGGAAGATGGGGCAATCTACTTCTGTAGTGATACTGCCTCGGAAACCCAAGGAGGGGTCGCTATGAGTCGGGTCCGACTCTATGGCACATAACAACAACAACAACAGAGCACCGTATTTCCTTTCACAGATTATACCATCATACTTCCTAATTTATCTATTAAATAGTATTTTATGAGTGTAGCTTTTCTGGTGCTACTCAATTGTATGGAATGCTGACTGCACATGGGCCTCAGCTTGGGCTGCTGTTGCACCGTCCCCCCTGACGGAGCACTGAAAAGATGGCAGAAACTTCCAAGCTTTTCTCAAAAAAGCTTAATTTAAATACAGTTAAGCTTCTGTAAAACAAAATGACTGTTTGCGTTAGGAATTTGGCTCAAACTGACCCTAATAATTAGCAAGTTTCTCTCACACACACACACACACACACACTTTATATCAGGAAATTTAGCTTGGCTGCCAATGCCAGAAAATCACATCTAGCACTTTAGTTGCTTGTTTCTGACAAATAATAGCAATGAATCTCAATTTCAGCACAAAAGAAGGGAATCCAAAGTGGGAGGAGAAGGAAAAAAAAATTATTTTGAATTAAGGATCTGCAGTCAGATGATGAATTGCATTGGGCAAAATATGCTGCAAAAGACCTCTGTAAAGTGTTACAAAGCAAAGCTGTCACTTAGATGACTAAGGTATGCCTGACTCAAGCCTTGGTATTTTTTTCATTCACCTCATATGTATGTGAAAGCTGGACAGTGAAAGAGGAGGACTGAAGAGGAATTGATGCATTTGAATTGTGGTGTTGGTGAAGAATATTGCATATGCCACGGGCTGTCAGAAGAACGAACAAAGCTGTCTTGGAAGAAGTACAGCCAGAATGCTGTTTAGAAGAAGATAGCAAGACTTTGCCTAATACACTTTGGACATGTTATGAGGAGGGACCCGACCCTTGGAGAAAGATGTAATGGTTGGTAAAGCAGAGGGTCAGTGAGAAAGAAGACAGCCCTCCAGGAGGTGGACTGACACAGTGGCTGCAGCAGTGGGCTCACGCACACCAAGGATTGTGAGGACGGGGCCGGGCCAGGCAGTGTTGCCATTAGGAGTTGGAATTGACGCAGTGGCACCTACCAATAACAAGGAAACACTTGCTTCCCAAACCTATCAAAAGTACCAATAAGATAGGAGCTGGCTGGTATTTAACTTTTTAGTTTCATGATAATAAATGGTGTGGTAAAGATTCTTTTTATGAAATATAGTGGGTTTTTTCTTACTATGCTTAGTAAGAAAGTTATTGCACAATTACTGACATAGGTGCTACGAAACTTAAAAATGAAGTGCTTTCAGATTGAAAAAATCGTAAAATCTGTTGTGGAAAATTGTAGTTACGTATTTCTAATAATTTGATAGTAAAAATCCACTGCCATCGAGTTGATTCTGACTCATAGTGACCCTAGAGGACGTTTGATAATAGAGTTTAACAATGTGGCTATGTGAAAGTGCAATAAAGAGAAATCCTTGTGAGCTTTTGTAGTTGGAGGAGAATATGGAACTTGAATTAGGCCTTTGAAGGATAAGAATGAGACAGAAAGAAGGAAGTATCTTAACTGTTTAGAGGAATTAGAGGTAGTGCTGACCTTGGGGAATCTGTTACCACAGCTAAGTCTGTGCTTTACTACTTAAGTTTTTTTCAAAACTATATTCTGTACTGTATTGTTGATGAATACATGCATAGCTAGTCAGATTATATATAAAGAAGATAAAGAGAATGAGTCATACAAGTCAGTTGAGTGGTTCCCTCTGCAGCAGGAAAGACACATGGAAACTGTCTAAGGTACAGACAAGTGTGTCTTCTTCTCCTGGGGTGAAGGAATGCTCAAGACTTCATTTTACTGTTTATTTATGTTGTACGTATATATTTCACGGGTTAAAAATTGACAAATACACATATGTTTGATGCAGAGACTTTAAATGAAAAAGTTTAAAGACCACTGTTATTAAGAATAAAATTTCTGCAGAAGAACTAGATGGTGCACAGCTACCACTGTCATCCACTTGGAAGGGATGTAGGATATCCTGGATAGAGAGGGAGAACAGTGTGGAACAAAACTCAAAATCATTTGGAGGGAAAAAAAAAAAAAGATGGTTGGGACCAGGTTTGCTGGTCCAATAGAGCCTGGGGGAACCACTGAGACTATGGCCCCTAGCTGCCCTTCAGGTCTGGAATTGAACCCACACCTGTGGTTTCCAGCCAAACAAAGTACAGGCATGTGAGTTAAACATTTACCTCAAGTAGACACATGCCCTGGAGAGAACAATCATGGGAGAAGGAAGGGCTGCTTATGCACAGGGAGACAGCTCAGGGGGCAGGAGTGTATGGAGGGATGGACACTGGGAAGAGGTAACTATGGGGAGGAAGTGGGAGGGGAGCTGTTGCATTGTGGTAAACTGTGGTCAATGACATGAGACAAAGTATATGTGAACTGCTGTATGGAAAGTGAATTTGCTCTGTAAATCTTCACCCAAATCACAATAAATAATAATAATAAAAAAAGAAGAAATAAAAAAGAATAAAATTTTTAGCTTTCTGAAATCTTAAGCTATGTGGTTGATTGGTTTACTCAGTTTGTCTCCTGATTGCCATTTTATGAACAGATCTGCTTTCAGTTTTGTAACGGTTTATCAGGGAAGATTTCTTTGCAGTGAAATTATGTAGGGACTTGTGAGGTTAAGTACTTGGCTGTTGACCAGAAGGTCAGCTGTTTGAACCCACCAGCTACTCTGAGAAAAAGATGAGACTTCTGTAAGGAAAAAGTGTGCTTCTGTAAGGATTTATAGCCTTGAAAAGCCTAGTAGGCATCTCTGCTCTATCTTGTAGGGTCCCTATGAGTTGGAGTTGACTCGATGGTGATAGGTTTGGTTTTGGTGGTTAGTCTGTCATTCTCCACTAGAGTGATTGTTGGACAGTGGGCATAAGTGACCTTTGAATAAATTAAATTTTTATAACTACTCTGATTTTTTTTTCTTTTGCAAAAATGTGAACTATAAATTCTGAACATTTTAAATTTGCTTGTATAATACATCAATTTTTTTTGCATATATGGTGAATAATTTCAGAGGCTGACAAATCACAGTATATCCCTCAGTCTAGGATTTTACGCACTATTCATTCTTCAGGCATCATTTATTACAAAGTATTTAGAACAATAATCAGTGTTCTGCTAACATTGAAGCAGCTAACTCTTTAGGAGCTAATGTAGGTGAGACCTTTGTTCAGCGCTCTAACCCTCCTGCCCTCTCAGCTGAAGCTGTTGCTGCTAACTGCTGTTGTGTCGGCCCCAGCTCATGGTGACCCCAGGCACAATGGGATGAAATGCTGCCCAGTTCTGTACCATCACCAGACCAGCTGTGCATCACATCGTTGTGAACTGTAGAGTTTTCATTGGCTGATGTTTGAAAGTAGATCGCCAAGTCTTTCTTCCTAGTCTGTCTTTGTCTGTCAACTCCGAGGAAACCTGTTCAGCATCACAGCAACATGCAAGCCTTCCCTGACAGACAAGTCACGGCTGTGCAGGAGGCGGAAACAGATTGTCTTAAGTACAATACACTCAAGAGTAACTCTATTCTCTGAATTTTGCTTAAGTATGATTCTTTTCAAATAGACACAAATTTCAAGAGACCGAGACACTTTGACCACTGAGAATTATTCCATTGTACCTTTTTTTTTGGTACCACAGATAGAGTTAAACAACCGTTGGATATAACCCACACTGTGTCAGCCTTCTCCATGTGAGATTTCATTTTTTCAAATATCTGAGGAGATTTGATTCCCCCATTTTTTGTTGGAGTGATTATAAAGAGTTTGCCCTTATCTAAGGAATTCCTGTAAAAGAAGGTGGTATTTGAATCCCTTTTTATTACATCCTCTGAGGCAGAAATTGTTGGCCATAAGAAGGAATATCTTATTTGAAGGTGGGTCTGTCTTCAGGCTCCCCTTGTTTTCAGTAACAACCTTGAACTGTAACATTGGAATTGAAAGATGTCTTACAGAAATGTTGTAAGCACTACATGTTCTGTTGGTTGCAATATCTAAGATTTAATTATGGGTAAGCTAAGAATATGGAACCCCTGGGTGGCACAGTGGTTAAGCTGTCCATTATTAGCCATGATGTTGGTGGCCCACCTGGTGGCACCTTGGAAGAAAGGACTGGCCATCTGCTTCTGAAAGGTCACAGCCTTGAAAACCCTGTGGAGCAGTTCTCTGCACACAGGGGTCACCATGAGTCAGAATCTACTCTGTAGCTAACAGCAGCAGCAAAACTGCAAGTAAACCTCATATGCCTTCATTATAGTAGACAGGAGTCATATACTGCTAAGCTCAGGTGCCAGGAGAAGGGAGAAGAAAAGTCTAGTTTGCCAGTATTAGATTTTCTCTCTCCCCTCCACCCCCAGACTTGCAAGGAGAAATTTATAGATCTCAGAATAATCTACATGGTTTTTTCCCTGTTATTTGGGAATAGATTGCCGAGATGTTCTCTGAGGCATAGAATACCTTCCTATAAAGTATAATAAAGATGGGTGGCTTAGAGGTCATCATTCTGCTAAACTTTGGTTTGCAGATAATTTAAGCATATTAAAATAATAAGAATTGCTAGAAGTTATGGTTGCTAAGAGATAGTACTTCTTTGATAATTTGCACGGCACTACTTGCAGGTTTCAAATTGATCTTAAATTTATATGTTTAATTTTAAAGTTTAGGTTCCTCCATTTTACATTAATTAAACCAAAGAAGATGTTTTACTGTTAGTCGTATTTAAACTAAAGAATCTGTGAATACCTCCTAACTTATTTCAGTCTAGAAATGCCCCCCCCCCTTTTAAAAGGTACACCAACTTTTTTAATGCCAAGAGTGTAGAAAAATTGTCTTTGCACTTTTTAGCCCATACAGGGATTCTAGAAATTAACACTAGTTGATTCATTTCAATTAAAATTCAGGATTTTTTTTTTTTTTTAAATTGGATATGGATGAAAGTTTATAGGGCAAATTCATTTTCCATCCAGCAGTTCATACATGTTTTGTGACATTGATTGCAATCCCCACGATGTAACAGCTCTCTTCCCACTACCTTTCTGTGTCTGTCTTTCCCATCCGTTCCTGCCCTCTGAGCTTTCTTCGTGCACAAATGCTGCCCTTCTGATCTCCCACGGTTGATTGTTCTAAGGAGTGCCTGTCTGTTGTTTGGCCGGAAGTTAAGCCATTAGGAGGAATGGTAGTTTTTTAGAGGTAGTTTTTTCAGGTCCAGGTCTGAAGGGTGACTAGGGGCCATTGTCTCCGGGAATACGTGATTTTATACACCAAAGTAGTTTCATTTCTTCTCCTTTTCTTTTAAATACTGGTAATCCATGAACATGATTTTAATTATTCTCATGGTTTATCTTCAATATATCACCTCAGATCTTTGGCCAAAGGTGAATTGTTACCCCAACTCACTGAACACACCCAGTCTGTGACTGATTTGAGTATTTGTAAACCAAAGCCACAATATTGTTGGAGGATTCCCATAGTTTCTTTGACCCCAGGTCAGGTTTGTCCTTTTTTGTCCTATCCCAATTTATACAACTCTTGAATTCAGATCATTTTTCAGGATTGAATGGCTGTGATGCATTTAGACATTCAGCTATTTAATACATTTTTATGAAAAGAACATTTTTCGTCATTAAAACCATTAATATTACAGTATCTTTTATTTCTTTGATTCTCTCTCCCAAGTTCCCAATTCTTAGACATAAGATGATTGTCTACCTTGTTCAGGTGACTTCATCACTGGCTTATCCATGATTACTGTGTTTAATGGCTTACATGATAAGTTACTGAATATATATTTTAATATATCTTTTTTTTTTTATTATTTGGGTGAAGGTTTACAGAGCAAATTCACTTTCCATACAGC
>NW_006921889.1:2005179-2031149 GCF_000298275.1 Orycteropus afer afer
TTCTGGGTCTGTATCCTGCTCCCTTGTTTCTACCGCTTTATCCTGCTTCTTTTTGTGGACTGTGATGGTCTGTTGTTTCCGAGGCATTGTGACGTTGTTGTATTTAGATCTCTGTTAACTGTTTATGAAGAGCAGCCAAGGGTAATTCAGGCTCTTCTTGGTGGTTTTTTATCGTTGGCCCGTTGCTTTTCAGTCTTGTAGGCCCCAAGTGTCCTTGGGGTTGCTGGAAAGCAGAACATGTTTTTAAGCCCCAGAAATATGGGAGAGTGCTGTCTCTTTAAATATCCAAAATAGTCAATCCGCTTTTAAACCTTCAAAATGGCGGCACCCTCCGGACTGGCAAAAGTCCACAGCTAAGCCCACCATTCTCTTCACCTTCTCCGTTTGTTCCCCAGCCACTGTGCACAGTCCTCCGTTCAGTCCCTGGCTAGCAGGGTGATTTTTAGGTTAATTCTTAAGTCCTACCACCACAGGAATTTGTGAGAGCGCTGTCTCTTTAAATATCCAAAATAGTTAAGCCGCTTTGTAAACCTACAAAATGGCGGTGCCCTCGGGACCGGCAAAAGTCTACAGCTCAGCCCACCTTTCTCTTCACCTTCTCTGTTAGTTCCCCAGCCACTGTGCAGAGTCTGTGCAGTCCCTGGCTAGCAGGGTGATTTTTAGGTTAATTCTTGGGTCCTACCACAAGTCGGGAATCTCCAAGCTGCCTGTACCGTCAGGGTTGCTCAGGGCACTGTCAGACCGCAGCTCCGTATGTCTCCTTTTTTTGGTATTTTCACGCAATTTCTTGCTAGTTGGGGTTTAGTCCACTTCTGTATCCTTCCCTTCAAGGCTCAGGGGTCCAAGATTATCTTCTGTGTCTGTGTTAATTGGTTTCCCTTTTCTTTGTTGAAGAGGGTCTGTGTAGTCCTTCTGCCTAATCCGCCATCTTGCCGGAACTCCTCCCAAAGAGCCCTATTTTAATATATCTTTATTTAAAAATAATTGATAGTATATTTTTTATTCCCACGGTCCAAAATGCAAACCTTGGTTTTATACATAATTACGTATTGTTGTTGTTTTTTATATGCCATCGAGTTGGACCAGAATCATAGTGACCCCTCCTTGGGTTTCTGAGGCGGTATCACTATGAAAGTAGATTTCCCCATCTTCCTTCCTAGGAGTAGCTGGTGGGTTTGAACCACCAGCCTTTTCGTTAGCAGTCAAGTGCCTTAGTCACTATGCTACCAGAGCTCCCAATTACTTATTATATAGTGGTAATTAGTTAATTTATCTTAGAGTTGAATGGTAGTTTTTTAAGAGGCTTTTACATAAATTTGGCTATGCAAATTTGTGTAGTATGCAATTTGTATATTGTGTTAGTTTAAATTTCCAAAGTCAATAATTTCAAAAAACACTGTCTACTCAGTTCTAGCCTAGTGTCTTAGGCTGTCTACCACGGGCAGATGACATTAGAAATAAAAAACAAAATCTAAACTGTCTGGAGAAAGGTGCAGCAGGCAGGCATTTGTTGGGAAGACTGCATTTGTACAACACTGAAGAAGCAGCAGTCCCACACCTCTGAAAGGCCGTGTAGCTCTGCTCCAGGTCCCACCGTGTTCTCATGGTCACTGCTTGTGTACTTGATGGTTTCTTCTGCCTGGAACGCTGGTTGCTCTTCCTCTTACGGCATGCTTAATCCTCCTGGCTTTCAAGATTGACCTTGAAAGTTCCTCCCCCCGTGACTTTCATAAAAAGGCTCTTTAACATCAAACCCAACTAGTTTCTTATCCCTCTGGGCACTTGGTTCATATTATTCTCCTGGCCTTGTTATTATTTTACTCCATCCACTATAGTATTTCCTTCACTTGATTTTGAATTCCTGCAGAGTTAGAAATATGTCTTAGGTTTGTAATTTTGGTACCTAATAAGTTGTTAAGGATTACATTTTGCTCCAATCCACAAACAATACCCATGGAAACAGCAGTCAGGAAATCAAATGGCACATTGAACTGGGCAAATTTGCCACAAAAGATCTCTTTAAAATGTTAAAATGCATAGGTGTCACTTTGAGGATAAGGTATGCCTAACCAGGTATTTTCAGTCACCTCATATGCATGTGAAAACTGGACAGTGAATAAGGAAGAGTGAAGAAGAATTGGGGCCTTTGAATTACTGTGTTGGTGAAGAATATTGAATATAGCATGGACTGCCAGAAGAATGAATAAATTAGTCTTGAAATTCCAAATCCAGCCAGAATACTCCATTGAAAAGATGATGGCAAAACTTCATCTCATGTATTTTGGACATGTTATCAGGAGGAACCAGTCCTGGAGAAGGACGCCATGCTTGATAAAGTAGAGGGTCAGTGAAAAACAGCAAAACCCTTAACAAGATGGAATGGGCTCAAACAGCAATAATTGTGAAGATGGCATAGGAACGGGCAGTGTTTCTTTCTGTTGAATATAGTGTTGCTGTGAGTTGGAACTGTCTTGATGGCACCTAGCAACAACAGTATGATTCCTAGCACATGACAAGTGCTACACATTCTTTCTGCCAAAGTGCTGTTTCTGCTCTTGGGTGAATAATAATCACCAACATTTACTGAATACCTTCCACGTACCAGGCTCTAAGAACTTGCTATGTTTTAAATCACATAATCATCCTAATAGTTCTGTGAGCTTGATACAGTTGTTATCCTCATTTTACAGGTGAGGAAATGGGACAGTAGAGAGGTTGAGGAATTTTACATAAGTTGTGCAGCTAGAAAATAACAAGTTGGGATTCAGGCCTGAGCAGTGTGGCCCCAGAGCTTATTACACTGTACTGTCTCATCAAGTAACTAGTAGTGATTTCTTAACATTGAAATGCGGGCTTAGGCTTGTTGGTTAACACCAGAAAATGAAATAAGCAAAATTACCTTTATTATTCAACTGTGTTTTTTCTTTCATATTAGTAAGTTTTAAAATCTATTTTAGACTTCTAATATATATAAAAGGTGCTCTGGTGTCATAGTGCCTAAGGCATTTGACTGCTAATCGGAAGGTTGGAGGTTCAAACCCATCAGCCACTCTGCAGAAGGAAGACTGAACAATCTACTTCAGTAAAGATTTTCCACCTCAGAAACCCAAAGGGGTCACTATGAGTCAGAATTCACTCGATGGCAGCGTATTTGGATTTTTTGGTTTAATATATATGAAAGGAGCTCTAGTAGCATAGTGTTTAGATATTTGACTGCTGTATTGGTTACCTAGTGCCACTCTGACAAGAATATACCATAAATGGGATGACCTTAACAAACAGGAGTTTATTCTCTTATAGTTTGGAGGCTTTAAGTCCAAGTTCAAAGTGCCAGGCTCTAGGGGCTGGGTGAAAGCCCCTCAACCTTGGAGTCCAGCTCTGCCTCCAGCTCCTGGCCCACTGGAGCTAGAGGTGTTTCTTCACTCAGACAGCTGCTGGCTGCTGAGGCTGACAAACCCACGGTTGACAAGTAAAAAGGCACAGTCCCAATGTTAACCAAATCACATGGCAGGTATTAAGTCCATTGTAAGTCCCAAGGTCAGCAGAGCATGGCAGGCTGCTGAGCAACGGCACGGCAGGGTCCAAGCGTGTCATGGGCTAGAGACCATTCTCAAGGCTGCTGCTTACATACAGGAAGCAGACCACATCCCAAAGTTAGCTACTCATCTGCTTGTGGTAGATCCTGCCATGGAGTTGATTACCAGTCTCCTCATGGAGAATATTACCACCAGCTGCCCCAGCCACTCAAATCAGGCCCAGCCACGTTGACACACAAACATAACTACCAGAACTGCTAACTAGAAGGAAGGTTGGTGTTTCAAACCCACCAGCCACTCTGCTGAAGGAGGACTGGGAAACTACTTCTGTAAAGATTTACTGCTTTGGAAACCAAAACGGGGTTGCTATGAGTCAGAATCGACTTGATGGGAGTGATTTTGGGTTTCTGGTTTAATATATATGACCCCAAATATATTTTAGCTCTTCTCCTTTTTGAAGTTGTGCAAAAAAATTGAATGCTATGATTTGTGTTTCTTTTGTGTAAGCTGGTTTTGTGGGCCTTTTTATTTGAAAAGTTACATTTTCTTTAAATGCAGGAAGTGACTTTAATTACTAATAATTCATGGTATCAGATGATACAAATCCTCAGCCTTTCATTATCTAATCATGGTTAGGTTTTTCAAGTCCCTAGTTTCACAGTGAATTACAAAATGCAAAATGACATTTCCAGATCATTCTTTCTTAAAAAACAGCTTCCATTTTTTCTTCATCATGTTCATGTCTTCCTTTGAATCATTTTGATATTTACAATTGCTATTTTAAAGTCTTTGTCTGCTAATTCCATCTTTTAAACTTTGTTAGGGTGGGTCTAGAGTAGCCTTTACTTCAGGGCTGATTTGGCACAATCCTTCTGAAGCCCCTCATGAATGCCCTTGGATATGCAGGCAGGCTATTCCACATAGGCTGGTTGGCACGTGAGTGTTTCCCAGCCCTGTGAGACCTCTTGGAATTGTTCAGTTGGCAGCATTCTGGTGGTGGTTCTTTGCCTCTCGTTGTAGAGTTTCTTACTCTAAGGCATATGCCTTAGTTTTTACCCAGAGGCTCAAAGGGTTACTCTGCATATGCTAGACCTCTTTCTCTGCACCATTCCTCCGCTCCAGTTCTCGGCCTTGCACATTCCAGCTGCCTTAGTCTCCCTGAAATGGTCTCTCTTCCTTTGCACACAGCATGACTGTTGGGCTCTGCTTAGACTCTTCCTTCCCGATCAGCTGCGTACTGTGTGCTTCTAGGCAGTGAGCTCGGGCATTCCGGGGTGTCACTCAGTTTCTTTCTTTCTCAAGGGCCATAGTTCTGTGTTGCTTGTTAAACAGCATCTAGAAATAGTTGTTTCAGATATTTTATCTAAATTTCCAGTTGTTTGTGGTGAGAAGGCAAGTCCTGCATTGATTACTCTGTCATAGCCTTATACTCTTTAGTATTAAGTCATATGGTAAAATAATTGTGTCTTTAGTCATTTGAATAGTCATACCATATTTTAAGGTAGCACCATCCACTAGAATTTTCTGTGATGATGGAGTTACTCTTTTCTTATGCTTTCCAATCAGTAACCACTAACTGTATGTGACTGTTGAGCCCTCGAAATGTTACTAGTGCAACTGAGGAACTGAATTTTTTATTAATTAAAATTTAATAGCTCCCTGTGGTTAATGGTTCCTGTAGGGTACAGCACAGAATATAAAATTGCAGCCTTAGAACTTTGCCATTTAATAAAAGTGCCTGTGGTTGATCTTTAACATGTTCTAATTTAGAAAATTAGTTTTTTTTTCCAAATTAAAAGGAATAATACCTCTATATGTTGTAGATCACTTGGTAAATACAAGAAAGTGAGAGAAAAAAAATTGTGTGGTGCCTAAGGCACATAACAACAACAAAAACAACAACCCCAAAGATAACACTTAAATATTTTAATGTAGTTCTTTCTGTTGTTGTTGTTGTTATTATGTGGCGTCGAGTCAGGCCCGACTCATAGTGACTCCCCTTGCATTTCCGAGGCAGTATCACTACGGAAGTAGATTGCCCAACCTTCCTTCCGAGGAGTGGCTGGTGGTTTTGAACTGCCTGCCTTCTGGTTAGCAGTCAAGTGCCTTAGGCACTATGCTACGAGAGCTCCTTAGTTCCTTCTAGTCTTATAAAAAATTGTAAGAAATCATTTGGTTTTGTTTTAAATATTTGTCTTAAAAGGAAATGTACATTTAAAAAAAATAAATGTGGATAGATGCAAGGTTAACATGGTGGAAAATTTTTGCCCTTCTAGAACTATCTTTATATTGTTTGTCATTAAAGAAAGGCAGTGTCTAAACAGGCTTTCTTAGCTTTATTGTTGATAGTTGCTTTGAGTTCGTCTCCAAATCATGGGTGACCTCATGTACAATGGAATGGAAATGCTTATTGGTCTTTGGCCATCTCCCTGATTGGTTGTCAGTCAGACATTTGTGATTCATAGGGTTCTCATTGGCTAATTTTCAGAAGTACATCACCAAACAATTCTTCCTGAGTGATACTAGTCAGAACATTCTACCAAATCCTATTCAGCATCCTAGCAACATGCAGGCCTCCATTGACTGAGGGTGATAATTACGCGTGAGGTGTATTGGCCAGGAGTTGAACCCAGGTGTCTTGTGAGAATTCTGCCACTGAACCACCAGTGCCCCTATTAGCTTTTAGATATGTAGCAGTTTCAGGAATATAATATGTATATAACATGTAATATAATATGCATATAATATCTATAATTTATGTAGCCGTTTCATGAATAGGATATTAATATGAAAATTTTTTTTTCTCTTTTTGTCTGTTTATTGCAGATAGTTGTTTAACAGAAAAGAAACTTACTTTGCTGTTGGCTGCTTTTTGACAACACTTGGAGATGAGACATAATTGAATACTTGGTTTATTTCCATGTTAGACTGAGGTTGACTGTGGTTTAAAGACTGCTTTAGTCTTGAGTGACTGCTGTACCTGAAAATGTGCCAGGTGCTTAGAATCCAAAGGCCTAGCCCATAACACGTGCATGGTCTAATTGAGGAGAAAAACATAGTTTAGTTTTCTTCTATTGTTTTGGGTGTGTGTGTGTGTGTGTGTGCGCAGAATTTTACCATTTATTTTATAATAGTACAAAAACTTTACAAAATTAGTAGATAATGCCTATCATTCTTTTCTAACTTTTGAAATCTTTTGTTTAGGTGAGACATGGAATCCATTAAAATTGCATTATCAATTAAGAAACGTGCGGGAACGATTAGCTAAAAACCTGGTGGAAAAGGGTGTATTGACAACAGAGAAACAGAACTTCCTACTTTTTGACATGACGACACATCCCCTCACCAACAACAACATTAAGCAGCGGCTCATCAAGAAGGTACAAGAAGCCGTTCTTGACAAGTGGGTCAATGACCCTCACCGCATGGACAAGCGGTTGCTGGCCCTCATTTACCTAGCCCACGCCTCGGATGTCCTGGAGAACGCGTTTGCTCCTCTTCTGGATGAGCAGTACGATTTAGCCACCAAGAGAGTGCGGCAGCTTCTCGACTTAGACCCTGAAGTGGAATGTCTCAAGGCCAGCACCAATGAGGTTCTGTGGGCGGTGGTGGCCGCATTCACCAAGTAACTCTGCTCGGAAGAAAGTCTTCTCCTTTCTCTCATGTAAACCAGTTGTTGTCTTCTATTGACTTCTGGTTTTCTGCAGTTTGTACTTTCCCCGCACTATAATTGGCTTTTGTTTCATGAAAATGGTGGGTGGCTTTTTCATTTTTGTATGTATGCAGGATTCTGCTGGTACGAGAGGCCTTCATTTCTTTGTTTTTAAATTCCTGCCATACTGGCATTCCATTCCCTCTTGCCATTCTCACTGTTACCTGCTGAGGCGTTCTGGTGTGCTTTGACTTACAGAGTACCTCCAGTCTCCTGACGTGCACATCTTTTGGGTTACTTCACCTTGAGTTTTCCCACATGTGCATGTACAACTAGCATTCTGCATACAATTCCGACAAAAGTCACAAAAGGGCCTTTAACTCACCAAAGGTAAATATCTGTATCTATTAGGACATTTTATACATAGACCTCAGCTGAGATGTGTACTTAGCAAAATTATTTTTAAATTGAACAGCACAGTAAATGCTTAATATAAAATGCCCCTTAGATTCTGCTTCTCATGTAAATCTATTATATTATTATTACATTTTTTATAATTTTCACTGTTTAATCATAAAAGGTCCAATTGTTTCACAAAGCCAGTTTGGGATGGGCTGCATTCCAGTTTGCTGTACATAGTTTGGATTATATGTAAATTGCCCCTTCTTCTGGCCACCCCTGCCCTCATTTAGTATTTTGCAAGATTTAATTAGTTGTACACCTGGTACCCCTCACTTGTTTCAGTCATTGTCATCTGATGGCAAAATAGACCTCTCATCGTTGAAGGAGACAGGGAAGATGTGTGCGGTTGGTCCCCGAGTCCTTGAGCTGGGCCGTTTGTGGTACTCTTCGCCTATGCATCTTCTCTTTGGAGGGTTTTTTTTTTTTAAATCATTTCTGTAGGGAAGAGGCTTGTGACCAGTACTGATCTTGAGTACAGTTTTTTTTCTTTCTTCCTGTCCACAAGTAAATTAATGTCTGCTCTTAAATGTCATTTATCTTTTCACATTTCCTTGGGGAAAAATCAGACGTCAGTCCTAGCAGATGTTGCATGTAAATTGTTAGCAAGTAATGACTACAACTCAGATGATTTAAGATTTTTGTAACAGAAAGCTGTGCTATGTTTTAATTTTTATATACAATTATGATAATTAGCACATTGTAAGAATATAAACCTTTGCTTTTTCAAGTTTATTTTTACTATTCCTTTATCATTGTTTATCACACCACCATTGCTTTCATAATGTAAATACTATACATTGGACAAATTAAATTTTTTATTACCATAGCTCATGCTAATAGTGGGACTTTCAGATGTTTAGAGATTTTTTGGTTAACCTTCAATGCAGAAGTACTAGATGGTGTATAACTCTATAGAGTGGAATTTTAAAGGATTCCCTAATATGTATACTATCTTTTTATCTGAAGTAATAAATAAACTATGATCTGGAAAGTGCCTGAATCAGAGCAAGCATGTCATTTGTGTTTTATGTTTTGAGTTTCTATTAAAACATAGTTTCACTTAACCTTAGTATGGTATTGTGATATTTCAATGCTGGAGTTGGCAAACTTTTTTTTTTTTTTTTTTTTTTAAATTGTGATTTGGGTGAAGATTTACAGAGCAAATTCACTTTCCACACAGCAGTTCACATATACTTTATCTCATGCCATTGACCACAGTTTACCACAATGCAACAGCTCCCCTCCCTCTTCCTCCCCATAGTTACCTCTTCCCAGTGTCCATCCCTCCATGCACTCCTGCCCCCTGAGCTGTCTCCCTGTGCATAAGCAGCTCTTCTTTCTCCCATGATTGTTCTCTCCAAGGAGTGTATCTTCCTGAGGTAAATGTTCAACTCATATGCCTGTCTTTTGTTTCACTGGAAACCACGGGTGTGGGTTCAATTCCAGACCTGAAGGGCAGCTAGGGGCCATAGTCTCAGTGGTTCCACCAGGCTCTATTGGACCAGCAAACCTGGTCCCAACCATCTTTTTTTTTTTCCCTCCAAATGATTTTGAGTTTTGTTCCACATTGTTCTCCCTCTCTATCAAGGGTCTCCTACATAGATTCCCTTCCAAGTGGATGACAGTGGTAGCCGGGCACCATCTGGTTTCATAGTTGTATAGGCTGCAGATTGGATGGTGTACCAGTCGCTAGGACTAATTGTTTCCATGAATTTTGGTTTTCTTTATTCTTCTTTGCTCTGGACGAGGAGAGACCCATCATTGCATCTAGATGGCAGCTTGCTAGCTTTTAAGATCCCAGTCGCTACTCGCCAAAGTAGGAGGTGAAACAATGTATAGTATGTTATGTCAATTGAGCTTGATGTCCCCTGCGACTATGGTCTCAATCCCGCAGGTTCAACTACTCTGTCCCTCTGGGTAGCTGTCTGTGACCAAGCAGTGACCACAACCTTGCCCCTTGTCAGCTCTACTGTACACCTGGGAATTCTGATCGTTCACATAAACTTATAGGACCATTGTCTGCCAACCCTATTTCATAGACATACCTAATCATTCAGCCTGTCCACCCATCTATCCATCCATATAGGCAAACTTTTTCTTACAAATATTTTAGGCTTTGGAGATCAGGTAATGTTCTCTATTGCAAATCACTCAACTTTGCTGAATTAAAGTAGTCATGGATGATAGAAATAAATGAGCATAGCTGTGTCCCAATAAACCTTTACAAAAACAGCTGGTATAGGTTGCCAGCCCCTGTTTTAATGCAAGGAAAAAGATTTTCTATCTGTTAAGATAACCTTTACTTCCAACAATGATGCTACTGGGGGAATTAGGTATATTAAGTGTATTAATGTGAAGTTTTTTTCCATAAAATGTATATTAGAAATTGACACTAATATCCTGGATTTTCTTATCAGGTGAAGATTTACTGTTTCCCTTGGAAAAGATTTTAGAAGAGGTAGTGGATGTTTGCAAGATACTCTTCACTTCATCACAGCATCTGTATTCCCAAGCAGAGGGGTGGAGGGACTTTGAGCTTCTGTCAGTGTTTTCTTCAGAGCAGAGAGTACACAGCTCTACCTCTACGTGTATGGCCCCAACTTGAGTTTGTTTCTGTATCCAGAAGAGAGGAAAAGCCGTAAATCCTGAGTGGGATGGGTTGTTACCTAGAAATCTCTTTTAAAATGTCACTGCTTATAGTCCTCATGAAAGTAGGAACGGTGTGACTCCATGGAAATTATTCCCCATAGTAGAAGTCATATTTCCTTAGGGTTATGCCACTTGGGTTAAAATCCTTCAGATCCCAAACTAAGCACATTTTAATATTATAATAAATTCTACATAGAAGCCTATTGTGCAGAGAATTTGTGGTTGTACCTTTTTGGTTTCTTAGGTTGTTTAGTTGATAAATGTTCCTTAAAATAACCTGATGTAATGGAGTTCTTTAACGGAAGGTAGAAGGGAAATTTACTGTGAACGTATACTCTGCTATTGGTGTTAGGTGTTGACCACTTGATTTTTGACTCACAGTGACCCCATGGGACAGAGTAGAATTGCCCCATAGAGTGTTGTAGGCTGTCATCTTTATGGTATATTTTGCCAGGTCTTTCTCCCTTGGAGCTGCTGAGTGTGTTTGAACTTGCACCTTTCTGTTAGCATCCAAGTGCTTAAGGATTACACTACCAGGACTCCTTTACTCTCTGCTGCCTAGTCATTTTATATCTTACTGACCTCCTAAAATCCTAATTACGATCTTCATTTAATGAAGAAGCAGGCTCAGAGTGGGTGATTTGCCCAATATCACATCTCATAAGTGTTGGAGATAGAAGTCAAACTGAAGCCTGAATTCCAACATCTCACATGACTTCTCACTTTTGAGAGGCTGTTCAAATACCACTTCCTTCTAGGGCTATCACATCTTAGGTTACTCCTAAGCTATGAGTCGGGGTTGACTCGACGGCACATAACAACAACACAACAAGCCTTGCTGTTACTCTTGACTTTCTTTGTATTTGTTCTCTACTCAGGTTATGAGAGGGCAAGGCATAAGTAACACCTTGATAGGGCATAAACATTTAAAATTTATTTTTCATTTTCTGCCTTAATCAGTTAAAAAAAAAAAACCAACTCACAGCCATTGAGCTGGATCTGACTCATAGTGACCCCTCCTTGGGTTTCCGAGGCGGTATCACTATGGAAATAGATGGTCCTCCAACCTTCCTTTTAAGGAGTGGATGGTAGTGGTTAGCAGCAGTCAAATGCCTTAGGCACTACGCCTTAATCAGGAAGACATTTTCCTCTACACCTTCTGGCAATAAAATCAAATCCTGTTTTCAACCAAAGTGATACCTCTGCTCTTATCTTGCTGTGAGTGTGGGGCATGTTATTTTTATTGTGATTTGGGTGAAAGTTTATAGAGCAAGTTCACTTTCCATACAACAGTTAACATACACTTTGTCTCATGACATGACTACAATTTACCACAATGCAACAGCTCTCTTCCCACTTCCTCCCCATAGTCACCTCTTCCCTGCGTCCTTCCCTCTATGCACTCCTGCCTCCTGAGCTATGTCCCTGTGCATACACCACCCTTTGATTCGCCCATGATCGTTCTCTCCAAGGAGTGTGTTCTGGTTACCCAATGCTACTCTCACAAGAATATACCACAAGTGTGGATGACCTTAACAAACAGGAGTTTGTTCTCTTACAGTTTGGAGGCTTTAAGTCCAAGTTCAAAGTGTCAGGCTCTAGAGGCTGGGTGAAAGCCCCTCAACCTTGAGCTTCAGCTCTGCCTTCTGCACCCGGCCCATTGAAACGAGGCTTTTCTTGACTCAGCTGCTGGCTGGTGAGACTGACAAGTCCAAGGTTGACAAGTGAAAAGGCACACTCCCAATATTACCAAACCACACAGCAGGCCAACAATTCAAATCCATTGAAAGTCCCAAGGTGGGCAGAGCATGGCAGACTGCTGAACAACAACATGGCTCCATGCAAGGTTCAAGCGTGCCATAAACTAGAGACTATTCCAAAGCTCCTTCTAATATACCGGAAGCTGACCACGTACCCAAAGCAGCTACTCAGCTACTTGTGGTAGATCCCAACATGGAGTTGATTGCTGGTCTCATCATGGGGAATAACTACCACCAGGTGCCCAGCCGCTCAAACAGGCCCAGCCATGCTGACACACAAACGTAACTACCGCAGTTAGTGATTGTTTTTTTCAATATCCTTAAAGAATGTTGTTGGGATCTGGATTGGGATTGCATTGAATGTATAGATTGCTTTGGGTAGAATTGACGTTTTCACAATGTTGAATCTTCCTATCCACGAGCATGGTATGTTCTTCCATTTATGTAGATTTGTTATGGTTTCTTGAAGTAGTGTTTTATAGTTGACTTTGCACAGGTCTTTTGGTCCCTGGTAAGATTTATTCCCAAGTATTTTATTTTTTTGGTAGCTATTGTAAATGCTACTGAGTTCCTTATTTCTTTTACAGCAATTTCTTTGCTGGTGTAGAGGAATCCAACCAATTTTTGGATGGTTGATCTTATATCCTGGCACTATGCTAAATCTCTCAATTAGTTCCAGTAGATTTTTTAGTGAGTCTCTTGGGATTTGCATAGGTATAGGATCATAAGCAAACAGGAGTAGTTTGACTTCTTCCTTATCAGTTTGGATGCCTTTGATTTCCTTTTCTTGCCTTATTGCCCTGGCTAGGACTTCCAATACAGTGTTGACTAGAAGTGGTGATAAAGGGCATCCTTGTCTGGTTCCTGTTTGCAAGGGAAATGGTTTTAGTCTCGCTTCATTGAGAATAATGTTGGCTGTTGGTTTTGCATTATGTTGAGGAGTGTCCCTTTTGTTCCTATTTTGCTGAGACTTTTGATCAGGAATGTGCGTTGGATTTTATCAAATGCATTTTCTGCTTTGATTGATATGATCATGTGGTTCTTTTCCTTTGTTTTATTTATGTGGTGGATGATGTTGATTGTTTTCTAATGTTGAACCATCCTTGTATACCTGATATGAACCCTAGTTGGTCAAAATGAGTTATTTATGTATTTTTTTTGGTATGTTGGTGGAGTCTATTGGCTAGGATTTTGTTTAAGATTTTTGCATCTATATTCATGAGGGATATTGGTTTGTTGTTTTCCTTTTGAATAATGTTTGCCTGGTTTTGGTATCAAGGTTATGATTGCTTCATAAAATGAATTAGGAAGGATTCCATCCTTTTCTATATTTTGGAATAGTTTGAATAGGATTGGTGTCAGTTCTTCTCTGAATGTTTGGTAGACTTCTCTGGTGAAACTGTCTGGGCCAGGACTTTTTTTTTTGTTAATTTTTTTAATGAGCTGTTCAATTTCTTCTTTTGTTATGGATCTGTTCAACTTGTCCACCTCAGTCTGTGTGAGTTTAGGTAAGTGATGTGTTTCTAGAAATCTGTCCATTTCTTCCAGATTTTAAAATTTGTTGGAGTACAGTTCTTCACAGTATCCTGATATTATCCTTTTTATTTCAATTGGTTCTGTTATGATGCTGCCCCTTTTCTTTCTTATTCATGTTATATTCTCTCCCTCTTTTCCTTTGTTAAATTTGCCAGTGGTTTGTCAATTTTATTAATCTTTTCAAAGAACCAACTTCTAATCTTGTTGATTTTTTCTTTTGTCTTTCTGTTTTGTTTCATTGGTTTCTGCTTGAATCTGTTATTTCCTTTCTTCTGGTGACTAGGCTTTTCTTGGTGTTCTTTTTCTAATTGTTGGAGATGTTGGTTTAAAGTGTTGATTTTGGCTCTTTCTTTTTTGATGTGTGCATTTATTGCTATAAATTGGCCTCTGATCACTGCTTTTGCTGTTTTTCCAAAGATTTTGCTATGTTGTGTTTTCATTCATGTTTGATTCAAGGAATTTTTGAATTTCATTTTTTATTTCTTCTCTTACCCAGTCTTTCTCAAGGAGGGTGTTGTTCAGTTTCCATGTGTTTACTCTTTTTCTGTTGATCTTCCTATTGTTGATTTCTAATTTTATAACATTGTGATCTGGGAAGATGCTTTGCAGTATTTCAATGTTTTTAAATTTATGAAGGCTTGCTTTATGGCCTAACATATGGTCTGTCATGGAAAATGTTCCATGTGCACTGGAAAAAAAAGTATATTGTGCTGTTGAGTGAAGTGCTCTGTAGATGTCTGTAAGTTAAGTTGGTGGATTGTATTGCTCTTCTGTGTCTTTGTTGAGTTTCTTTCCAGTTCTGTCTTTCATTGAAAGTGGTGTATTAAGTCTCCCACTATGACTGTGGAATATCTATTTGCCTTTTAACTCTTTTAGAGTCTAATTTATGTATGTTGGGGCTATTTCATTTGGGTCCATAGATACTTATTATGGTTATATCTTCATGTTCAATTGATCCTTTAATCATTATATAATGTCCTTCCTTGTCTCCTATGGTGGTTTTTGTCTTAAAGTCAATTTGATCAGAAATTAATATTGCCACTCTTGCTCTCTTACAGTTGCCATTTGCCATCTTTTTCCAACCTTTGATTTTTAGTCTATTTCTGTCTTTGTCTCTAAGGTGTGTCACTTCTAGACAGCATATTGATGGGTTCTGTTTTCTCACCAGTCTGCAACTCTCCATATCTTGAGTGGTGCATTTAATCCATTAACATTCTGTATAGTTATCAACGAGTATGAATTGATTGTTGTTAATGATTCTTCCTCCAATACTGATGCCATGTTCTTGTTCATATAGTCCCGCCTCTCGAATTATTTGCTTAGCATACAGGTTGAATAAGTATGGTGAAAGGAAACAACCCTGATGCACTCCCTCCTTGATTTTAAACAATGCAGTGTTCCCTTTTTCCATTTGAATGACAGCCTTCTGGTTTATGTATACAGGTTCCTTATGAGTACAATTAAGTGTTCTGGAATTCCCATTTGTCTCAATGTTATCCACAATTTGCATTCCAATCACCAGTGATAAGCAACACGTCTTGATTGCATGTTTAGTCAATTTCAGACTGCAGAAGTTGATAAAAATCTTCAATTTCCTCATCTTGTGCTTTGGTGGTTGGTGCATAAATTTGAATAATAGTCATATTAATGGGTATTCTGTAGATGTATGGGTATTATCCTATCACTGATAGCATTGTGCTTCAGGACTGATCTTGAAACATCCTTTGTGGTGATGAATGCCATGCCACTCCTCTTCAATTTGTCATTCCTGGCATAGTATATCATACGGTTGTCTGATTCAAAATGCCCCAAACTGGTCCATTTCAGCTCACTAATGCATAGGATATAAATCTTTATGTATTCCATTTCATTTTTGACAACTTCCAATTTTCCTAGATTCATACTTCATATGTTCCATGTTCCAATTATTAATGGATGTTTGCAGCTGTTTTCCCTCAATTTGAGTCGTGCCATGTCAGCACATGGAGGTCCTGAAAGACACTTTATCCATATCATTAAGATTGGTTCTACTCTGATGAGGCAGCTCTTTCCCAGCCTGTATTGAGTGTGCCTTCCAACCCAAGGGGCTCATCTTCCTGCACTGTGTTGGACAGTGTTTCCAAGCTATTCATAAATTTGCCCAGTAATGTTTCTCTGCTATTCATAAGGTTTTCCCTGGCCAGTTTTTGAGAAGCGGATGGCCTCCTCCTTCTTCCTAGTCTGTATTAGTCTGTAAGCTTCATTGAAACCTGTGCACCATGTGCAACTCTTCTGGTGTCTAAAACACCAGAGGCACAACCTCAAGCCTCGCAGCAAGTACAAGCCTCACAGGATGACAAACTGACAGACAAATTTGTCTCCTTTATCTGTTGGAAACCTCTGTGCCCTCCCTTTACCTAATTCCTACCTGGAACCTGCCACTCTGTGGTCCCCGGCTATTTCCTCCTTTTCCTGGCTGTAGGGGGCTTGGAGCCTAGCTTTTCCTCCTGCTCCTTTCTACCTGATATCCTGCTGCACCTGAGGTCCCAAAGGCTTTGCTTGCTGAAAGTGAGGATGACTTGAAGTACTTACTAATGAAGACTGAAGAATATAGTCTGCAGTATGGATTTCATCTCAATACAAAGAAAACAGGGAGCTCTGATAACATAGTGCCTAAGGCACTGGACTGCTAACCAGAGGGCTGGTTCAAACCCACCATCAACTCCTCAGAAGGAAGATGGGGCAATCTACTTCCGTAGTGATACTGCCTCGAAAACCCAAGGAGGGGTCACTGTGAGTCAGGTCCAACTCGATGGCACATAACAACAAAAATCCTCACAACTGGACCTATATATAAGCAGCATTACGATAAATGCAGAAAAGATTGAAATTGTTAGATTCACATTGCTTGGTTCAACAATCAATGCCAATGGAAACAACAGTCAGAACATCAGATGACGTATGTTGTTGTTGTTATGTGCCATCAAGTCGGACCCGACTCATAGCGACCCCTCCTTGGGTTTCTGAGGCAGTATCATTACGGAAGTAGATGACGTATAGCCCTGGGCAAATTGGCTACAAAGGACTTCTTTCAAGTGCTGAAGAACAAAGGTGTCTCCTTGAGGACTAAGGTGCGCCTGACACAAGCCATGATATTTTCAATTACCTCATATGCATGTGAGAGCTGAACAGTGAATAAGGAGGACTGAAGAAGAGTTGATGCGTTTGAGCTGTGGTGTTGAGGAAGAATGCTGAAAGTACTGTGGACTGCTAAAATAACTAACAGATCTGTCCCGGACAAAGTGCAGCCAGAATGCTCCTTGGAGGCGAGAATGGCCAGACTTTGTCTCACCTACTTTGGTCATGTTGTCAGAAGGGACCATTCCCTGGAGAAGGATGTCATGCTTGGTAAGGTGGAGAGTTGACAAAAGAGGGGAAGGCCCTCAATGAGATGGATTGACATGGTGGCAGCAGCGATGGTTTCAAGTATAGCAAGAATCATAGAGCTGGCTCAGGACCGGGCGGTGTTTTGTTCTGCTGTGCATAGGGTCACTATGAGTCAGAGATGACAACACCTAACAACAACAACATGAATTGGTTGCTGTTATTTTTTTTGTGTGTTTTTTCGTGGTGTTCCTTGTTTCTTTGTTCCATACGATTTTCTGTGGTGAGCTCATTATGTTTAAGAATTGTGTTATCATTTCGTTTGTTGCTATTGTTTTAGTATTTGCTAAAGATTTGCGCTTGTCCTCTTTTTTATTGTGATGTGAAGGTTTATCATTTTTCTTTGAGGTTACCCTTTGATTTATAATTTTCTCCCCCAATGTGGAACAGTCTATTCTGTCTTGCAACTCTTTTGACTTCACCACCATCTAGAAGTTCTGTAACTACACGGTATTTTCCCTCTTTTTGGTTTGTAGTTGTTCTCCTTTACCAGTTGATTTCTCTGGTTCCCTGTTTACAATCTTGTAAGCTTGTTTTACTTTCCATATGTCTGTAGCTCTGTTGGTTTCTAGGTTATGTCATCTTCTGTATTAATGGTCAGTTGTTGTTTGCTATTATTGGTTCTCTGTTTGAAAACACCCTTTAATATCTCTTGTAAGGTTGGTCTGGTTTTAAGATTCCCTTAATTTCTGCTTATCTGGAAATGTCCTAATTTCACCATCATATTTGAGGGACAATTTTGCCACATATATAACTCTTGGTAGGAAATTTTTCTCTTTCAGGGTTTTATGTATACCGTCCCATTGCCTTCTCGCTTGCATGGTTCTGCTTAGAAATCGGAGCTTATGCTTATTGGTTGTCCTTTGTAAGTAACTTTTTGTTTTTCCTGTGCTGCTCTCAGGATTATTTTTTTTTCTTTGGTTTTGATGAGTTTGATGATGATATGTCTTGGTGATTTTCTTTTGTGGTCTGCCCTTGTGGTAGTTATGTTTGTATGTCAACTTGGCTGGGCAGCTGGTGGTAATTATTCTCCATGATGGGACTGGCAGTCAACTCCATGGTGGGATCTACCCCAAGCAGCTGAGTAGCTGCCTTTGGGATGTGGTCTGCTTCCTGTATATAATGAGAAGCCTTGGGAATGGTCTCTAGCTTATGGCATGCTTGGACCCTGAATGTATCTGTGTCATTATTCAGCAGTCTGCCATACTCTGCCAACCTTGGGACTTATAAGGGACTTGAATTAATGGCCTGCTGTGTGATTTGGTAACATTGGGACTGTGCCTTTTTCTTTGTCAACCTTGGGCTTGGCAGCCTCAGCAGTCAGTATGTGCCTGAGTGAAGAAAAGCTTCTAGCTTCAATGGGCTGGGAGCTGGAGGCAGAGCTGAAGCCCAGGGCTCAGGGGCTTTCACCCAGCCCCTAGAGCCTGGCACTTTGAACTTGGACTTAAAGCCTCCAAATTGTAAGAATAAACTCCTGTTTGTTAAGGCCATCTCATTTGTGGTATATTTCTTGTCAGAACAGCACTACCTAACCAAAACAATCCTATTTGTTGTTCATTGGACTTCCTGAATGGATATATTCTCATCTTTCATCATATCAGGGAAGTTCACTTCCAAGAAATCTTGGACAATTTTCTCAGTGGTTTTCTTTTTCTCCTCCTGTTCTGGAATTCCAATTACATGTATGTTATTTCTTTTGATGGTATTCCATAGAACCTTAGGCTTTCTTCATTTTGTTTTGATCTTTTTTTTCTGATTGATCCCTTTCCAAAGAAGTATTCAGGTATTTGTCTTCAATCTCATTAATTCTGTCTTCCATTGATTAAATTCTACTCTTTTGCCCTTTCAATGTGTTATGTATTTTTGAAAGTTTAGTATTGATCTTCTGGATTTCTATATGTAGATGCTCTTCTTGGTGGTTGTTTATCATTGGCCAGTTGGTGGAGAAGGAAGTGGTGGTTCTCACTAAGTGAAGCTGCAGGAGGTGTGGCACAAATTGTGTCATATTGGCACTGTTGCTGTCTCCCACTCAGACAAAAATAACAATTGAATAACCATCAAAAAAGTAAAAGCAAGTGGAGAAAAAACACACCATGTCATCACACAGGAACAATAACCAAAAGGAGAAAAAAAGGAAAAAAACCCTGCAATATCTGGGGAGAGGGCAATAAGAGAAAAAAGGTAGAGTAGGAGAATACTGAATGAAAAAAAGGGAAAAAATAGAAAAACAAAAGGAATGGGGTTAATCATGAAAAAGAAAAAAATTGGAAACAGGAGCAGGGAAGAAAGAAAAAGCTGAAAACTAGAACGTGTGTAGGGAAGGATAAAGAATAATAATAAACAGGACAATAATAATAATTTTAAACAGACACAAACTAAAAAGAAAAAAACATGGGCAGGGCGGGCAGGGCACCCAGGCTCTGTCCAAGCACAGAGACTGGGATGGAATTCCTGGTGGCCCAAAAGGTGGGTGGGAGTGAAGAATGGCAACACGTCCATTCACCAAGAGGGTGTGGGGTAGAAGAGTAACAAGGAGAATATTGACCTTTCTAGTCATTGGTGTCTGGAATGTCTTTGTGGTTCCTGGCAAGTGGAGGCTACTCTTAAGTCCGTGGGATCTGGGAGAATGCTGTTGCTTTAAATATCCAAAGGTGTTGAACCACTTGTAAACATTCAAAATGACTGTGCCCTCCAGACAGGCAAAAGTGCACAGCTCACCCTGCCTTCCTCTTCGCTGCTTACCCTTTTATTCACCAGAAACCAGTGCAATGCTCTGTGCAGTCACTGGCTAGCAGGGCTGATTTGTAGGTTAATTCATAGGTCCTAACATCACTTGGTAGGAGCTCTGGTGGTATAGTGTCTAAGGCATTTTGACTGCTAACCAGAAGGCTGGCGGTCCAAACCCACCAACCACTCCTCAGAAGGAAGGTTGGGCAATCTACTTCCATAGTGATACTGCCTCAGAAACCCAAGGAGGGGTAACTATGCGTTGGATACGACTCGATAGCATTGGGTTTGGTTTTGGTTTTAACATCACTCAGCAATATCCAAGATGTCTGTGCCGTTAGGATCAGTGCCAGACTGCAGCTCCGTGTGTCTCCTTTTTTGCTGTTTTCATGCAAATTCTTCTACTATTTGGAGTTTAGTCCACTTCTATATCCTTTCCTTCAAAGCTCTGGGCTCCAGGAGTATCTTCTGTATCAGTGTTAAGTGGTTTCCCTTTTCTTTGTTGAAGAGGGTCTGTGCAGTTTTTCTGCCTATTTTGCCATCTTACCAGAACTCATGTGAGGCATGTGTTGAAGGAGATTGTTCTCACATTGTTGTTGGGTGCCGTTGAGTTGGCTGCAACTTTAAGCAACTCCATGTACAACAGAATAAGACACTGCCTGATCCTGCTTCATCCTCTCAATCCTAGCTATATGTGAGACCATGGTTGCCACCACTGTGTCAATCATCTCATTGAGGGTCTTCCCCTTTTTCACTGATCCTCTTCTTTACCAAGGGTCATATCCTTCTCCAGCGAATGGTCCCTTCTGACAACATGATCAAAGTAGGTGAGATGAAGTCTTGCTATTCTTGCTTCCAAGGAGCATTCTGACTGTACTTTGTACAAGCCAGATTTGTTCATTCTTTTGGCAGTCTGTAGTATCATCAGTATTCTTCATCAACACCACAATTCAAAGGCATCAGCTCTTCTTTGGTCTTACTTATTCATTATCCAGGTTTCACATGCTTATGTTGTTTTTAGATGTCTTCGAGTCATCTCCAATTCATAGGGACTCCATGCACAGCCCAACAAAACACTGCCTGGTCCTGTGCCAGCCTCACAATCCTTGTTATACCTGAGCCCATTGTTTCAGCCACTGTGTCAATTCATCCCATCGAAGGACTTCCCTTTCTTTGATGACCCTCCACTTTACTATGCATGATATCCTTCTGCAGGGAATGGCTCCTCCTGACAATATGACCAAAGTAGGTGAGAGGAAGTCTGGCCATTCTCGCTTCCAGGGAGCATTAGGCTGCACTTCCTCCAGGACAGATTTGTTAGTTCTTTAACAGTCCATGGTACTCTTAGCATTCTTCTCCAACACCACAACTCAAAAGCATCAACTCTTCTTCAGTCTTCCTTATTCATTGTCCAGCTCTCACATGCATGAGGTGATTGAAAATACCATGGCTTGGGTTAGGTGTGCCTTAGTCTTCAAGGAGACATCTTTGCTCTTCATCACTTGAAAGATCTTTTGCAGCAGATTTGCCCAGTGCAGTACATTGTCTGAGGTCCTGACTGCTGCTACCATTGGTGTTGATCATAGAATCAAGTAATATAATAGGAAGTCCTTGACAACTTCAATCTTTTCTCCATCCATCGTCAAGCTAGTTATTGGACCACTTGTGAGGATTTTTGTTTTCTTTGGATTGAGTTATAATCCTGAGGCGAATTGCTTGATGTGGCCCTTCTAGCCATTGTCCTCCATTCTGTGATGTTTTGTAAACCCCATTATCCATGCCTGTTTGGGGTGGTGTGGTAGTTAAAGTCAGGTATCAACTTGGCTGGGCAGCTGGTAGTAGTTGTTCCCTGTAATGCCTGGCAATTGGCTCTGTGATGGGATTTGCCTTGAGCTGCTGATTGTTAAAGTCATCCACTTAGGTTATTTCTGTTGGGGCAACACAGGTGGAATGTATCTTGAGTCCTGCCTCGCTGGAGGGTATAATTCAAATCACCACCCTTAGCTTCCCTGAGGGTATACCTACGAATCTCCTGGGAAGATTCGCTCTCCTCTTGCTCCGGCTTTGTGTCTTGGATCATCCTCATCTCACCCTTGGATTTGGGACAGCAGCTGTCATCTGATCTGCTGATTGAGGTTTATCAAACCCCGAGAGTTGGGAGGATCCTCCAGACCTACTCACGGACCCGGGACTCGCCAGCCTGCCAGCCTCCACCACTACTACGTGAGATGATCCCTTGGGTGTCTGTGAGTTCTGTGAGGCATTACAGCGAAATACAGAACACTAAGACTGGGGAAATTACTGGGAGGAGGAGGAGGAGTTAAAATCTTCCTCCAATCCTGATGCCACGTGTTTCATATAATCCAGCTTCTCAGATTATTTGCTCAGCATGTTGAACAATAGCCTCCTCATCTATGTACAGGTTCCTCATGAGTGTAATCAAGTGTTCTGGAATTCCCATTCTTCTCTATCAAGGTCGTATTTTGGTTCTTGGAAGGAAGATCAGGCAATCTACTTCTGTAGTGATATCACCTTGGAAACCCAAAGAGGAGTCACTTCGAGTCAGATCCGACTCAACCCCAGTGAGTGGATGGACTTGTTTTACTTGTCTTAAGCTTCAACTTGAACTTTCATATGAGCAGTTGGTCTGTTGCACAAGCTCCTGGTCTTGTTTTGGCTGGAGATAATGAACTTCTCCATTGCCTCTTTCCACAGATGTATTCAATCTGATTCCCTTGTATTCAGTCTGGCGAAGTCCACGTGTATAACCATTGTTTATGTTGTTGGAAAAAAGTATTTGCAGTGAATAAGTTGTTGGTCTTGCAAAATTCTATCATGCAATCTCCAGCATTATTTCTATCTCCAAGGCATATTTTCCAACTACCGGTGACTCTTCTTTGTTTCCAACTTTTGCATTCCAATCACCAGTGATAAACAGCACATCTTGATTGCATATTTGGTCAATTTCAGATTGCAGAAGTTGATAGCAATCTTCAACTTCCTCGTCTTTGACTTTGGTGGTTGGTGCATAGATTTGAATAATTGAAGTATTAACTGCTCTTCCTTGGAGGTGTATGGATATTATCCTATCACTGACAGCATTGTATTTCAAGATAGATCTTGAAACAGTCTTTGTGATGATGAATGCCACACCATTCCTCTTCAATTTGTCATTCCCAGCATAATAGATCTTATGGTTGTCTGATTCAAAATAGCCCAGACCAGTCCATTTCAGCTCACTGATGCCTAGGATATTGATCTTTATGCTTTCCCCAAAGCAAAGTGAAAGGGGGCTAATGTCCAACTGACTCTGGCCAGCTTAGGACCAGTGAGTAATGACACCCAGCCCGATGCTGACAAGGGCCTAGGAGTGCCAAGTATGCTACTCTTGCCCCAGCAGCATGGAAACCACCAGTTTGAAGTTTATGAGTACTTTTGAAGGTTGTTTAACTTCCAGCTCTCTGACCTCTCCATCTGTTAACTTATTGTATGTGTGGTAGTTATGTTTGTGTGTCAGCTTGGCTGGGCCTGGTTGAGTGACTGGGCAGCTGGTGGTAGTTATTCCCCATGATGAGACTGGCAATCAACTCCATGGTGGGATCTACTACAAGCAGCTGAGTAGCTGCCTTTGGAATGTGGTCTGCTGCCTGTATTTAAGGAGAAGCTTTGGGGAAATAGTCTCTAGCTTATGGCACGTTTGGACCCTGCATATAGCCATGTTGTTGCTCAGCAGCCTGCTATGCTCTGCCGACTGTGAGACTTACAATGGACTTAATGGCCTGCCATGTGGTTTCGTAACATTGGGACCATGACTTTTTACTTGTCAACCTTGGGTTTGCCAGCCTCAGCAGCCAGCAGCTGTCTGAGTGAAGAAATGTCGCTAGCTCTAATGAGCCGGGAGCAGGAGGCAGAGCTGGACCCCAAGGTTAAGGGGCTTTTTCACCCAGCCCCTAGAGCCTGGCACTTGGAACTTCGACTCAAAGCCTCCAAATTGTAAAAATAAACTCCTGTTTGTTAAGGCCATCCCATTTTTCTGTCAGAGCAGCACTAGGTAACCAGAACAGTATGTTATAAGATAATAGTGCTTTTTTACACTTTTATCCAGATAAAGATGTTGAACAAACAGAAAGTTTCCAGTTCATCTCAGGCAGTTGGCTCCACGGATGACATCCTAGGCTCATGAGTTCTGACAGAAATGTCATATGCTTTTTAAATAGCACCAGTAAGGCTGTCCTTCAAAGGGGTACAGATGGTAATTAATTAAATTGACAATCACACTTTCTTAGCCCAGTGTTAGAATTTAATAGGCATTTACTGCTGATAACAGTGGTCTAATATGACACCCACTAGGAACGTAATATATTCCTGTGAAATTTACTTTTTGTACTTAACATATTGTGGAGAGCTTTCAGAATAAGCATATGTCATTCTTTTTAGTGGCAGTGTATAACTGGGTTAAATCCCATTAATGGATGTTTGGATCATTCTCATGTTTTTTATTATTACAAATAGTATTATATAGTTTACATATATCTCTATATATTTATCTATATTTCTTTAATGTGAAGTATTAGAAGAGTATCCCTTGAAAATATAAAAGATAAAGGCAAACTGATTTCTAAGTTTTATGTTAACTTACCCTTTGGGCCATAGTGCTGGTTTCCCTACACATCAGCCAGTACCATAGAGGGTATCATTAGTCTTGTCTGCACCAAGCTGATAGGGGAGAGTCATTAAATTATTTTGATTATAGAGGGGTTATCATTTATCATTTATTGGTGTGATAGTTGGAGTTGTATGTCAACTTGGCTGGACCACAATTCTCTGTGGTGTAAGCAGTTGTGATATGGGTTATTCCCATGATGGGATCAGATGTATATGTTTTGAGCAGCCAGTCCATTGAAAGGGAGTTTCTTTAGGTGGCCTGCTTCCAATATATTTATGGACATCCTGGGAAAATGAGACACTCTTCTGTGGACCGGGCCCTGTTGTGCTGCCGACAACTGTCTGTGAGTGAACAGCTGGTATACTGCCTGCCAACCTTGAGCTCATCAGCCCCTGCAGCTCTGTGAGTCGAGAAAGCCCTCAGCTTGACATTTGATCCAAGAACTTGCGACTTGCTACTTTCTGCAAGTGTGTGAGCCATTTTCCTGAGATAAATTTCTCTCTCTATATATATGTTTTACTGGTTTTGCTTCTCTGGAGAACCCAGATGTGATAGTTGGAGCTGTGTGTCAACTTGGCTGGACCACAATTCTGTGTGGTTTAAGCAGTTGTAATGTGGTTATTTTCATGATGGGACCAGATAAATATGTTTTAAGCAGCCAATCCCTTGAAAGGGAACTTCCCTAGGGGTGTGGCCTGCTTCCAGTATATTTATGGACATCCTGGGAAAAGAGACATTCTTCTGTGGATTGGGATTCTGTAGTGCTGCCTACAACTCTCTGTGAGTGAACAATTCACCATTTGGCCTGGAGATCTTGGATTTGTCATTCATTGGAGTCAACAACCAGTATACTGTCTGCCTACCTTGAGCTCCTTGGCCACTGCAGCTGCGTGAGTTGGGAAAAGCCTTTAGCTTGACGATTGATCCAAGAACTTTGGACTTGCCAGCTTCTGTAAGTGTGTGAGCCATTTTCTTTCTCTCTCTATATAAACTTTCCTGGCTTTTTTTTTTTTTTTTCTTTATGCTTTTATCCAGATAAAGATTATTTATCTTTAAAAAAGCCAGGAACCTGGACAGAGGAGCAGTCAGCCACAGGGATCCAAGTGGGGAGAGGAACTCAGGCACGCCCAAAGCAGCAGTGTGGGAGAGCAGAAAAAAGGGAATTAAAAGCCAGGAACTCAGATAGAGGAGCAGTCAGTTGCAGGATCCAGGTGAAGAGAGGAACTCAGGCATGCCCAAAGCAGCAGGGCAGGAGAGCGGGAGAAAGGGGATTAAAAGGCCAAGGAATCTGGGCAGAGGAGGAGTCAGGCACAGGGACGCAGGTAAGGGTGGTACAAGAGGTTTCCAACAGGGAGGCAAACTTGTCTGTTGGTTTGTCCTACCATGATGACGTGTTGATACGAGTTTTTAGGCTGAGCCACTGGTGTTTCTAACCCAGAAGGATGCACATGGTGCACAGGTATCATCCCAGCTTACAGACTGAGACAGACTAGGAAGAAGGAAGAGGCCATCCACTTCTCAAATAATTGGCCAGGGAAAACCTTATGAATAGCAAAGAA
>NW_006921889.1:2033523-2038853 GCF_000298275.1 Orycteropus afer afer
AGGATTGGAGGAAGAATCATTAACAACCTGAGATACGCAGACAATAAAACTTTGCTTGCTGAAAGTGAGGATGACTTTAGGCACCTACTGATGAAGGTTGAAGAATCCAGTCTGCAGTATGGATTACGTCTCAATCTACTCGACGGCACTTAACAACAACAACAACATGGACTGTTGAATGTAAAACAAATCTTCTTTATAATGTTCTGCCCAAATCACAATAAAAAGTTGAAAAAAAAATTTCTGTGATGTCTATAATTCCCAAGATCTGCTCAGACTCAAGTTTGTGTGGGTACCATCCCTTCATAGGCAGTGGTGTTTGTCCATCAGGAAGCATATAATGTCTGGCTGTCTCTCCTTTATGCTGTTAGCAACTTGGCTGTTCATTCGTAGATCCTGTGATTGGTGGTGATATTTTAATTCTTACTTTGTCTTCATTTATTCGCTGGAATATTTTTGTAAAGAGAAACTTTATCTTTTCATCTGTATTATCTCGCTAGTAAGTCTGTTGAGGAAAGCTAGGATAAATTCTTAGAGTTGTTGCTGCTGTTAGGTGCCATTGAGTCGCCTCTGGCTCACAGCCACCCTATGTACAACAGAATAGAGCACTGCCTGGTCCTGTGCCAGCCCCACAATCCTTGCTACACCTGAGCCCATCGTTGCAGCCACTGTGTCAATCCATCTTGTTGAGGGCCTTCCCCTTTTTTCACTGACCCTGCACTTTACTAAGCATGACATCCTTCTCCAGGGAATGGTTCCTTCTGACAACATGACCAAAGTAAGTGAGGTGAAATCTGGCCATTCTCGCTTCCAAGGAGCATTTGGGCTACACTTCTTCCAGGACAGATTTGTTCATTCTTTTGGCAATCCACAGGACTTTCAGCATTCTTTGCCAACACCACAACTCAAAAGCATCAGTTTTTCTTTGGTCTTCCTTGTTCATTGTCCAGCTCTCACATGCATGTAAAGTGATTCAAAATACTTGTGTCAGTTGCACCTTAGTCCTTAAGGAGACATCTTTGCTCTTCAGTACTTGAAAGAGGTCTTTTGCAGTACATTTGGCCAGTACAGTACTTTGTCTGATGTCTTGACTGCTGCTTCCATTGGTGTTGATTGTGGACCCAAGTAATATGAAATCTTTAACAACTTGAATCTTTTCTCCACTTGTTGTGATGCTATTTACTGGTCCAGTTGTGAGGACTTTTTTTTTTTTTTAATGTTGAATTGTAATCCGTACTGCAGACTGAAGTCTTTAATTTTCATCACTTAGTGCTTTAAGCCATCCTCACTCTCAGCAACCAAACTTGATCCAAGAACTTGGGACTTGTTGTTAATGACAGGTTGTTAACGAGTCTTTTTCCAATCCTGATGCCACTGTCACCTTCATATCGTCCTGCTTCTCGGATTACTTGTTCAGCATACAGATTGAGTAAGTATGGTGAAAGGATACCACCCTGATGCACTCCCTTCCTGATTTTAAACTGTGCAGTGTTCCCTTGTTCTCTTCAAACAACAGCCTTCTGGTCTATGTACAGGCTCCTGATGAGCACAATCAAGTGTTCTGGAATTCCCATTCTTCTCAATGTTATGCATAATTTGTTGTGATCCACATAATCAAATGCTTTTGTATAGTCAATAAAACGTAAGTGAACATCTTTCTGGTATTTGCTTTGAGCCAAGATCCATCTGACATCAGCAATGATATCCCTCCTTCCACGTCCTCTTCTGAATCCAGCTTGCATTTCTGGAAGTTCTCTGCCAATATACTGCTGCAACTGTTTTTGTATTATCTTCAGCAAGATTTTATTTGTGTGTGGTATTTAGGATATTGTTTGATAATTCCCACATTCTGTGGGATCACTTTTCTTTGGAATGGGGTATAAATATGGATCTTTTCCAGTCAATTGGCCAAGCAGCTGCCTTCCTCATTTCTTGGCATAGACATGTGAGTGCCTCCAGCATGGCATCCATTTGTGGAAACATCTCATTGGGTATTCGGTCAATTCCTGGAACCTTGTTCTTAGCCAATTCTTTCGGTGCAGCTTTGACTTCTTCCTTCAATACCATTAGCTCTTGATCATATGGCACCTTTTGAAATGGATGAACGTTGACCAGTTCTTTTTGGTACCATGACTCTGTGTATTCCTTCCTTCCTTTGATGTTGTAGCTAAAGGAAATGGAAGAAACAACAAGATAAAAGTGCTGAACAGAAGATTTCAAAGAGCAGTTCAAGAAGACAAAGTCAATTATTATAATGTAATGTACAAAGACCTGGAGTTAGAAAACCAAAAAGGAAGAATACACTTAGCATTTCTCAAGTTGAAAGAACTGAAGAAAAAATTCAAGCCTCAAGTTGCAATATTGAAAGATTCTGTGGGCAAAATATTGAAGGATGCAGGAAACTTCAGATTCTTAGAGTAGGGCCAAATTATGACAAAGCAGCATTCCCAGGAGGCAGAAGGTGAAGAGTGCACCAAACAGACCCACATACCACAGGGAGTGAAGGCACTGGGTAAAGATCATGATTTCCAGAGTTCATGGCCTGGTCATGTTCTGGG
Source organism: Orycteropus afer afer (assembly GCF_000298275.1). Lineage (NCBI taxonomy): Eukaryota > Metazoa > Chordata > Mammalia > Tubulidentata > Orycteropodidae > Orycteropus > Orycteropus afer. The sequence goes on from NW_006921889.1 coordinate 2,036,082, forward strand.
TTCCATTCTGAATTTCTGTGAGATTCCAACTTGGCTTTCTCCTTGGTCTACCCTAGGCTAGTGTCTGCATCCTAAAACCAAAAGAGCCTAAGTTAACTAATGTTTTTGATTTCATTCTGTGCAAATAGGAACCCAGATCATCCAAGTACAAGGGGGATGGTCAGGTATGAGTTTTGAAGAAAATGAAGAATGCAGTCAATGTGAAAAAGGGGAGAAAAAACTGACAAGGAAACAATTGCCAAGCAGTGTCAAGGGTCTAGTTGAGGTTGGAAACCATGATTTTTTAAGTTCCTCTTTTTTTCCATGTTGTGAAAATACATTTGTCACTTCAACACTTGAGGTGTACAATTTAGTGCCATCAATTACATTTGTCTTGTGCAACCATCACCCATAATATTTATCAAGGTTGCCATCACCATAAGTAGAAACTCATGCTTCCTAAACAATGATTTCCCCTTTACCTGTTCCTCCTGCCCATGGTAACCACTAACAAACTTTGTACTCTTTATTTGCTCACCCTTGTTAATTCATATAAAGGAAATCATACAATATTTGACCTTTTGTAATTTATTTTACTCAACATAATGTTTTCAGGGTCATCCATGTTATAGCATGTATCAGAACTTCATTTCTCTTTATGGCTGAGTAGTAGTCCATTGTAGGAGTTCTGGTGGCATAGTGCCTAAAACATTTGACTGCTAACCAGGAGTTTGGCAGATCAAACCCACCAACCACTCCTTGGAAGGAAGATTGGGCACTCTACTTCCATAGAGATACTGTCTCAGAAACCCAAGGAGGGGTTGCTATGAGTCGAATCGTCACAATGGCAGTGAGTTTGGTTTGTTTTTTTGGAGTATTCCATTGTACATATCACATTTTGGGTATCTGTTCATCTAATGATGGTCACTTACGTTGTTTTCACCTTTTGTCTCTTGTAAATAATGCTGCAGTGAATATTGCTGTACATATATATCTGTTTGCATCACTGCTTTCAAGTCTCTTGATCATATTCCTAGGAATAGAATTGCTGGGCCCTATGGTAGTATAACTTTTTGAGGAACAACCAAACTTTCTCACAGTGGCTGTACCATTTTTCATTCCCAGCAGTAATGTATAAGGGTTTCAATGTCTCCACATCCTCACCAACATTTGTTATTTTCTATTAAAAACAAAAACAAAAACCCAAAAATCTTAGCCATCCTAGTGGGAGTGGTTTTGATTTGCATCCCTTTGATGGCCAATAACCTTGAGCATTTTTTCATATGCTTGTTGGTCACTTGAATATCCTCTTTGGTGAAGTGTCTGTTCAAGTCCTTTGCCATTTTTTAATTAGTATCTTTTTCTTGTCAGGTTTTAGAAATGTTATATGTATTTTGGATAGTAGACCCTTATTGGATACATGGTTCCTGAAAATTTCCTCCCAATATGTAGGTTGTGTTTCACTTTTTTAACAAAATCCATTGATGAACAAAAGTATTCATTTTTTATGAGGCTGTATGCATATGTTTTGTCTTCTTCTTATGCATTTGTTATCATATGTGATAATCCATTGTGAAAAACTAGGCCCTGCAGAGTCATGCCCCTACACGCTTTCTTCTAAGCATTTTATTGTTTTAGTTTTAAAATTTAGGTCCTTAATCCATTTTGAATTTCTTTTTGTGTATGGTATGAGGCATGGGTCCTGATTCATTATTCTGCATATTAAATCCAGTTTTCCCAGAACCATTTATTGAAAAGTACTCTTGTGGAAAATCAGTTCAGCATAGATGTGTGGATTTATTTCTGCTCTGAATTCTATCCCATTGGTCTATGTGTCTATTATTATACCTGTACCAGACTGACAGATTACTGTAGCTGTATAACTTGTTTTGAAATCATGAACAATAAGTCTTCCTACTGTTTCTTCAAAATCGCTTTGGCTATTGAGGGCTTTGCATTTCACATAAAATTGAGGATTAGTTTTTCCATTTCTGTAAAGAAGGCAATGGAGTTTTGATTGGGATTATGTTGAATCTGTAGATGGCTTTGGGCAGTATTGACATCTTAATAATATTAAGTCTTCCAATGCATGAACATGGAGTATTGTTACATTTATTTGTTTTTTCAAATTGTGGTTTGGGTGAAAGTTTACACAGCAATTAGTTTCCCATTCAACAATGTGTACACATTTTGTTATGTGACATTGATTGCAACCCCCACAATATAGCAACACTCTTCCCACTTCCTCCCTGTGTTTATCATTTCATTCTGTCCTTCTTTCCTATACCTTTCTGCCTTCTGAGCTTTATCCCTAGGCAAATGCTGCTATTTTGAGCTTGTGTGGCTTGGTTGTTATAGTAAGTGTGTACCTCTCTGGTGCAATTTTTCACCTTGTAGACTTGTCTATAGTTTGGCCAACAGTTGAGTCATGGGGTTGAGTTCAGTTCCAGGCTTGAAGGGTGTTTAAGGTCCAGTCTCATGGGTTCCACCAGTTCTATCAGGCTAGTAAACCTGATCTTACTACTTTTGAGTTTTGTTCTATATTTTTCTTCCACTCTATTCAAGACCTCCTATTGTGAAGTCTTTTTAGAGTGGTCAGCAATGGTAGCTGGGCACTGTCTAGTTCTTCTGGCCTCAGGGTCATGGATGCTGGGGTTCACATGGTCCCTTAATCCTTTGGATTAATTGTATCCTTGTGTCTTTGATTTTCTTTACTCTTCTCTGACCACTAGTTGTACCTTAGATGGGTGCTCACAAGCTTTTTTTTTTTTTTTTTATTTTTTATTTTATTTT
>NW_006921889.1:2045618-2052206 GCF_000298275.1 Orycteropus afer afer
GTTAATTGGTTTCCCTTTTCTTTGTTGAAGAGGGTCTGTGCAATCCTTCTGCCTAGTCCGCCATCTTGCCCCTGCTCACAAGCTTTTAAGACCCCAGTTGCTATTCACCAAAGTAGAATGTAATGTAGTGCATTGTCTTTGTAGACTATGCTATGCCAATCAACCTTAGTGCCCCTTGAGACCATCTGTGGTCCGAGTCCCCAGGTTCAGTGACTCATTCTTTCAAGGTGTTTGATTATATTTAAGGTGTGTTCATAACTTTGTTCCTCTGTGCTCTACTATAATCATGGTTATATTTGCAGCACATATAAATACCTATGTAGAAATAGCCTCTGTCATACATACATATGTTCATGGGTATAGTCCCATTCACCTTCCTAGCCCTGTTTAGTTTGAGTATCTGTCATCTATGTAGCCACTCATTGATTGTTGTTATCACTGTTATTGCAGGATTGTATGTGTAATAGTATTAACCTTTGTTGCCTTTAACTCTTATATCTATCTTTCCATTCATTTAGGTCATCTTTCAGTGGTGTTTTATAATTTGCAACAGCGTTAGGCTGTGTGGTTGGGATTGTCTCTAGGAGTGGAGTGCAGGAATCAAGAAGATGGCTAGCTGGAAGGATTGGCTGACAAGAAAAGGGAGCTGGAGGAAGGAGAGTAAGAAAGATTTAGAAAGCCAGGAAGTTGGGGTCAAAGAACGGGACGTTTGATTTTAAGGTTTTGGATAGTGTCGAGTTCCTGAGTATGCCCATCAAAAAGAATAAGGGACTTGATTTCTGTGGCCTTTGTACTCCTTTCTTATTTAAGTAATAGTTTAGGTAATTATTGTTGTTGTTGTTATGTGCCATCAAGTTGTACCCGACTCATAGCGACCCCTCCTTGGGTTTCTGAGGCAGTATCACTATGGAAGTAGATTGCCCCATATTCCTTCCAAGGAGTGGCTGGTGGGTTTGAACCACCCGCCTTCTGGTTAGCAGTCAAGTGCCTTAGGCACTACGCTACCAGAGGTAATGATTAGGTAATAATAAACATCTCTTAGAGTGGTAGTCTACAGATGCAAAAACAAACAAAAAAGCAAGTACTAACCAGAGTTTTTATTTCTTTAAAATTACTTAAAAAAAAGGTTGTTTACAGAGATGTGGATTTACATAACTTGGCGACAACATTTTAAAAATGTACAGGCTATTTCATATTATTGCACTTACTCTTTAATAATATATAAGGCATTTCATTTTACATAAATAAAGGATAATGCATAATATCATACAATGATTGTGGTGCCAATTAAGTCAACCATAAAATTCAATGAGATGTGGATGAGGATGGAAATGAAACCCAACCTATTTCAACCCTCACGGTATATTCTTGCAACTACAGTTTACATGTTATAACACATCTACCCTCATAGCTTATTGTGAGTGACCAGTTAAAGAACCAAAACAACAAGTTTTAGTGGGACAATACCATTAGTGTTCACTTCAGGAAGTTGGGAGTTTATTAGATGAATTAGAATACAAGCCATGCCTTGAACACTGAAGACAAATAAATAGCTTTCTATTTCAGGGTCAAAGACAGATACAGCTTTTGCTTCTTCCCCTAAATTCCAACTGTGAGCCAGGGAACCCTCCTGGGAAGATGCAGTAGAAACGGCTGATGGTTTTATTTTCATTCAGGAAGCAAGAGGTCTGCTCTTGCATTCTGCAGAGAAGAGGGTCAGGGACTCTCAGAAGAGACTTCATCGCTCTGCATTGCTCTACAAGTTTCTATCTGTTCACATGACTGTGCATTTCTTAGTAGTAGGCACAGCTGTGCAAGTGTGGAGGTAAAGAGCTCTCAGTGTTGACTTTAAATAGTCTCTTGACATTTAGGTAAGAAAGCAGAAACCAAGAAACTGACCCCATAGACTTAAAAAAAAAAAAAAAATCTAGCATGCACCTTGCACTGACTTCCTATAGTCCTACCTGTAATTGTAGTGAAAAGTAGAAGCTAAATCAATCAGGTCTTTCTAGCTCAGTCCTGTACTGCGTTCTCCTCTGTATAACCTGTAATAACATGAGAAGTCTGGCTCGGACAAGCTAGATGCTCACTTCCATCTGAAGACCCTGTCTGGGCTGACTCCCTGGACCTTGGGAGTCAATCCTTTGGGATTGTTCATTCAGAAGAATGATGGACACAAAGATGATGGCTCAAGCACCTCCATGATCAAGGGGTATTGAGACCAATGAGTTTGTTTCTCTCAGCTGTAGGTTATTGAAAAAAATCTCCAATATAAAACCTTAGTGTCATCATGGGCACAGGGACGATGGATGCACCCTCCACTCGTGTCCCCAGGACTCCATCAGTGACCCTGTACCACCAAAGATCGGGGTGTAACTCTGTAGCAGTTCTGCTCCTTTACTTGAAAAGGATGAATGACCCTGTTTCTCCATTTTCCTTCATCTTGTTACATTTTGGTAAATGAAGGTGTGGAGTTTACTGAGGAAAAGAAGATAACAGTATGAGGGAAGAAAAGTCAATCTGGGACAACACCTGGAAAATCAAATGGGAATGGCTACCATGAAGGTTGTGCTTCCAAAGGAGGCACAGCCAGGCAAGTCACAAGCAGCCTGGGTCACAGCAGCCTCCTGCAGGGAAACGAAACAGCAAAGGTTCCAGTCACTGCAGAGCTGTGTCCTTATACCCAGGGCAGGACAAGGAGCCAATACTTAGAATTGTTCCATTTCTTAAGTATGTTAGGGAAGAAGGGAAAACCCAACCAAAAAAAAGTCCCCTAAAAGGATGACTGTAAGCTCTTTTATTTAGATTACTAGTATAATGCCTATGTTTATAAACCCAAGGTCACTAAAAAGAGGTTGGACTTCTGAGATTTTAATTAGCAGTTGGTACATTAAGTATAGACACGGAAACCCAGTGACTGATATTTTTGCCAGCTCCTGTGTTGATCAGTCGCAGATGCACATGCTTACTAAGCACAAGTTAGTAAACGAGCGGGAAGGTGCTTTCAGATCTGGGACTCTGCTCATTCTGAGCAAGGACATTCATGGCTGCTGAGTGTACTTTAGTGGAACCGCTACTTCCCCTTCTAGAGACAGAAAATGGTCACCATGTCAAGATGACCAATAATGCCACTGAGTTGAACTCTGCACCCATACATTGCACATTATAGTCACCAAAAAATAATTATTTTCTGTATTTGGCTTTTTTTTTTTTTTTTCTACTTCCCAGAAAATCTTGGAAGTCCCCACAATTAGGTCATAATCCATTTACTTTTCAGGGTAATGTATACAAATCTACAGGTTCACCTTGCATTGAATGTGCCTAAAAGCACTGTTATTTACTTACAAAATTATATGAAACTTCAGTCTCTTTAGTTGTGACACTTAGAGTGCCCTTAGACGTCATGAGCTCCCTGGTCCCCAGGATTGGGTATACAGGAAGAGGTGGCATGAGGGATGCAAAAGTCTCATTGAATGTTTCAGATGAAGAAGGATGAGTCACATCTTGCACCCTGATCAGCCAACATAAATGGCTGGGGACAGGCACTGGGACAAAAATGAAAATAAACCTTCCCAGCCTAGTGATCCAGGTGGACGCTTCCAGAGTTCAACTTCATTGCTGCAGCACGTGCAATGTGGCAGGCTTCATGTGCAAGTCACGACTTGGAGATTTTGATAGTCCTTGACACCAGTGTTACTCTGTTGGTTCAGAATCCCATCATTTAAAGAAGTCACTCTGATTTGCTAAAGTAAGTAGAATGGAACTGAGAAAAGAACATTGTTTAAAAAATGGAACAAGCATGAGTGCTTGTTTCATGAAGAATTTCTGTGCTTTCTAATAACTAATTGTACAGGTCCCTCCGGGACAGACTTCATAATATTCCAGGCATCAAAGTGCATGAGCCCAACCAGAGGCTTTCCATTAATGGCAAGAATTTCATCGCCAGCTTCTATTGTTCCAGCTTGTTCCGCTGCCCCACCTGTGAGAATAAATTCAAAGTAGAAGAATTGAAGCATCTGCATTGTGGTGTTGGTGAAGAATACTGAATATATCGTGGACTGCCACAGAACGAACAAATCAGTCACAGGAGAAATACAACTAAGAGTGCTCCCTAGAAGCAAGGATGGACATATCACAGGAAAGACCAGTCTTTAGGAAAGGACACTGTGTTTGGTCAAGTGAACTAAAACCAAACCAAACTTACCGTCATCAAGTTGATTTTGACTTACAGTGACCCACATGGAATCTCTAAGGCTGTAAGTCTTTATGGAAGCAGACAAACTCATCTTTCTTTCACAGAGCAGCTGGTGGGGATGAATCACCAACTTTTTGGTTAGGAGCCAAATGCCTTAAACACTGCACCTCCAGAGAAAGTAAAACCAAAAAAGACCCCCAAAAAACCAAACCCACTGCCATTGAGTTGATTTCAACTCATAGTGACCCCCATTAGGTTTCTGAGGCAGTAAATCTTTACAGAAGGAGATTGCCCTGTCTTCTTTCTATGGAGTGGCTGGTGGGTTTGAACCACCAACCTGGTTGGCAGTCAAATGCTTTAGGCACCGCGCCACCAGAACTCCTTAGAGAAAGTAAAGGGTCAGTGAAAACTAGGCAAACCCTCAGTGAGATGGATTGACACAACAGACTCAAGCACCCCAATGGTCACAAAGCTGCTGCAGGACCCGGTAACTGACTGTGGGCTCATTCATACAGTCACCACGAGTGGAAGCCGACTCCACTCGATGGCAGCTCACAAAAACAGCTGTGTTCACTTACTTGAAAGCTACTTGGAATGCTATGTAAGTGAAAAGCTTAATGAGAAAAATCTCTGAACTCTGTTTATGTTCTCAGGATAGGGAACTATTTCTCAAACAAGATCCCATATAAATAAATTGAACTGCATTAAAACAAAAACTGTAACACCCCTGCCCCCCTGCAAATAATCTAAGCATGATAAAAATAAGCAACTAACTAAGGAAAGATATTTTCAATATATTTCATCAGCATAGGATTAATATCCAGATTGGATAAAGAACTACAGGTAGTCCCTGACTTATAACCATCTCTTTTTTGTGAACATCATGTTGTTAGTAATATGTATGTATGTATGTCTTAAAATATACCCGTAAGTGTTTGTGCAATGTTTCTAACCCCCAAAGACAAAAGATCTGATTTATAAAGATACTGATAATAAAAGGCAATAATAATGAAAATTAAAAAAAAAGTATTTGATTTATGTCAGAACTGACTCACTACAGTTTTTAGAATGAAACCCTGCTATAACTCAGGGACTACCTGCACAAATCAATAAGAATAATACAAAATAAAGAGAAAATTGGGCAAAGGATGTCAAAAGCTAAAATACCAATGACCAATAAACACAGGGAAACAAGCTCAACTTTCAACTGTTAACCACTTACTACATGGTTATCAATGACTATGGAGATTTCTTGATTATTTACACGAAAAAGTTGATATATTTCTTCATTTTAGCTTTGTGTACATAATACCTTTGAAGAAAACACAAGTTTAAGCCCTCCTCCACTTACTTTCTCATACATCTAAAACCAATACCAAAAAAGAAATGCATGATGGTTATGGAGCCTCTTCATGGGAAAAATCATGGTGAAAGAGAAAAACTCCAGTGTATGAAAATACAAATTTTCTTAGAAATCTTAATTATACCTCAAATAATCTAATAGTTACCATAATATTCCCCAATAACTAAAGTAAATTATTGAGGGAAATAAGTAGTATAATGATTTTTCTGTTTCTTGGCTGAAGTGACTTCAACTTTTGTCAATTGTCTACTCATTTCCTTTCCCCAGTCTTTTTTTCCTGTAAGTTCTTTAGACATTCTGGAATTAGCCTGTTGTTGATTAAATACACTGCATATTTCTTCTAGCCACTTGTGTTTTAATTTTTGCTTACGAATTTTTTTGCCATACAGAGTTAAACATTTTTTTTTTTTCATTTACAGCATGTGCTTTTTGTGTATTGGTTAAAAAAATCCTATTTTTAAATAATAGCTATTGCTGATGTTTAGGCAGTGCTACTGATTTCTCTGTGTTAATTGTAAATCCAACCATCTTGGTGAACTATTTATATAGGCTTGATGTTTACATCTCTTGGATTATTGTTCAATCAGGAAAAACATATAATCTGCCAATAATGAATAATTTTGTCCCTATATATTCAATCTTTATACTATTTATCTTTTTCTTAGCTTATTGTATTGCTGATTTTTTTTTTTTTTTTTTGGTAAAATGATCATATAGAAACTTTTGAAAAGCAGTCCAAACAAATGACTGTACTATTGAAAATGTTCTAAGCCTTACTCAAGTGGCTGCTGCTTCAGAAAAAAAAAAACAAAAACAAAGCCACTGCCATCGAGTCAATTCTGACTCATGGTGACCCCCATTGGGTTTCCAAGGCTGTAAATCTTTACAAAAGTAGATTGCTTCATCTTCTTCCCGTGGAGCAGCTAGTGGGTTTGAACTGCTGACCTGGTTAGCAGCCAAATGCCTTACCCACTGTGCCACCAGAACTCTTTCTGCTTCACAGAGGAGGTTGTTGTTGTTGTTGTTGTTA
>NW_006921889.1:2054819-2067248 GCF_000298275.1 Orycteropus afer afer
TGCAGCTCTTTCCCAATCCTATTTTGCGAGCCTTTTAGCCTAAACGGACTATTCCTAAAGTTGCACGGTAATGTACCAAACAGTGTTTCTTTGCTCCTCACAGAGGAGGTTACAAGTAAGTATTTACTACTTTTTCATAGCTCAAACTTTTGACCTTCAAGAAAGCTTGAAGGACTTAACAGTATTTAATTCCTTTATTATCCAAAGAAAATGTTTTGTGTTAAATTTAAACAAGACATCAGTATTGCTGTTTTTCTTTCTGCTCTCGGAGCTAAAAGGGACAGGAAAACAACACAAACAGATGACTTGTATCCATTAAATTGGTGAAATAAGAGCTAAGAAGCAGAAATATCTGGGTAAGCTCTCAGCTTGCACAGAGCAGCTAGATTCATTCTCTCAAAAGGACTGTATCAGATCTACTCTATTAGATACTAAAAAATCTACTCTATTAGATTCAGAAGCACTTGAGTGCTTTTCATAAGAATAAAACTGCAGGCTGGCACATAAGAGTATCAGATATGTTGTTCCATGGAAGACACACTCCTCCTTTTCTATCTGTCTATACAGTCGTTTGCATAGCTTTCTGGTCAGATGCCACAGACAGAGGCCAAGAACTATCCAGGACACCATCCCTGCTCTGCTTGAGGGTAGGTATGGAGGACACTCATGTCTCCTGAGGCTCCCTCTCCCCTTTAGTGATGCAATTACAGTGGGATCCCCGAGCCAACTGCCTCAGCCAATCTGGCTGCAGCTTTTGCTAGCTTCAGCTTCTGGTCCATTCACTTTTAGACCTAGGACACCATTTGGTTGTGTGCTTCTTGGCCTATGGAGGCTGCTGGATACCCAGTGACTGGCTAAGGTCATGGCCACTCCATCTCCCTTCACTGTGTCTTACAAGAACTCCATTTTGCTCTTACTCTTGAATGACAGTTTAGCTGGCTACAATACTGTCCCTGACAGATAATTTTCCTCAGTCCTCTGAAGGTGTTCTGTTCTTTTCTGGCATTCATGGTGGATGAGAATTGCTGCTTCTAATTTGATTGCAGTGCCTTTGTGAGTACTGGGAATTTTCTGTTAGCTGTTTAGATTTTGTTGTTATTCTTTGTATTCTGAAACTTTATTATGATGTATTAAGGTTTATAAAATTCACCCTGTTTTGTACTCTGATGAGTTTTTTCAATCTGAGTACTCCTGGCTTTTTCAGTTTTGGAAAATTTTTGGTCATGATATCTCCAAATATTTCCTTTTTTTCATTCTGTTTTTTCTTTTTGGAATTCCTCAGTATGTCCTTGTATCCTCAGCTCTTTATATCTCTGAACTGCAATTTGTATGGTTCCTTCTGTTCTATCTCAATTCTCTTTTCATATGCTTTAGTTTACTTTTTAATTCTATTTTATTTTTAAATCAGGAAAAAAATCTGCCTGTTCCTTTTGAATACTCTCTTGGTCTTACTTCACAGGCAGTATTCCTGTCTTTATTTTTTAATTGGTTCTCCTGTTTATTGCATCTGCAGTTATCTCTCATGGCCATGGATTTTGCTGCTAACAGTTGTGTCCTTACAAGCTTATTTAACTCCCTTGTGACTCATTTTCTTCTTTTGTGAGGCGGGAATAATAGTAGTACTTCCCTGATAGAGTTGTCATGTGGACAATGTAAGTTAATACCTGTAAAACACTCAGAACAAGGCTCACACAGTAAACCCTATATATCATGTTGTTGTTGTTATGTGCCGTCGACTTGGACTCAACTCATAGCGACCCCTCCTTGGTTTCCAAGGCAATATCACTACGGAAGTAGATTGCCCCATCTTCCTTCCGAGGAGTGGCTGGTGGGTTTGAACTGCTAGCCTTCTGGTTAGCAGTCAAGTGCCTTAGGCATTATGCTAGCAGAGCTCCCCTATATATCACAGAGCATGCAAAAACATTTTAGATTAACATTTTTTCAAAGAACAAATCTGATTTCCAAATGGAAGACACTGATATTTCATTGAGATATACCCAGAAAGAAACTAGGTAATAGGAAGCTGATTGAGTGTTCTAGAAAATTACCTTTGTATACTCTTTTAATGAACAGAGGCCCATCTCCAGACATGGAAGATGTTCCTCCATCGAGACTCAATCCCAAACCAGCAGAGGTCTTCAGCACTTCCACACACAAGGCATCATGGACAGCTGTACTTCTCCCTGCAGCAATGGCATTTATAAAGACGAAAATGACTGGTTTGACATTGTATATCTGTCCAAGTTCCCCCAAATGTGTTATGTGTGTACCATGTGCTCCCTGGCTCCACTAAGTCCCATCTACCTGGAAGTGCTTATAAGAGGATCTGAGATCAGCATTACTGGGGGTGCTGCCCTCCTGGCTGTGTTCTTGCTGTGCGCACACCTGCTTCTCTTCTGGGCATTCTGCTAGTGTGGAGAACGATTTCGTGACCAACCAGTTCAGAAGGTGCTGGGGTCCAGGAGAGCATGACAATGCCTGATGACAAGGGTTTCCTAGTAGTGGGAAGTGCTTCAACTCTCCAGAAGAGTGACAAGAGAGGGAGACTGATGACACCCCAACAATGCGGAGGCATCTGGACGAGTGGAACCAGGGCCGTTTTCAGTAAAGCCATTACACAGAGCTCAAGCCACAGTGAAGCCACATTGAGCAGAAGGGCTTTCTGCTACCCTCTGTTTTATCAGGAGAGATGTTGTTAAGAAGACACCCCAGGCTCTCCCAACCTGAGCTTCTGAATACTCTATTGTGTCCTCTGGACTAGAGAGAGAGAACACCACTGCACTTTGAGTAGAGGGGACACCATGGAAGTCTGAAGTAATTATCTAAAGACCGGGATCAGCCTGTGCTTCAGAAAGAGAAGCAGCACTTCATTTTGGTGCTCTGAGTATGGAAGGCACATAGGAAGTGTTTCAGACCTCTTCTTGTAAGGGCTTGGTGAGGCTAATCAAGGCTGCAGTCTCTGTTTTTTAAGCCCTAAAACACTTTTGCCTCTCATTTCCTTATGTTCTTCTAAAATAAGAAAGAATAGCAACGTTGGTGTTTTCCAAGGGTAAATCTCAGTTCTAGAACACTTCTAGAACCTTCAACATTGATTCCCCTAATCACGGCTTTCTTGTTTTACTCACTAACCACTTACCTCCTCACAAGGGCATGCAAATCATAAAAGGAGCTTCTGTCTTACGACCTTTGGAGAAGGTAACAGCAGCCAGTGTCAAACCTCAACAGTGTGGCTTGAACTACTGTGGATATTTATCATTTGTAACACTGCTTGTGCAAGAAGCAGCCACAAGCAGGCACTGCATTTAAAACCTCTGACCCAGAAACAGTTATTCCCTTCATGTTCAGCTTGAATCTCCTCTCGTCTGCCAGCTGCTCACATCCTGCCTGTGTTGAACTGGTGTCTTACCAATTCCAGGATCCAGGGTCATGTTCTTTCTGGACAGCAGACCCTTCCCGTCGGCTGTGGGCAGCTCCAGCCTGGTGGAGGCTTTGGGCTCTTCATTGCCCCTCTTGATGACCACGAGGGCATCTTTGTGCAGCTGTGCCTGGTGGAGAACTTTCAGGACATCCCTGTGGGCAAGGCCGGCCAATGTGATGCCATTGACTGCCAGAAGGAAATCCCCTCTGTTCATGGTCCCTTCCTGAGAAGCTGCCCCCTGAGAAAATACCCTGTGAACCTGGGACAAGGAGAGGAAACAAAAGCCAGGTCCATTTATGACCGCCAGAAAAAGCAAGAGCACAGCTGCAAATCTGTATTAAAGGCACTTTCTATGTAAAAATTTCCAAATCACACAAGCACTTGCTTTATGAGAAACACATTCAAAGGTGGGGGATGGAATTACAAATGGAAGTGCTAGCACATGACTACTTTTCTCACTCAGCAATGTTCTACCCGTGGGTAATATGTGCCTGGCACTCCCTGGAGAAATAGGAATGTAAAGATGGATAGGACTTGGTCTCTGGAGCCCCATGAAGAACTGCACACACCCCCTCCCCCAAATGACTTCACAGTCCTTTGTGTGATGTAAAATTCTAAGTTATTGTTCTTGAGAAAGAATTAATTTTATAAGCCAACACAAACCTTGTTCAGTTCTAATGCTTTTTTTTTTTTTTTTGGTAATGCTTAGATGAATAAAATATTTAGGCAAAAGATATGGATGTGTGGTTGTTAGGGGCCATTGAGTCAGTTTTGTCTCATAGCAACTCTGTGTGCAACAGAGTCCTGCACCATCCTCAAAATCATTGCTATGTGTAAGCCCACTTCTGCTGCCATTTTGTCTGTCCATCTCATTGAGGGTCTTTCCTTTTTTCACTGACTGTTTACCAGGCATGGTATCCTTCTTCAGGGACTGGTCACTCCTGATAACATGACCAAAGTGCATGAGACAAAGACTGGCCATTCTTTCTTCTAAGGAGCATTCCAGCTGTACTTCCTCCAAGAAAGGTTTGTTTGTTCTTTAGTATTTTTTGCCAACACTGTAATTCAAATGCATCAATTCCAATGCAGTTTTCCTTTTTCATTGTCCTGCTTTTCATGCATATGAGGCAATTGAAAATACCGCAGCTTGGATCAAGCATGCCTTAGTCTGCAGTGACATCTTTGCTCTTTAAATTTTAAAGAGGTCTTCTTGCAGCCGATTTACCAATGCAATACATTGTTTGATTTCTTGACTGCTGCTTCCATGGGTGTTGATTGTGGATCCAAGTAAAATAAAATCCTTGACAACTTCAATCTTTTCTCCATTTATCATGATGTTGCTTATTGGTCCTATTGTGAGGATTTTTGTTTTCTTTATGTTGAGGTGTAATCCATACTGAAGGCTATAGTCCTTGATCTTCATCAGTAAATGCTTCAAGTGTTATTCACTTTCAGCAAGCAAAATTGTATGATCAACATATCTCAGGTTGTTAATGTGTCTTCCTCCAATCCTCATGGCACCTTCTTCATATCATCCAGCTTCTTGGATTATTTGTTCATCGTACAGATTGAATAAGTGTGGTGAAAGGATACAATCCTGACAGTACAACAGTATCTCCTTATTCTGTTCAAACGATTGCCTCTTGCTCTATGTGTAGGAATCTCATGAGCACAATGAAGTATTCTAGAATTTCCAGTCTTTGCAGTGTTATCCATAGATTTGTTATGATCCATAGTTGAATACTTCTGCAGAGTCAATAAAACACAGGTAAAAGCTTTCTGGTATTCTTTCTGGTATTCTTTGCTTCCAGCTAAGATCCATCCAATGACGGATGATATCCCTCATTGCACAGCCTCTTCTGAATCCAGCTTGAATCTCTGGCTTCCCTGTCAATGTACTGCTGCAATCACTTTTGAATTATTTGCACCAAAATTTTGCTTGCATGTGATATTAATGATATGGTTTGATAATTTCCGCATTCTGTTTGATCACCTTTCTTTGGAAGAGGTAAAAATATGGATTTCTTCTAATTGGTTAGCCAGGCATAAATGAGGGAGCCCTGAGTCCATTTGTTGAATCATCTCAATGGGTATTCCATCAATTTCTGGAGCCCTGCTTGTCGCCAATTCCTTCAGTGTAACTTGGACCACTTCTTTCTACAATCGGTTCCTGATCATATACTACTTCCTGAAATGGTTGAATGTTGACCGTTTCTTTTTGGTGCAGTGACTGGGTATTCATTCCATCTTCCTTTGATGCTTCCTGCATCATTCAATATTTTGCCCATTGAATACATCAGTATCACAACTTGAGTCTTTAATTTTTTCCTTAGTTCTTTCAGCTTGAGAAATGCTATCTTTGTTCTCTAGTGCTGCTATTAACAGACATACCACAAGCAGGTGGCTTTAACAAACAGGCAGTTAATCTGTTTGTTGTTTTCGTTAGGTGCCATCTAATCGACTCTTACTCATAGCGACCTTATGTACAACAGAATGAAACACTGCCCAGTTCTGTGCCAGCCTCACAATCCTTGCTATACCTGAGCCCATCGTTGCAGCCACTGTATCAATCCATCTTGTTGAGGGTCTTCCCCTTTTTCGCTGACCCTCCACTTTATCAGGCATGATGACCTTCTACAGGGAATGGTCTCTCTGACAACATGACCAAAGTAGGTGAGACGAAGTCTGGCCATTCTTGCTTCCAAGGAGCACTCTGGCTGCACTTCTTCCAGGACAGATCTGTTAGTTCTTCTGGCAGTCCATTTATTTTCAGCATTCTTCAAGCGCACCATAATTCAAAGACATCAACTCTTCTTCGGTCTTCCTTATTTATTATCTAGCTTTCACATGCATATGGGGCATTTGAAAATACTGTGGTGTGAGTTAGGCATACCTTAGTCTTCAAAGAGACATCTTTGCTCTTCAGCACTTTAAAGAGGTCTTTTGCAGCACATTTGCTCAGTGCAGTACAACATCTGATTTCTTGACTGCTGCTTCCACAGGTGTTGATTGTGGATTCAAATAAAATGAAGTCTTTGACAACTTCAATCTCTCTTACAGTTTAGGAGGCTAGAAGTCTGAGTTCAAAGTGCTGGCTCTAGGGACTGGGTGAAGGCCCCTCGACCTTGGGCTTCACCTCTGCCCCCTGTTCCATGCCCATTAGAGTTGGAGGCTTTTTCTGACTCTTGCAGCTGCTGGCTGCTGAGACTGATGAACCCAAGATCAGCAGGTAAAATGGCACAATCCCAAGATGACAGGGCACATTGCAGACCACTGGTTCAAGTCCACAAACAATCTCAAGATCGGGAGGCAACACAACAGGCCAAGACTTGGTTAAATGTAGGATCCAGATGTGCCAATGAAGCTGAGTGGAATCAAAGTTCAGCCTGCATCCTTGGTTGAAGGCAGATAAGTAAATATGATAAATATAACTCAGTTCCTTAAGAACTGAATAGAATGAAAGCTCAACTATCATCCCCCACCCTGGTTAAGACAGATAGGCAGACACGATACTTCATGAATCAAGCTCAGTTCATATCCTGTCTGTTACCTCGGTTGGAGGCAGATAAGTAAACATGATAACTCAATTCCTTAAGAACTGAATGGAATGAAAGGTCAATTCACACATCCTCTCCATGTTATCCCCCTAGAAACAGGTGATGAATATGTTAATGTTTCAGGAGACAACTTGAAAATTAACTTTGGCCCGCAGACATGCACAGTGAGGCAAACAGGAACAAAGTTGCTGGGAACTGACATTCTGCCCTCTGCCCAAGTCCCAATCAGCTATGACAGGAAGCCAATGTAACTCATCCAGTATGCAAGCACACTTCATTAAAAATCGACTGTCCCTTTAAACCGAGGCGAAGGAAGCCTCAGACAATCCTCAGTTAATTCATGCTCAGATTCCTGAAGTTTTTATGAATATGTATAACCTCCCCTCCCGAAACTTACAAAACTGTATACTGACCTCCATTCGGGGAGTCAGATTTAGGTACTGGCCCCTGTCTCCTTGCATTGCCACTTTGCAATAAATAGTTTTCTCTCCTCTTAATCACTTGGTGTGTAAACTGTTTTGGCCTGATTGTATACTGAGCAGGGACCCACATTTGGTCTTACTTCACCAACAGCTAGAGACCTTTCCCAAAGCTTCTCTTTATATACTGGAAGCAGGCTACACCCCAAAGGCAGCTGCCTTTCCACTGATAACATCTCACAGCAGACTCCACCATGGAGGTGATTACAACCTCATCATAGGGAATAACTACATTCAGCTGCCAAGCCGCTCAAAACCACAGCCCAGGCAAGATGACATAAACCTTAACTGCCACAAATGCCAAGTGTGTTCTCCCTTTTTGATTTTCTAATTCCAGGTCTTTGCACATTTCTATATAATTAATACTTTGTCTTCTTGAGCTGCCCTTTGAAATGTTGTTGTTGTTGTCATCGAGTTGGACCCGACTCATAGCGACCCCTCCTTGGGTTTCCGAGGCAGTATCTACAGAAGTAGATTGCCTCATCTCCTTCTGAGGAGTGGCTGGTGGGTTTGAACCGCCAGCCTTCTGGTTAGCAGTCAAGTGCCTTAGGCATTAAGCTACCAGAGCTCCTCTTTGAAATATATTCAGCTCTTTTACTTCATCATTTCTTCTATTCACTTTAGCTACCAGTTATTTTTAGAGCAAGTTTCAGTGTCTTCTGATTTCCATTTTGCTCTTTATTTCCTGTATTTTTAATGGCCTTTGGCTTTCTTCATGTAAGATGTCCTTGATGTCATCCTACAACTCGTCTACTCTTCAGTCACTGGTGTTCGATGCATCAAATCTATTCTTGAGATGGTCTCTAAATTCAGGCGGGATATAATCAGGGTTGTATTTTGGCTCTTGTGGAACTGTTTTAATTTTTTTCTGCTTCAAGTTAATCTTGCATATGAGCAATTGATAGTCTGCTCCACACTTGGCCCCTGGCCTTGTTCTGACTGATGATGTTGAGATTCTTCATCATCTCTTTCTCCAGATGCAGTTGATTTGATTCCAGTATGTTCCATCTCATGTGGTTCATGTGTATAGTCTCTGCTTATGTCATTGAAAAAGTATTTGCAATGAATACTTCATTGGTCTTGCAGAATTCTGTCATGTAACCTCCAGTGTCATTTCTGTCACCAAGACCATAATTTCCACCTATGAATGCGTCTTAGTTTCTAACTTTCACATTCCAATCACCAGTGATAACACATCTTGATTGCATGCTTGGTCAATTTCAGACTGCAGGAGTTAGTAACAATCTTCAATTTTTTCATCTTAGGCTTTAGTGGTTGGTGTGTAAATTTGGATAACAGTAGTACTAGCTGGTCTTTCTTGTAGATGTATGGGTGTTATCCTATTATTGACAGCACTGTATTTCAGGATGGATCTTGAAATGGTCTTTTTGACAATGAATGCGATGCCATTTCTTTTCAACTTTCATTCCTGGAATAGTAAATCATATGTTTGCTTGATTTAAAATGGCCAGTACTAGTCCATTTCAGCTCACTAATGCCTAAGATGTCGATCTGTATGTATTCCATGTCATTTTAGACAATTTCAAGTTTTCCTACATTCATACTTTGCACATTGCATGTTCCAGTTGCTAATGTATATTAGCAAATGTTTCTTCTTATTTTGAGCCTTGCCACATCAGCAAATGAAGATCTTGAAAACTTTACTCCATCCACATCATTAAGGTTGACTCTTCTTTGAGAAGGCAGCTCCTCCCCAGTCACATTTTGAGTGGATTTCAGCCTGAGCTGCTCATCTTTAGCATTATATCAACAATGTTTCACTGCTATTCATAAGGTTTTTAGTGGCCATTTTTTTTTTTTTTCCCCAGAAGTGGACCACCACATCCTTCTTCCAAGTCTGTTTTAGCCTGGAAGCTCTGCTGAAACCTGTCCACCATGGGTGACCCTACTGGTATTTGAATTATCAGTAGCATAGCTTTTAGCAACACATAAGCCACAGACCAACACACAGTTCATCAAAGTAACAGTTGAATGGTGGATGTAGACAACTGTATTTATGTGCATTGGCATCTAGCCATTGAGCCTATAGATCATATCAGCTGCATATTAAACATGCTTCTCTTTATCAATGAAAATATTCCATCCTACTTTTCCTACTTTTCTATTTTTATTTGGATAGTAGGGACCCAAACCCAGTACACTTTGAAAGGCATGCTGTAACTAACACTATCTTGAGTAATGTCCTGACCAATCCTGAGTCTGCTGAAGCAGTGACCTTCCTGTGTGCATCCTGGCATTGCTACTTACCATGAGTGATTTTGGCTCCACATCATTCCCTCCTGCCACACTGAATCCCAGACCTGAGCCTTCTTTTTTATTCAAGACTATGAAGCAAATGTCTTCTTTATTCTAATGAAAAGAACAGGAAACAAAAAATGATTCCTTGTGCCAAGAATAAGGTACTTTGGAAACAAGTCCTCCTGCCCTGCACGGCTCCTCCTGAGCTTTCACAGGGACATTAGAAGAGCTCTGACCTAACCATCTTGCATCCCTTCTGAGTGGAAGGTCCATCCTGCAGCTATAGGAGAAAGGACTGGGTCAGTCAGGACAATTTAGAATTCCCAAGTCTTCAAGCTGTTCTACATACCAGATTATGTCTTTGCAAATCTGGATACAGCATAGGAGACCATGAAGGGAATTATCCTGTAATTCTGCAATTTAGCCAAGCTACTTTCAACAACAGGGTGGTAGTTAAGGATGTGTGCAACTTGGCTGGGCCTGGTTTTGAGTGGCTGGGCAGCTGGATGTAGTTATTCCCCAGGATAAGACTGGCAATCATCTCCATGGTAGAATCTGCAGTGAGCAGCTGAGTAGCTGCCTTAGGGATGTGGTCTGCTTCCAGTATATAAGAAGCAGCTTTGAGAAAGGTCTCCGAGCTTTTGGTGCATCTGGATTCAGCCAAGTCTTCATCTCAATGGCCTGCCACGTTGTCTGCCAATCTTGGGACTGTTAATGGACTTGAATTAGTGACCTGCCATGTTGCCTGATAATTTTGGAACTGTGCCATTTCACTTGATGGTCTTGGGTTTGTCAGCCTCAGCAGCTAGCAGCTGTCTGAGTTAAGAGAAGCCTTCAGCTTCAGTGGGCCAGAAGCAAGAAGTAGAGCCGAAGCCCAAGGTTAAGGGCCTTTTCCTCAGCCCCTAAAGCTGGCACTTTGAACTCAGACTTCTAGCCTCCTAAACTGTAAGAGACTAAATCCCTGTTTGTTAAGGCCACCCACTTGTGGTATTTTCTGTTAGAGCAGCACTAGAGGTAACCAAAACAAACAGCAAAGAGATACGTTCTGTGAGGCAGGATACGAACACATGGAAGCCACTGTTCAGGTCACTGGATTTTCAGGTGCAGTTAATGAAGTGGTTAATTGTAAAACATAAAATACATAGACATTAAAAGTAATAGTTCTGAACTCATAATGAGACTAAAACATTCTTAGTAGTATCATAGGATTAAATAACAAAAGACTGTTCTGTGTTTCAGGCATTAATCAAAAAGATACCTTGGAATAAATGATTGTTAACAATAAAACGTTAGCTGTGCTCATTGTTCTGAATTTTGACTTCCTTCACCCACACTAGATATGATTCAACATTTTAAATATCAGAATTGCTAGGTTTCAAATGAAGTGATTTCTAACCTGTCAACTGTATGTTCTCAGACACAACAGTGGAAAAAGAATCTAATAGTACCCTTAAAGATTGATTGGAAGAGACAAAGTGGAAATGTTGAAAGATAGAGCCACGTCTGTAATGTGGGCCATCTGTGTGCTGGGGAAGGAACTCAAACATTTAAAAATAACTGTTTAGTCCTATCAGTAAGGTGGTGGTTGTTGTTGTTAGGTGCCATAGAGTCAGCTCCAACTCATAGCAATCCCATGTACAACAGAATGAAACACTGCCCGGTCCTGTGCCAGCCTTACAATCCTTGCTATACCTGAGCCCACTGTTGCAGCCACTGTGTCTATCCATCTCGTTGAGGGTCTTCCCTTTTTTGCTGACCCTCCACTTTACCAAGCATGACATCCTTCTCCAGGGAATAGTCCCTTCTGAGAACAGGACCAAAGTAGGTGAGACGGAGTCTGGTCATTCTTGCTTCCAAGGAGCATTCTGGCTGCACTTCTCCAGGACAGATCTGGTCATTCTTCTGGCAGGCCATGGTATTCAGTATACTTCACCAATATCCACAATTCAAAAGCATCATCAACTTTTTTTTTTTTTTTTTTTAAATTGTGCTTTAGGTGCAAGTTTATAGAGCAGAGTTTTTTACATTCAACATTTTGTGTACATTTAGTTTCACTCCCCAGTTACCATCCCCAACCCTAACCCACTCTCCTCCTCTCCCTGCCCAGTAACCCCCACCCTAGCCCTGGTGCCACTCATAGTTATGCACTCCTGTGTGTCCTGCATTTCTTCCGTGAGAATGTTGCCCCTCTGGTGCCCTGTGGTTGATTGCTCCAAGGGATGCATCTCCATAGAGTATATGGGTGTGTTACTCTGGGTTGAGTGGTCTGTATGTACTTCTTATTTACTACTGGGCTAAGAGCCAGTCCCTGGCAGTGAGTTTTATTCCAGGTCTGAGGTGTATCCCAGGGTCATAATATTGGGGGTCCCACCAGACTCTGTTCAACCAGTAATTCTGGTCCTTATTGTGTTTTTGGATTTTGTTCCATGTTTTTCTTCCCATTCTATCCAGGATCTCCAGTTTTGATCTTTCCCGAGTGGTTGGCATTGGTAGCCAGGCAACATCTACTTCTTTTGGTCTTGAGGTCCATCATGTCCTAGAGCTGATCTGAGAAGATCAGATGGGGGTCAGTGAACAGGCTGATACTCTAGACCAAGGAGAGACTCAGCAGATGCTAATCTTGTGGCGATGCCCAGACCTCTACGACTGCTGCTTGACAAAGCTCCAGCTGTCAAGAGTCTTGGGCGGAAGCCAATTCCACCTTTACTTTCGATTG
>NW_006921889.1:2068193-2083779 GCF_000298275.1 Orycteropus afer afer
AGTTTATAAGTTTAATAATAGTTTTATAAGTTTTGGAAAGTTAATAGCCCACAGCCATGTACCTAGAATTGTGGGTTTGTCATTTTGCTTTGTCATTTGTAATCTGCAATATAGTATAAAATAAAGAAGGCCACCTCATTATGTGGGGCACATCTTCATCTTGAGTGAGTGTGTCTCCATCATCTCGGTGACACCACCTCTCCCTCCAGAGACCCACAGCTGAGGCTGGACCTCGGCAATCTTGCACAGATACCAGTGATACAAAACACACGCAATCCTTATAGAAACAACAGAAGACAGACATAGAGCAATCCCTCACAGACAGCCACACACTGTGGGAGAGAGATCGAACAGATCTACCAACTCAGGACCATAGCATCAACTATTCTTGTTGTTGTTGTTGTTATGTGCCATCGAGTCAGGCCCGACTCATAGCGACCCCTCCTTGGGTTTCCAAGGCAGTATCACGATGGAAGTAGATTGCCCCATCTTCCTTCCGAGGAGTGGCTTGTGGCTTTGAACCGCCAGCCTCCTGGTTAGCAGTCAAGTGCCTAGGCACTATGCTACCAGAGCTCCTATTCTTAGGTCTTCTTTATTCATTGTTCAGTTTTCACATGCATATGAGGCAACTGAAAATACTATGGCTTGGGTTAGGTGCACTTCAGTCTTCAAAGTGACATCTTTGCTCTTCAGCACTTTGTTTGTTGTTGTTGTTATGTGCCGTGAAGTCAGACCAAACTCACAGCGAGCCCTCCTTGGGTTTCTGAGGTAGTATCACTATGGAAGTAGATTGCCCAACCTTCTTTCCGAGGAGTGGCTGGTGGGTTTGAACCACCAACCTTCTGGTTAGCGGTCAAGTGCCTTAGGCACTAGGCCACCAGAGCTCCCCAAAGACTTTAGGGGAAGACCTTTTCTTGTTTCTCCCTGCTTCTGGTGGCCCCAGGCTATGCTGGTAGCTGCCGAACAACTCCCTCTAGTCATGAGGTCATAGGGGAGTAGAGTTGTCCTAATTCAGTATAAGTGGTGTCCTCATAGAAACAATAGAGAGGGGAAAGACTAAACCAAAACCAAACTCACTGCTGTCGAGTCAGATCAGACTCACAGTGACCCCTCCTTGGGTTTCTGAGGCAGTATTTCTACGGAAGTAGATTGCCCAATCTTCCTTCTGTGGTGATACTGCCTTGGAAACCCAAGGAGGGGTCGCTGTGAGTCGGATCTGACTCGACAGCAGTGAATTTGGTTTTGGTTTAGTCTTTCCCCTCTCTATTGTTTCTATGAGGACACCACTTATACTGAATTAGGACAACTCTACTCCCCTATGACCTCATGTTGACTTAACAGGTAACATGTTCAAAGACCATATTTCCAAATAGGTCACATTCTTAGGTGTTAGGACTTCAACATATCTTTTCTGTGGACACAATTCAATCTATAACAGCATTTTACCTCTTTAAAGTTCATTCTGAAACTTGCTTTTAAATGGAGAGTAGCTAAAGCGAATGGAAAAAGTGATAAAAGAGCTGAGCAGAAATTTCAAAGGGCAGTTTGCGAGGACAAAGCAAAGTACGATAATGAAATGTGTAAAGACCTGGAGTTGGAAAATCAAAGAGGAACAACACGCTCGACATTTCTCAAGCTGAAAGAACTGAAGAAAAAAATTCGAGCCTTGAGTTGTGACATTAAAGGATTCTATGGGCAAAATATTGCTTGATACAGAAAGCATCATAAGAAGATGGAAGGAACACACAGAGTCACTGTACCAAAAAGAATTGGTTGATGTTCAGCCATTTCAGGGGGTAGCATGTATCAATAACTGATGTTTTTGAAGGAACAAGAATAAGCTGCACTGAAGGAACTGGTGAAAAACAAGGCTCCAGGAATTCCTGGAATACCCACTGAGATGTTCCAACAAACAGATGAAGGGCTGGAGGAGCTTACTCATTTATGTCAAGAAATCTGGAAGACAGCTACCTGGCCAACCTACTGGAAGAGACCCCTATCTGTACCCATTCTAAAGTAAGGTGATACAATGGAATGTGGCCGTTATTGAGCAATATAATTAATATCACACACCGGGAAAATTTTGCTGAAGATCATTCACAAACAGTTGCAACACTACATTGACAGGGAACTGCAGAAATTCAAGCTGGACTTTTAAGAGGCCATAGAACAAGGGATATCATTGCTGATGACAGGTGGATCTTGCTTGAAAGCAGAGAATACCAGAAAGATGTTTACTTGTGTTTTATTGATTTTGCAAAGACAATCGATTGTGTGGATCATAACAAATTATGATAACAAAATGGATAACATTGCAAAGAATGGGAATTTCAGAACACTTTGTTATGCTCATGGGGAACCTGTACATAGATCAAGAGGCAGTTGTTCTAACAGAACAGGGGATACTGCATGGTTTAAAATCAGGAAGGTTGTGCATCAGGGTTGTATCCTTTCACCATACTTATTCAATCTGTGTGCTGAGCAAATAATCCAAGAAGCTGGACTATATGAAGAACACATCATCAGGATTGGAGGAAGACTTATTATCAACCTGACATATACGGATGACACAACTTTGCTTGCTGAAAGTGAGGAAGAATTGAAACATTCACTGATGAAAATCAAAGGATACAGCCTTCAGTATGGATTACACCTCACCATAAAACAAAAATCCTCACAGCTGCACCAGTAAGCAACATCATGATAAATGGAGGAAAGGTTAAAGTTGTCAAAGATTTCATTTTACTTGTATCCACAGCCAATATCTTTGGAAGCAGCAGTGAAGAAATTAAACAACGTATTACAATGGGCAAATTTGCTGCAAAAGACCTCTTTGAAATGCTAAAGAGCAAAGATGTCACTTTGAAGACTAAGATGTGTCTGAAACAAGCCATGGTATTTTCAATCACCTCATATGCATGTGAAAGCTGGACAATGAATAAGGAAGACTGAAGAAGAATTGATGCATTTGAAGAGTGGGGTTGGGGAAGAATACCATAGGCTGCCAGAAGAAGTACAGCCAGAATTCTCCTTAGAAGCAAGAATGGGCAGAGTTCATGTCTCATACATGTTATCAGGAGAGACCATTTCCTGGGGAAGGATACCATGCTTGGTAAAGTGGAGGGTTAGTGAAAAACTGAGGAAGACACTGAATGAGATGGACTGACACGGCAACAATGGGCCCAAGCATAGCAATGACTGTGAGGACTGCCCAGGACTGGGCAATGTTTTGTTCCATTGTATGCAGGGTCACTGTGGGTCAGAAATGACTTGATAGCACCTAACAACAACAACAAAGCTCATTCAAACCAATGGCTCCACAGGGCTCCCCTTTGCTTACATTGGAATGTCCTTGAGATCTTTCAAGGTTGGCGTTTTCTCTTCAGAGGCAGCTTGAATCAGATATCATAGATGATAGTCTTTAATGGCAAGAAGAATAGTCACTGGCTTCTACAACCAAAACAGGAACATGTCTGAGAAGTGATCTGTTTGTTGTTCTGTGGTCTCTCTGAAGCCGAAACACGAACAGACATTTAATTGCTTTCTTGGAGGAAAGAGAGACTATTTGAAAATTGGACTCTTCCAGATCCCAAGACACATCATCACCATAATTTTAATTTACTCAGATGATGATGATGATGATTTTTTCTCAGTTGTGTTTGAGAATACAAGTATCATAGAAGCAGACCACTGGGCTACATTTTGCTGCTCTAGGAGGCTTAACAGAGCATGAGGGAAACCAGACGGCTACCAGGAGTCCTTTAAGGTCCTACACCAGGTCTAGGGAGCTCTGGTAGCATAGTGCCTAAGGCACTTGACTGCTAACCAGAAGGCTGGTGTTCAAACCCACCAGCCACTCCTCGGAAGGAAGATGAGGCAATCTACTTTCGTAGTGATACTGCCTCGGAAACCCAAGGAGGGGTCTCTATGAGTGGGGGCCGACTCGATGGCACGTAACAACAGCAACACACCAGGTCTGGGTGGGCTGCAGGTAGACCAGAGGGCTTGTTTTCTGCCACTTCCTAGACTCCCCTGTAAGTGCCCATGGAGGCCTCAGGAAATAGTTTCATGCAGTTCCATTTTCAGCACCTGTAAGTCATACTCAGTGCACAGAACAAGGCAAGAAATTTCTGGCAGAATGGCAACATCTCTGCTCACTGCTCCCTCTGAAATCAATGGGAGACAATAGGGAAATTAAAAAGGGATTCCATGGAAACCAGGCATGATCTTTCAGTGCAAACCCCAGCGCTTCCTGGGTGGTGAGTACTGAGTGAGGGTAAGGGGGGCTGTGCGAGGCCCTGGAAGATGCCGTCCTCAGAAAATGCCTCTGCTTTGTTCACGGTCCCTGGGATGTGCATCTCGGTTCTCAGGTGGATGGAGACCGTGGTTTCCGTGCATGTTTGCTCTAACACTATTCAGTGGGGCAAAGGGGGTCTGTCAGTGGGTGAGCCCCTATTGCCACCTTGACTGAAAACTCGGGAGCTAGTCCTCCAGGGGTGAGATGCTTGCTTACTGTCGCAACAACAGTTGAAGGAGGGGAGATGGACGTGAAAAATGGTTGATGCTTCAAGGTCTTCTTCGGGCACAGACCCAAAGCAGCTGGCTGAGAATCAGAAGGGCGTGGGGGATATGGGGAAGGGTCTCTCCTAGTCTACCCCATCTCCTCTCCTTCCTGGCCAGTTCCTCAAGAGACGCCAAGGCAGAGCTCCCCGGGGTTACATGGGAATTGCTGCAGTGTTCTCTGAGTACTTTAGTGACCCAGACATGTTACCACTAAAGAAAACACGTTCAAATTTGCTTTCTTCTCTAAACAGAAAACATGCATTTGTTAGCATTCAAATCTCCATGGAGTCTTTAGAAATTAATGTTGTTCAGAGAAGGTTCCTAGAATGCGAACTGATGGTTTCTTTTGTAATTGTCACATCAAACCTATTTAAAGACTTTGTTCTAAGTTACTTGGCTTCTTTGGTTCGTATCACAGACTTCAGATGCTCTTAAATGCTTTACGGGAAGAATAGGGATACACAGATGTAATGCTCCCATTTTATCAGCAGGTGGCTCCCTTGACCACATCATTTATGTTCGCCCTTCACCTGCCAGTGAGCGTTCACCAACCTGCCAACATGTCTGTTTCTGCTCTGAGGACCTTGTACGGACAAACACCAAATGTAACGGTGGGGGATGATAACTAAATACGTCTGCAGAATTAAAAGGTCAGCTAAACCAATTGGGAAGCTGGACACTCAAGACAGGCCTGGCTTCTGATGCAAGCTACCAGGACTTGGTTGGCACTGGCTCTCTCTGCTAGTGCACATGCCCGGGCGAGACACCACAGCAGTTGCATCTTCCAAACAGAAAGCCCACCGGAAGGAGAGCACTGCCTCACAGGAAGCCCACAAATCCACAGCACCCGCTACCCAGCACGTTTCTGCTCTTGCTCTTCAGTCACCATCCTCCCAGACCAGAGTTTCTCAACCGTGGCACTTTCAACATCTTGAACTGCGCAATTCCTCGCTGTTGAGGACTGTCCCATGCATTGTTGGATGTTCAGTAGCGTCCTCAGTTGAGAACCACTGTCCCAGGCCCTTGTGGCTTATTCACACTTTTCTCTTTCCACAGCTGCAAGGGCAGTCAGAGCCCAGCCAACAGCACAGTTTCAGGAGCAGAGCCAGGTGTGCCGGCATGTGTTCCCGTGGAGTAACCCTTCCCCAGCTTCACGGATGTCTCTAGTATTTTCTCTCTCTTTTTTTTTTTTTTTTAGCAAAAATATATGTAACACTCTTGCCAATTTGATCATTTTCAGGTGTACAACTTAATGACATCAATTAGAACACTACCTATTTTTAATCTCATACTATTATATGTATTTTTTGGGGATAAAACTAACTAAATGAACATACCCACTGCCATCGAGTTGATTCTGACTCATAGCAACCCCCACTGAGTTTCTAAGGCTGTAAATCTTTATGGAAGTAGATTGCCTCATCTTCCTCCCATGGAGCAGCTGGCGGGTTTGAACTGCCAACTTTCTGGTTAGCAGCCAAATGCCTTACCCACTATGCCACCAGAGCGCCTTAAACAAGTATGTTGTTGCTATGTGCCGTGGCGTTGGACCTGACCCATAGTGACCCCTCCTTGGGTTTCTGAGGCTGTATCACTATGGAAGTAGGTTGCCCAACCTAGTTCTCCTAAATATAACCTTCCTGCAGCCATCTAAGATACAACTATTGGTCTCTCTTCATCTGGAGCAATGAAGAATGAAGACAAAGACACATGGAAACAATTAGTCCAAGGGACTGATGGACCATGCCATCCTCAGCCTACACGACCCTGAGACCAGAACAACTAAATGGTGCCTGGCTACCACTGTCAACCACTCAGAAGGGGATCAAAACAGGAGATCCTGGATTGAAGTGGGAGAAAAATGTGGAACAAAACTCAAAATTTTAAAAAAGACCAGGCTTACTGATCTGATAGAGACTAGTAGAACCCCAGAAACTATGGCCCCTAGTGACCCTTCAGGCCTAGAAGTGAACTCTCTTCTGTGGCTTCCAGCCAAACAATAGACAGGCGTATAAGGTGAACATTTACACTAGGTAGGTATACTCTTTAGAACAATCAACCAATGGAGACCAGAAGGCCATATTTGCACAGGGGGCTCAGAGGGCAGTAATGCATAGCAGAAAGGACAAGGGAAAAGAGGGAGGAAGTGGAAAAGAGGGCTGTTACATTGTGGGGATTGCAGTCAATGTCATGAAACAAAATGTATATGAACTGTGGTATGGAAAATGACTTTGCTCTGTAACTTGCACCCAAATCACAATTATATATCTATATCTAATATATATTTATATAATTTCCTACCTGACCAAATTCACAAAAGAGTCATTTGGTCACTTCTGAGCTATTAGGATTCATCTTCCATGTCCAGCTCCATCAGCCACAGTAGCTTCAACTTCTAGGTCTAAGCTGCTTGCTTCCCCTCTAAACAGGCCCTCTCTCTGCATCCCCTGATCTGGTGGCTGGGGCGAGACCCACGGTAGTCATCACTGAGCATGTTTCTTCACCTCTACATCCACTGTCACCCACTCTGTCACATCTATAAACTGTTTCAAACCAGGTTCCTTTACCTTCATTTTCTCTGGTGCTACTCATTTCAGCTTTCGTTAATCTTACCTTAAAAACAAAACAAAACAAAACAAAACAAAAACCCAAACTCACTGCCATTTAGTTAATCCCTACTCATAGCTGTAAATTTTTACGGGAGCAGATTGCCCCATCTTTCTTCTGTGAAACAGCTGGTGGGTTCGAACCACTGACCTTTGCTTAGCAGCCAAATGCCTTAACTACTACACCACCAGAGCTCACTGCAATTGTTGTTGTCATGTGCTGTCGAGTCAGACCTGACTCATAGTGACCCCTCCTTGGGTTTCTGAGGTGGTATCACTACGAAAGTAGATTGCCTAACTTTCCTTCTGAGGAGTGGGTGGTGGGTTTGAACCGGCAGCCTTCTGGTTAGCGGTCAAGTGCCTTAGGCACTACGCTACCAGAGCTTCCTCACTGCAATTAGCGGCTGCTTTTTCACAAATCAAGTCTCCCTTCTCTCTAATCCGTCTTTGACCACCTTGGTTACCTTGGATTCCAAAAACAGATTTAATCTGTCGATCTTCTAACTTGTAAAAGCAGCTAGGTATAGGTGAGAGGGAAAGCACAGCATTTAGGTGAGAAGGAAGAAAAGAAGGATGAACTTTGTTCAAAGAAAAAAATCCCTTGGGACCTCAGTTAGACTTTATTGTTGACACAATCTTAGTAAACACTGGCCTTGCTACCCTGATGTAGGCCACACGGTAATACTTAAGTAGACAGATTCTCCGGTCCACTCATCCACTCACCAATCAACCAGCCAGCAGTTGGGGGTCACTTGGAGTAGGCCCTAAGAATCTCTGGGTCCCAGCCAAGGCAACCACTAGTGTTCTTTAAGACATCCCTGAATCATCAAGAACAGGCCACATCCCACTAGTGGACGCTAGTTAAGTCAAGGGAATATGGGATGCCTTTTATGGAGGATTGCACTCAAAATGGTTGGAATAAAAAGAGTCATGTCTCTTTTTACATATACACAAGAACGGGCATCATGCCCAGCCCTTGAGCAGCAGAGCTGGCCTGTCTTAAGACGCTGGCTGTCCCGTGTTTCCAGTATTTCACTCACCTCTGATTGTGCCTTCGCTTCCTGAATGAGAGTGGGGATGGTAGATTTTGACCCCACTGATGATAAGATGGACTGTAATCTTTGCTGGTCCTCCACTGAGACAAGAAGCTGATCCAAACTAGGTAATATAAATACATTTGAAGAACATTAAAGGAAAAAGCAATTTCTTCATTTATAAGGATGCATTTAAAATTCTCTCTTTCCACTATTTTGCCAGTATTTCCTGATTCTCATCTTTATTTTGGTCATAACCCTCACACCAAAGCACTTGAAGGACCCTGCACACTAGAGAGCAACTTCACTCACTGCCAAGAGCAGCGGGAATTGCTGAGGACTCAGGGATTCTGCCAAGATGTTAGGGAAGCAATGTAGGAATTCAACAGAACATTTCCGATGCATTGAAAAATAGTCAACATAGACTCAGGTGAAATTCTTAATATCAGGAATTCCCTGTTTGAATACAGTCACCTCCAAAGGCCCAGGTTCTGCCCTGGAGCAGCTTCTCTTTCCTCCCTAAAACCCACTGCCATTGAGTTGATTCTGACTCATAGCAACCCCTCATTGGGTTTCCGAGGTAGTAAATCTTTATGGAAGTGGATTGCCCCATCTTCTTTCTGCAGAGTGCCTGGTGGGTTTGAACCACTAACCTTCTGGTTAGCAGTCAAATGCCTTAGGTACTACGCCACCAGAGCCTCTCTCTTTCCTCCCAGCTCCCTGAATCTTGCCTTGGCTCATGTACCATATCCCTTATGAACCTCTCCTAAGGACAACCTTCTGGTAGACACTGTCCCCTGGAGGGCTTTCATTTTTCCAGTAATGATATTAAAAACAAGAGGCTAAATGCTATGGGATCCTGGATTGGTTCCTGAAATAGAAAATGGGAGTTAGTGGGAAAATGGACGAAGTCTGAACAAAGACAGTACTTTAGCTTAGAGTATGGTTCCGATGTTCATTTCTTACTTCTGACCAGTGGACTGTGGTGACGTAAGATGTCAGCACCAGGGGCAGCTGGGTGAGGTGCATCTGGGACCTCTCCGTACCATCTGTGCAACTTTTCTACAACTCAAACTATTCCAAAAATAAAAAAAGTTTATTTAAATAACAGGTGAGGGCAGATACTTACTTGATTGACCAGCTTTTTCCAGAGGGCAGATCCTGGGTGGTTTCCCTTCCATCCTTGGCTGAACTGGGTGCACTCGGCTCACTGGCTTTAGGGCTGTCTCCTCCTGGCCGGGCCCCATTCCCCGCTGATCCACTGAGGCTAGAGAGGCCTCCAGCAGGGATGCCGGGTGACCTCTGGGGGATGATTTCCAGCTCTGTTTTGAAGAGCACAGCAGTGGGCTCCACCGAGTAGTCCCCGCTGCAGAGCTTGTCCAAGTCGGGCATGCTCAGAGCCCGCAGCTCCTGCAGCTTCGAGCGGGACAAAGGCGAGGGCTGGGAGTGGCGCACCGAGGACTTGTTCCTCTTGATGGGAGAGGCTGGGGTCACTGTTGGGGTGGGGATTCCGGAAGGACCCAGTGACTTCTTTTGGTCCAAATCAGGGTCTTTGCTACTGGTCTCCACTGGGATGTGCTGGGCGACCGCCAGCATCGTGCTGGAAGGGGACTTGGTCACTGGGGGCATGAGGGTGCAGGCCTCACTTTGGCTTTCGCTGCAGGAACTCAGGCTCCGTCTCAGTGGCCTCACTGCCTCCCCAGGGTGGCTGAGGCTCCCAGAAGGGATGCTGCCAGACGAGCGTCTCCCGATGGGGGGCTTGGAGCTTACAGACAAAGAAGGGAAAGCACCGGATTTGGCGGCAGGCCGGTCAGAATTGGCCAGATTCTCAAAAGACTTGATCCTCTGCTTTACAGAGAAAAATGAGGTAGATTCGTGGGGCCAGTTCTGCTCGTAGCAGTAATGCCTCCTGGTGACTCTGATCCTGTCTGTGATGAGGCAGCTTGTCTCCGGGATGGGCAGGGCATCTCCTTGGAACATTGCGGGAAGGTTCCTCGAAGTCTCCATCAGGGGCTTCACACTGTAGACACTCTGCCCATTAACCAGATCAAGGACACCACCTTTGGGTGGCTTTGTCTCCAGGAAGCCACCACCTGTCACAGAGTTCTGGCTGTCCAGATGAGAGCGGCCTGGGCTGTGGAGGGAAGGAGCCTCCCGTCCAAAGTGGCTGGAGAACTGGGCTGGCATGGAGTAGGTCCTGGTCGCTGGTCGTGGTGTGAAGTAGGGCTGCTCATCCACTGCAGTCCCCACTGGTGTGACGTTCTTGGCCACCCTCAGGGGTTCCACCACTGGGCTTGTTTTTCCCTGGCAGGAATCTGTTTTCTTAGCAGGCAGCTGGGGGGAGGAGCAGGAAGCCAGTGTGGCCACACTGGAAGAGCGCTGCATTTCCTGCTCGCCATGGGAGGCCTGAGAAGTGGGTAAGGACGTGTAATGAGGAGACAGTTCTACTGACTGGGGACAGAGTCTGACCTCACCCTTCTCCTGACAGTTGCTCTGGGCTAAGACCCCTCCCCGCCTGTCACTTTCAGCTAGCTTGTCACCACATGAACCCTTAGGCATCCTCTCAGAAGGAATGCCCACGATTTTCAGCTGCCTTGTTCTCTCTGGGGCATCGCTAGCAATCATTCCGCTTCCTTTCTCAGCAGCCACCCTGGGCTGGGCTGCTTCCGAGGCTGAGTCTGTTGGGCCCCACGGGCGGGACTCTTTCTGGCCTGGAGGTTGAATCTCACGCTTGTTCCCTGTGGTGGAGGCGCTACCATTTGATGCTGTGGGACTCGCTGCTCCAGGGCCAGCAGGGGGCGCCGTACTCTCTGCTCCACACCTGGAGGACTTGGGGGCGGCCGGGCAACTTCTCTCTGCTTCTGAGTGAAAGGCTGCATGGATCCTACTACACGCACCTGGCTCCGGAAGAGTCTTGGGGGAGGTGAGGGGCGAGATGAATTGTCTGATGCTTGTGTCTGACGCGGAGGACCTCAGTGCCCCAGAGGCAGCGAGGGGTGGCTTGCTCTCCAGCGTACACGTGGCGGCGGCTGCGCCATTTCTGTCGGGTTCCTCACGGACCCCTGCGTGCAGCCGATGCACCGCTGCCCTAGAAAGCGTTTTCTGGGCTGTGTGTGGTGAAGTCAGGGACTTCCGGTGGTCCAGCCCGCCAGCCTTGGCTGTATTGGCAGCCGAAGCCTCACCGCTGACTTTGCTCTTACTTTTGATGCTCAACCTCTTCAGCTTCGGTCCCGACTTGGGTCTCTGACAGTTACTAAGAAGCGTTTCCACCGAGCTTTTCTTTGGCGGGTCTTTATTTTCAAGATTCATTTTCAGCTGAGGACTATTTGGCACCGAAATGCTTTTTCTGTGGCTCGAGCTCATCGTTTGAATTTTGGAGTCAGGACTTCTGGTCGGCGCTGGGGATAGTTCTTTTACAGGTTTGCTCTGCAAATGGATACCTTGGTTATTTTTATTTATTTCTTTAAACCAAGCCATGATGGGCCTCCTGGAGGTCACTTTTGGTTTCTGTAGCACGTCGCCTGGCTCTTGGCTCTCAGAGATGAGTGGGTTTGCCAAGACAGAGTTCTTAGGAATATCTACACCGAAGGAAGAGGCCTCTTCAGCTGCCTTAACGTTTGCGTCTTGTTCTTTATTTGGGGTTTCATCACCCAGTAAGTCATAGTCCAGACCGTTCACCAAACTAGGGCAGCAGAGAGTGACTGGGGGGTCCTGAAAGTGACTGAGGACTTTACGAGGCTGGCTGTTTTCCACGTCTGAGCCAATGCTGGTGACTTCCACAGTCTCTTCTGCACACGAAGGCCTGTGGCTCTGAGAAATGCTTGCATCCCCAAGAGTTTCATGCTCTGGAGAGCTTATATCCAAGAGTGAAAATGGCGGGGAAGAGTTTGGTATTGGCAAGCATGATGCTCCTGGCACAAAGGAAGCTCTCTCACATGGATTTCCCACGGATTCAATCTGAGCACTATGTTTTAATGGCAGAACTTTGGCTACCGCAGGGTAGGGTGTGGCCTGGGCAGGTCGATGAGCAGTCGCTGCGGGTGGGTGGGAGCAGCCATTCGTGGAACAGATTTCAATTTGCTCCTCCTCAGACTCTGTTGTATCTTCCTTGTGCGATGACCTGCGAGAATGAGGTGGTGACCAGCTGTCCCTGGTGGAAGTACGTGGGGCTTCTGTGAGCGACTCGGGATCCGAGGATGAGTCCTCAGCATCGCCATACATGGATGAGAGAGATGGTTCAGTGCTGTCACCCAGGCCTGACAGGGAGGTACTGTCTTCATGAAAATTGCTAAAATTTCTAGAGTAGTTGCTCAAAAAGTTTTTGTTCACAGTAAACTGTTTGTCAGGATTAACAGAATCCAAAATGGAAGGCTGGGAGGCCCACTGGGGATGAGGGGGTGGACCAGCAGCCCGGGTCCTCCTTGGAGAGGAGGTCCTTTTCTCCGTGACTAGCTTGGCATGGCAGGAACTTCCACTCTCCGCTTTTGCTGGAAGTTGACCCTGAGAACTGCCCCCTTGACTCACATGGTTCCCTTTCTGAGAAGACTGAAGTCTTGCTTCAGAAGCCTCCAACTCCATGATGCATCTGTCAATGTCAGTAACGGGGCTCTCCGGCCTCTCCCGTGGGCAGCAGTGCCCGGAACCACCACCACACACCTCTTTGGTCTTATCAGTGGATGACGCCAGGGAGGCCCTGGCATGTGGCACCCTCTCAGACACAGAATCTCCTCCCTTGAGCAGAGTAGACTCCCTGGAGTTTTCAGAAATGCAGACTTCTGTCTTCTCCAGAGCTTTGCTGTGGTTACCTTGAACTGCTTGTCTCTTCTCCTCAGACGTGACGAGGTCTTGTGACAGGACAGCACTAGCTTGAGACGCTTCCACTACCTCAGGTTCTGCTCCCTTGAGGGCAGCTGGCTTCCTGGTGTTGTCAGGTGCACTGGCTTCGGATGCTGCTGAAGTCTGGCTGAAGTCAGGATGAGGTGCTGCCCTCTTCCCTGGGGATGTGTTGAGGTCTCGGACCAGCCTGACTTGAGGCCTGCCCTGGGACTCGGTGACCTGGGGTGACGCTGGCTTGCTGGACTTCTCAGGCAGACAGGTTTTGCCTGCATCTTCTGAGGCCCTGCTGGGGTCAGGGCAAGTTCCCTTCTTCCCTGGGGACATGGTGAGGTCTGGTGAGCTGTCAAGTCCTGCGTTTAGAACTTAAACAAAAGATGGGGTGGTAGGAGAAACAAAGGGGAAAATTTGGAAAATATGGAAACTCAATTAAAAACAAAACACATGTAAGCAATCTCAACTATTTCCTTTTTCAAAAAGATTCTCCACAATCTACTCCCAGCCTTTTCTTTGTACTTTTTTGTCTTAGAGGACCCACGTCTAACAAACACTACCCTGCTGAGATGCCCTAAATTATGCAGATGAGCTGGCAGAATGAATGTTTGTTTCTGCCCTTTTTTTTTTTTTTTTTGGTTATTTTGAAGGACTGGGGACATCAGAACTCTTTAGCTTGGATTTCTTTACACTAGCCATTCATTGGCATTCATACAATGGCAAAGGCCCTGGCTGTTTCATTCCACAGCTTCTCTTTGCTCCTGTGGAGACTGCACATGGCTTCTCAGTCCCAGCTCAAATGTTACCTGCTGTGGCTGGGCGAAGGAAAAACATTGGTAGGCTTTGGTAACTATCACAAAGTCTTTTCTTTTTTTCATTAAAAAACCAAAGCATAGAACTATGATTGATGTATTTGCTTTACACACATTCATATATATGCTCAAGACAGAAAGGATATATACCAGTATATTAACAGAGGTTTCTCTGGATTTGGTTAATTTTTATCTTCTTTTTTTTTTCTCAACTGTTGTTTCCTGAGTTTTGATAATAAACATGTACTCCTTTGCTATTGAAATTATTTTAAAAATTAGTGGCCAACAACGGGTCTGACACTCCACACAGCCTCAGGACTATTCTCACAACAGTCTTGGCTGTTCTGCACACAGCCATCACCTCCTCCCAAGAGCCTAGCATCAAAAGAGAGAATGTGTTAGCACTGAACAGGCTGTGAAAATCAGACCTTAAAACCAACACATCTCAGCCGGCCATTCTCTCCTGCGTAAAACAGCAAATGGATGCTATTTATTTCATACAAGACTTTTAGGAAAATCAAGCTATGTGTGCTGTTGTTAGTAGGTGCCACTGAGTTGGTTCTGACTCATAGTGACCCTGTGTCCAACGGAATGATATGCTGCCCAGACATGCACCATCCTCACAATTGTTGTTATGTTTGAATCCATTGTTGCAACTACTGTGTTAGTTAATCTTGTTGAGAGTCTTCCTCTTTATTGCTGACCCTCTGTTTTACCAAGTATGATGTCCTTCTCCAGGGACTGGTCCCTCCTGACAACATGTCCATAGTACAGGAGATGAAGTCTTGCCATCCTCACTTCTAAAGATCATTCTGGCTGTACTTCTTCCAAGACAGATTTGTTCATTCTTCTGACATTCCATGGTATATTCAGTATTCTTCACCAACACTAATAATTCAAAGGCATCAATTCTTCTTTGATCTTCCTTATTCACTGCTCACAGCTTTCACGTACATATGAAGTGATAGAAAATACCACGGCTTGGGTCAGGTGCACCTTAGTTCTCAAAGTGATATCTTTGCTTTTGAACACATTAAAGAGGTCTTCTGCAGCACATTTGCCCAATGCAATATGTTGTTTGATTTCTTAACTGTTGCTTCCATAGGTGTTGATTGTAGATGCAAGTAAAATGTAACCTTTAACAACTTCAGTCTACTCTCTGTTTATCAAGATGCTGCTTATTGGTCTGGTTGTGAGAATTTTTATTATTATTTTTTTTTATGTTGAGGTATAATCCATACTGAAGTCTGTAGTCTCTGATCTTCATTAGTAAGTGCTTCAAGTCCTCTTTACTTTCAGCAAGCAAGGCTGTGTCATCTGCATATCACACGTTGTTTATCAGTTTTCCTCCAATCCTGATGCCTTGTAGCTCCTCATATGGTCCACCTTCTCGGATTATTTGCTCAGCATATGGATTGAATAAGTAAGGTGAAAGGATACAGCCCTGTTGCATACCTTTCTTGATTTTAAACCACACAGTACCCCCTTTGTTCTGTTCAAACGACTGCCTCTTGGTCTATATACAGGCCTTGCTTGTTGTTGTTGTTGTTAAGTGCCGTCAAGTCGTTCCAACTCATAGCGACCCCATGCACAGCAGAACGAAACACTGCCCTATCCCGCGCCAACCCCACAATCCCTGCTATACTTGAGCTCATCATTTCAGCCACCGTATCAATCCATCTCGTTGAAGGCCTCCCCCTCTTTTGTTGACCCTCCACCCTGCCAAGCATGACATCCTTCTCCA
>NW_006921889.1:2085574-2091446 GCF_000298275.1 Orycteropus afer afer
TATAGACTGAGACAGACTAGGAAGAAGGAAGAGGCCGTCCACTTCTGAAAGAATTGGCCAGGGAAAACCTTATGAATAGCAAAGAAACAGGCCCTGCATGAGCACAATTAAGTGTTCGGAATTCCAATTTTTCAATATCATCCATGATTTGTTATAATCCACAAAGTCAAATGCTTTTGCATAGCCAATAAAACCAGATAAACATCTTTCTAGTATTCTCTGTTTTCAGCCAAGATCCATCTGATATCAGCAATATGTCTTGTTCTATGTCCTCTTCTGAATCCAGCTTGCATTTCTGGCAGTTCCCTGTCATGTACTGCTGCAATTGTTTTTGAATTATCTTTAGCAAATTTTTACCCCACCCTCCCCTCTGGAAAGATTTATTTGTTAACCTACACAATTAAAAACACAGTTCCTGGTTTTCTACTAAGAGTCATAAAATAATACATAAGAGGGCTGGCTATTGAGTTTCTTCAGCAAAATTTTCCTTGCGTATGATATTAATTATATCATTTTATAATTTTCACATGCTATTGCATCACCTTCCTTTGGTGTGGGTACAAATGTGGCTCTCTTCCCATTGGTTGGCCATGTGGCTGTCTTCTAAACTTCTTAGGATAGACGAGTGTTTCCAGTGTTGCATGTTTGTTGAAGCATCTCAATTAGTATTCTGTCAATTCTTGGAACCTTGGATTTTTCCTTCAGTACCATCAGTTCTTGATCATATGTTGCTGCTTGAAATGGCTGAATGTTGAATGTATTCCTTCCATCTTCTTTTGATGATTCCTACGTTGTTCAAATTTTGCCCACTGAAGCCTTCAATATTGAAACTCGAGTTCTTTCAGCTTGAGAAATGCTGACTTTGTTCCTCCCTTTTAGCTTTTTATTTCCAGGTCTTTGCCCATTTTAATATACTTTACTTTGTCTTCTTGAGCTGCCCTTTGAAATCTTCTGTTCAGCTCTTTTACTTCTTCACTTCTTCCATTTGCTTTAGCTACTCTGTGTTCAAGAGCAAGTTTCAGAGTCTCTTCTGAGATCCATTTTGGTCTTTCCTTTCCTTCTTGTCTTTTTAACGATCTTTACTTTCTTCATGTAGGATGTCCTCCCACAAATCTTTGGTCATTAGTGTTCAATGTGTCAAATCTATTCTTGAGATGGTCTTTAATTTTAGGTGGGATATAGTCAAGGTTGTACTTTGGCTCTTGTGGACTTGTTTTGATTTTCTTCAGCTTCAACTTGAACTTGCACATGAGCAAATGATGGTCTGTTCTGATTGATGACATTGGGGTTCTCCATTGTCTATTTCCACAGATGTAGTCGATTTGATTCCTGTTTATTCCATCTGGCAAGGTCCATGTATGTAGCCACTGTATATCTTGTTGAAAAAGGTTATTTGCAATCAATAAGTCATTGGCCTTACAAAATTCCATCATGCAATCTGTGGTGTCATTTCTATTACCAAGGCCATATTTTCCAACTACCAATGCTGTTTCTTTGTTTCCAGCCTTCATATTCCAGCCAGTAATGATCAATACATCTGGATTGCATGTTTGATTAATTTCAGATTGCTGAAGTTGGTAAAAATCTTTAATTTCTTCATCTTTGGCAGTAGTGATTGGTGTGTAAATTTAAATAATAGTTGTATTAACTGGTCGTCCTTGTATGTGTTTGGATACCACCCTATCACTGACAGCACTGTACTTCAGGATAGATCTTGAGATGCTCTTTTTGATGATTAATGTGATACCCTTCCTCCTCAATTTGTCACTCCTGGCAAAGTAGACCATATGATTGTCTGACTCAAAATGGCCAATGCCAGTCCATGTCAGCTCATTAATGCCTAGAATATTGATCTTTATGCATTTCATTTCTGACAACTTCCAGTTTTCCTAGATTCATACTTTGTGTATTCCACAATATGATTACTTGTGGATTTTTCTTCTCATTTTGAGTCATGCTGCATCAGTAAATGAAGGTCCCGAAAGGTGTGTTAATTGAGCCCGTATTATATTCTAGGCTGTTATATATATATATTTTGTTGCTGTGAGCTGCAATCAATTTGGCCCCAGTCATGGAGACACCATGCAAAACAGAAAGCAGCACTGCTTGGTTGTGAGCCATCCTCATGCTGGCATGTGATGAGACCATTGTGATCCACAGGGCTTTCGCTGGCTGATTGTTGGAGGAGATGACTAGACCTGTTTGTCTTAGTTTGGAAGCTCCACTGAAACATGTTTAGCATCATAGTAACACACAAGCCTCCACTGACAGATGGGTGGTGGCTGCATATCAGGTGCCCTGGCTGGGAATCGCACCCAAGACTCCTGCATGGAAGGTGAGAATTCTACCACTGAAACACTAATGCCGCACTCTATGCACCTTACTTATCAACATACACGCTGGTTCAAAAGACCAGGTCATTATGCAAAAATTGGTGTTAGGCAAAAAATGGAGGATGTGCACATTGGATCACAAAACGGAGGATGACTACATCATTAGATAACTGCCAAACTACTGAGAATCACGGCCCAGCCAAGTTGACACAACCTTAACCATCTGGGCCAACATTACTCTCGCCTTGCACCTTGGCATTCATTAGTACCAGACATATGTCATTAATGCACAAAGTAGTCAGATAGATTTTTTACTATTGTCATAAATGCAAAATGTCAGATAACGAGATAGTAAGTGAGGAGTAGGTGTATTTGTTTTTTTCTTAGGAAAATCATACATACACATATATACATGTGCTGCACATGGATAAACTGATTCTTCTAAATGACCCCATGAAGTGGACAACCTAGGCCATAAGTGGCTTGCCCAGGGTCACTTGCTCAGTCAATGGTGGAGCCAGGATTTGAACCCAGGCAGCCTGTATATGGTATCCAAGTGCTTAACTGTGTACATATACTTTGTCCTGTGTATATATACTTTGGAACATCAAAAAAGGTAGATTTTTTTTAAGATATTTCTAATTTTACCACTTATGAATTTTTTGATCTTTCAGTTAAAACAAGATATGTTTTCTGTATACACTGG
This sequence comes from Orycteropus afer afer, assembly GCF_000298275.1. Lineage (NCBI taxonomy): Eukaryota > Metazoa > Chordata > Mammalia > Tubulidentata > Orycteropodidae > Orycteropus > Orycteropus afer. Next base: position 2,088,614 of record NW_006921889.1, read on the forward strand.
AAAGCAGCTAAGTCTTTGTAACAAAATTAGCAGCCAGGTCGTCAGCAGGACCAGTTGGTCATAGATAGCCTTTTAACAAGGGAGAGAGAAGAACTCTATAGAAAGGGGACAGAAGCTATGAACAATTTTACTGGGATATGTAATGCAGGTAGACCTCAAAGTCCCTAGAGGGAACCACTGTGTGACTGTAACTCAGGAACCAACCTTCCTAACAAGGACCCTGTACATCAAGGGGGAATGAAACCAATATATTATGTTTGAATACATTAATTATACATTAACTAAGTGTCTACCACTTACATTATTATATGTTAACTATAATCAGTTCCTGGCACTAATCTTTCTTTATTGGTTGCTCACTAAATGTCAAGAACAGTTGCTCCTTTCTCATGACTCAGAAGTCCAGAGAGATGAAGACAGAAAGCACACACATACCTTCAGTACAAGGACAGGAAAGGTTATAACAGAGAGGTACAAAGTAGTATGGACCACAGGCATGGCCAGGTCATTCCAGGAGGGCTGCGGGGAGACTACTGGTCTGCCTACACAGGATACCACACAAGAGCACTTTACATGCATGTGTTGTTGCTGTTATTATGTGCCGTTGAGTCGGACCCGACTCATAGCGACCCCTCCTTGGGTTTCCGAGGCAGTATCACTATGGAAGTAGATTGCCCAACCTTCCTTTTGAGAAGTGGCTGGTGGGTTTGAACTACCAGGCTTCTGGTTAACAGTCAAGTGCCTTAAGGCACTATGTTACCAGAGCTCCCGTCTGCATGCATAAACCCATTCCTTTAAGGTACCCAACCACTGCCATTGAGTCAATTCTGGCTTACAATGCCCCCCTGTGGGTTTCCAAGGCTGTAAATCTTTACAGAAGAGGATTGCCTCATCTTATATGGAGCAGCTGGTGGGTTTGAACTGTTGACCTTCCGATTAGCAGCCAAATGCCTTACCCACTATGCCACCAGAGCTCCTCATTTAAGGTACATTCCCTCAGTATTCAGAAAATGTTGCTCACCTAGGATAACAAATTTCTCAAGTGGTGAGAAAGCAAAGACTTTTCTGCTCTAGGTCACAGATTGGGAAGATGTTGGTCTCAGGAGAAAAAAGCAAATACTCTCTGCTCCCCCACCTCCCAAACTGCAAACGAAGTATGAATTTCAAGGAATCTTCCCAATGATCCTTGTGCAGAATATGCACCCTTGAAACCTCTCAAGATGCTGGCCTCCAATGAAGTATCATTTTGAAGGTGCACTCACAATATAACACTCTCTCAAATAAAACCCTTTTATGCTACATACTTTGCAATGAAGTCAAACTACTAACAGAAATTATCTCAGGTTTGCTCAGTGAGTGAATCTGAACTGTAGAGTCTTGAACTAAAAACCATAATGACAGCCTCCTCATTCAAGGGGAGAGAGCTACAGATCGTAAAACAAAGATATGAGGAGCCTGTATATATATATATGTTTTTTGTCAGTAGCCCTCAAAGCATGAGGTAGATATTTTGGGGTTCCAAATTGTCAGCTTATAGCACAGTTCTAACAAGTGATGTCATCTCATTCTGCTCAACCACCATCGATCGACTAACAAATCAGAAAATAAGTGCTAGGGCAGGTGAGGAAACAGACAGCTGTGGAGGGAGCGCCAAGGCCAGCGAAGTTCAACCACCGGCAATGTCGTCAATTACAAGTCATGGAGAAAAGCTCCCCAACATTTAGACTACAAATTCTCAATAATGGTCTAAGCCACTTAATTCAGTTTGTTTTTTTAAAAAAACCATGTTTTGCAATATTATTTTAGACAATTCCCAGATGATGGGCAGCCTGATAAATCCTGAGAGTTTTCTATCCTGAGAGTTTTCTGCCACTAGACATCAGTTCATCTCCCAACAACATTTGTGTTTAGTTTTCCAATATTAATTTTTTTTTTTTTTTTTTTGCTTTTCCTCTGTGATGGTTCTTACTGTCATTTCTCAATGCATTTAATTTCATGTAAGCATTCAGGACAGTTTTCATAATGAAATGGATAAATGGTGTCTGAAAATGGATGCATTCAATATGGATTAAAACTGAGTTTAGGCCAATGATCTAGTGAAATTGTTGATAGGTCCCTAAGTGGTGCAAAGGAACCCTGGTTGTTCAGTGGTTAATGCACTAGGGTGCTAACTACAAGGCCAGTTGTTCAAACCCACCAGCCATTATGTAGGAGAAAGTTGAGTCTGCCCCCGTCAAGATTTGTTGTTTGTTGTTGTTGTTGTTTTATTCTCTATCCTATAGGGTTGCTAGGAATTGGAGTCAACTTGATGGTGATGAGTTAGTTTTTTTTTTTGGGTAAGTGGCACAAATGGTTTGCATTTGACTGCTAACCTACAGGTTGGTGGTTTGAATCCATCCAGTGGTACCACAGAAGTTAGGCCTGGAGATTTCCTTCTGTTAAGATTATTGTTATTAGGTACCATCAAGTCGATTTTTGACTCATCGTGACCACATACGTCCTGTGCAGTTTCCTTGGCTATAATCTTTATAGGAACAATCACCAGGTCTTTCTTCTGCAGAGCTGCTGGTTATGTTTGAACCACCAACCTTTGGTTAGCAGCTGAGTGCCACCAGGGCTCCTATTAAAATCATAGCCAAAAAAACCAGGTGGAACAGTTTTACTCTGTAACACATGGGGCAGCCATGAGTTGAAATCAACTCAATGGCAACCACCAGCACCAGCAGCAGCAGCACCTCCACCAGCACTGCCACCACCACCACCTCCACCTGCACCACCTCCACCTGCACCACCTCCACCTGCACCACCACCAGCACCACCAGCACCACCACCA
>NW_006921889.1:2092551-2094246 GCF_000298275.1 Orycteropus afer afer
TCACAGGCTGGTGCACCCCCACTGGTACAGCTTTGGGCAGGCGCTCTGTGAGGTGGCCGGCCTCCAGGGGGGACGGAGCCCTGGCTGGCTCACTGTCTGCAGGGACACACGCATCCTCGACCATCAGCTTTCCCAGAGATTCCTGGCACAATGGCAACTGCCAGTCACTGTCAGTAGCTTTCACGTCCTGTGTGTGACAACATAACATAATATATGGAGCAGGGCTGATTTGGAAAACTTCAAAAGGTCACTGGACGAGGAGCCGGAAGATCCAGATTCTGATCTTAACATCCCCTAGGAATTGCACGGCCCTGTCACTCTTCCCTAAGCCTCAGTTTTCTCAATTCTTACACAGGGATGATAACAACTTGCCCTGTCTAACTCACAGACATTTAAAAGATGACTAAATGAGACAGCAGTTCTGAGAACAGTGTGCAGCACCCCAAAGGCTAACTGTATGTAAAGTATCGTTGTTGTACACCGATAGCCAAGACTAGATACAACAACTCCTTAGCTTGCCAGTGAGGAGAACTACTCTGTAGAAATGATATTTAATTGTAATATTTCAACATCTCACTTTAATTTTTCTTCTTTTCATCTAATATCCACTGTAAATTTTTAAAAAAAATTTGCTCAAAAATTTTTAAATCTACCTCCTGAGTTAATAAAAGTGGCCCATAGGTGGCAGCAGAGGGAAGTGGTGGCAGTGCCTTGCTGCTGTTCTAGTAAAAAATCATTTAGTGACGTGTCAATTACCGACCGAGGGAAAGCTACCAGCGCTCAACTCCCTTTATTTTCTGTTTACTGAAAAGGCGTAAATGTAATAGAAAAATAGTAGATGCGGACCTATTTGCCAAAAGAGAAATTTTTTGTGCAAGCTTTCAAAATTTGACAACAAACACTTCATGGCAAGGCTTTCTGCTTTCTTTCTCATGTAGAAATACAATCCCATTTGGAACTAAAAGTTTTGCAAGAAAAATTAAGCTTCTTTTTTGTAAAAAACTCTTTTGTGAATGATTTGTAAGTGCTGTTGAGAAGTTCTTATTGAGGAAAACGTATTCATACTCACAGAAGATTCTGATTTGAGTAGATACAATTTGTTATGAATAATTATCCTGATTTGGCTTTATATGGTCATCCAAAACTTGTTGGTGATACATATATATACATATGTGTGTGTGTATATATATATATATTTACTTTCAATATGTGCAGTTAATTGTATGTCAATTATGTATCAATAAAGCTTGGGAGGTGGGGGTGGAGACAGAGAGAATGATTATGAAAGGCTACAAGAGTCAGAAGCGAAGATGTGAGACTTTGGCTCCGTTACTTTGGATGTGTCATCAAGAAAGAGGAATTACTGGAAAAAGACATCATGTTTGTTAGAGAGTTAGTAAAAACCTAACATGGGAGGGAAGGACACAGGGAAGAGGTGACTACAGGGAGGAAGTGGGAAGAGAGCAGTTACACTGTGGGGAATTGTAGTCAACGTCATGAAACAAAATGTGTGTGAACTGCTGTACTAACCACCTGCTGTTACAGCAAGAGTTTCCCAAGCAGTCAGTGTATGTAACGGAGGGACGCTGTGGAAGCTAATTCTCTAATCATTATCCTTTCTTTCAGGCAGTAAGAGAGATCGACACAACAGTTTCAACAATGGACTCAAATATAGTTGATGATATTTTAAAAAGA
>NW_006921889.1:2094359-2095634 GCF_000298275.1 Orycteropus afer afer
ATTTTAAAAAGAAAATTTAAAAAGGAATTCACCCATTGGCTGAACATTAAATTTTCAAACACAGAACATTATTACATTGACATGGGGGGGGGTAGAGGTAATAACATGCTCTTTTGAGGAGGAAAAAAGCTGTGTATTTCTACTTGTTTTAATAAGGTTAAAAAATAACCTTCTGCTTGGTATAGTTTTTATGATGTCTCATGTTCTGGGTTTATTTGCACGTATGTTTGTATAAACACCGCGGCACACATCTTTGTAAATAACGGCCTTATAAGTCATCTTGGCTTCTCTGTTCAGAGGGAGCAAAATTATGCTGAGGAAGTCAGAAACAACGTGAATTTCTCTTCCTTTTTTGCTAAAGTGGATACACTGAAATTTAGAAAATGAGCAATTGGATAATTCTGGGACATTCTAATATATTTGTAACAAATAAAATTAACTTGCATTAAATGTGGAATATTTTAAATTTCAAAGTGAATTTACTCCCATGAGTTCATGTGATACAGCAAGGGCATGAATAACTACAATTATTCATAATCTTGGTAGAATATTTGAAAAAATAAGGACCATTCACAGTGGCACTGAGGAAGAGGAAGACATTTAGAGGTGCATGGGAGGTACAGACAACAAAGATGAATCCTTTTGCATGTACAGTACTGCGTTGTCAGTGATGTCAAGCACTGATCTATGGGTGGACAGATCGGTGGGCAGGCTGAACAGTCAGATACCACTAGGCAGAGGGGAGTGTGCCCATGACCATGTGTAGGGTTGGCAGATGTTTCTACATGCATATTTGTATGTGCTGTAAGAATGTCTGGGTGTACAGTAGAGCTTACAAGGGACAAGGTTGTGGTGGCTTCTCAGCCACAGCCAGCAACCTGGAGGGAGTGAGTGGTTGGACCTGTGGGCTCAGGACCATGGTTGTGGGGGATATCAAGCTCAATTGGCATAATATACTACACAAGATCATTGTTCTACATCTTGCTTTGGTGAGTGGAGACTGGGGTCTTAGAAGTTTGTAGGTTGCTATCTAGATGCAATGATGGGTCTCTCCTCATGCAGACAGAGAGGAATGAAGAAAACAAAGATGCATGGAAACAGTTAGTCTAAGGCACTAGTAGACCATGTGATCCTCAGCCTGTATGACCATGAGACCAGAAGAACTAGATGGTGCCTGGCTACCAATGTCAACCACTTGGAGGGGGATCTGGGCAGGAGATCCTGGATGGAATGTGAGAACAATGTGGAAAAACCTCAAAATCATTAAAAAAAAAA
>NW_006921889.1:2095929-2108172 GCF_000298275.1 Orycteropus afer afer
TGCTGTACTAACCTCCTGCTGTTACAGCAAGAGGTTCCCAAGCAGTCAGTGTATGTAACAGAGTGACGCTGTGGAAGCTAATTCTCTAATCATTATCCTTTCTTTCAGGCAGATGACCACAGACTTTTTCCTAATCCACACAGTATTCATTTAGAATCACAGTAACAGAAAGAAAGTCAGTTACCCTCTCCGCAGTTCCACCTGGCCGAAAACCAGTGATGGTCACTTTTAAGGATGTAGCCTGGACCTTCAAGTCAGGACTATCTGATTCATCGACTCTGCCTGTCCGGTCTGCTGTCTCCGAGCCACTGAGCCTGGTTTCAGCTGCAGGCCTCTTGCAGTGCGGGCTGATCCTGGCCACCGGCTTGTGCCTGGACCCCAGGTGTTCATTCTTCGGCTGGGGGGAGCTGGGGCACTCCATGCTCTTCAGACTTTGGGTGTCTGGGCTGCCTTTGTACTCTGGTTGAGGTGGACTCCTCCCTTCTGATGGTTCCTTCTTCCCTGAGCAGCGAGGGCTGCCCTTGGGGCCCTCTGTAGGGCCTAGCAGGTTGGCTTCATGGGAACGAGAGCCCACCAGATCCCCTGGAACACTCTCCCCCGAGTCCAGTGAGCCACCAAGGAAAGGTGCGGAGATTGCCTTGCTGACCAGTGTCTTCCGGGGTGGCTCCTGTTGACTGTTGACATCCATGACCTTGGGCAAGGCTGGAATGACATGCCCAGAATCATCCTCTGTCTGAGGCCTGCTGGGACCTGAGAGGGTCCCTGGGAGTGAAACAGAGTCCGCTTCTCCATCAAAGTCTTCCTCATCACTGGCATCATCAGCATCATAGCAACCTACCCTTCTCTGACGGAGGAGAGGATTTCGGGGGACCTGTGGGCTTCCAGGGAGGCTGGTTTGTCTGGCAATGGTCACCTGCTTATGGAAGAGCCCAGAGACTCTCTGGCTTCCGAGAGACACAAGACTGTTGGCTCTGGCTTTTCCTGGCTCCTTGTGAGCTGGGAAGGGAGGGGTGGAGGTGAGGGTAGGAAAGAAAAGTAAAATGAAATTGACTTTCCCCTCTGGCCTGGGCTTATCCCAATCATTACGTATGAGCATTTCCACATTCACAAAGGCCAGATACACAGCCCCAGCCACTGGACACCAGGCTTCAATGATATGGCTTCTCGAGAGCTACAGAGGGATAGCCACTGTCCTCTTTTCTTTTTCTATCAGCCTTACCTCCCCTTTTCTTAAAACCCCAAACTCTGGATTACTTATCTCACTCAGACACGTGTGCTGCCTAGAGACAGAGCCTATAATTCTTCAACCTCCATGATGTCTAACTGGGGTCCACCTAACTGCTGTCCAGAGAATGCTGATCTAGAAGGAATGCCTGGGGACTAAGCAAGTCCTACCTGTGCCTTCGTAGTCAAGTGATATCCTTCTTTGTTGTGAAAAGGGGGGCTCGATAAACTGGCACATAAATTCCTAGACCACCACCCATCTGTCTGTTTGTCGTATTGTAGTGGCTCGTGCATTGTGTGATGCTGGAAGCTATGCCACCAGTATTTCAAATACCAACAGGATCACCTATGGTGACAGGTTTCAATGGAGCTGCAGGACTAAGACAGACTAGCAAGAAAGGACTGGTGATTGACTTAGAAAATTAGTGTAAACCCCATCGATCACAAGAGAATACTAATACTGTCCAATGTAGTATTGGAAGATGGGCCCCTGGGCTGGAAGGCACTCAGAATGCATGGTGGATGCAGTGATGGACTCAACCCTACCCACAGTCATGGAGATGGTGCAGGACCGGGCAATGAGCTGGAGCTGAATTGACAAGAAGCCCCTGGGGCACAGTACAGTGACAGTGGAGTTGTCCTGCTTCTCAGAGATGATCTACGGAAACTCCAACCAGGGAGGGAACAGACGGATGGGCCGCCCTGCAAACTCTTGCTAAATGCAGTGAGAAGTGACATGCACTTCCACTTTGAGATGCTTCCGTCAGAGATTAGAGTGAGCTCATCAGTTGTGCGACCAGTGAGAATCAGCACTGTCATCATCTGTCTCTCCTAAAATGGGGATTTTATTGTTCAGACGCTACAAATAAAACCGGAAATAGTGCCAGCAGAAACCTGAGAAATCAGCTCACATCTGATTATTACCTCTTGTTATTTTAAGCAGATAATCAAAGAGATTAAAAAAAACAACAACCTTTGAACAGCATTTGTCTTCTACCAGTTCTGAATCTTTCACCTACTGAACTTCTAAACAAAGTTAGGGCTTAGTGAGGGAAGGGACCTGGAAATTCAGCTGGGAGTCTTCTAACAGGTAGCCCCAAGGTTGCCAAGCCTGATATGCAAATGGGGTTTAAAGGTGGTTTAGCCTTCTTCAACCCATGGCACAGAATGTATACTCACCCCGTTACTGTGTAATCGAGTGCCCAGTTATTAACAGTGGCCATGTTTTCCAAGAATAAACTCTATTATGTAGTCAGGGCAGAAAGGTCGCTTCTACTTAAAGAGAGGCATGGTTTCTAGATCTCTTTTTATATGACAGCAACCTGGCCTCCAGTGTGGAGTCAGAAAACCCAGAAACGGCACTTCTGCCTAGAACACAGAATCTGGGCCCTGCGGGGCTCTCCTGCTTACTGGAGGTGCTGGGGGGCAAGCTGCCATCTTCTGAAGTGCTGCAGCCACCTCCGGGGTGATCCTCGTCCTCGGAGCCGGCCACCACGAAGTCTGACAAGGGGCCCGGGATGTCATGGGCAAAGTACTGGGAGAGTTCAGATTCGGAAATCAGGGAGTCCTGGTGGAGTAAGAAACACAGGCTGAGTGACGATGACGTACCAGATGCTTGTTCTTTGAAACAAACAGTACAAGCAGTCTGCGACTTATGATGTCTTTGAGTTATGGGGAATCACACTGAACACTATCATGTATTTTTTTGTACAGCTTAGTAATATATACTATACACAGTGCTGCTGATATGCTCAGGTGTAATGTTTCCAACTCCCAAAGACATGAATCAGATTTATGAAGATACTACTAATTAAAAGGCAATAATAGCAACAACAAAATGAAGTGGTTGACTTAGTTAGAACTGACTTAAAATACAGTCATTGGAATGGAACACTGTCATAAGTTGGGGCCTACCTGTACTTACTTTCTATCTTTCCAAGTGCACATTGTTCTAACCCATGGAACTTAACCTACCCGTCCCCCTCCCCCAACACATCCAGGGATAAATTTCAGCCAAACAAGCAGGACTATGGAGTGAACAGGAACACTTGTGAGGAAAATATTCTTCAGAATAATCAAACATAGAAGACCAAAAGGGCAGCATCTGCCCCAAACAAAGCTCAGAAGGCAGTAAGGGGCAGGAAAGACGGACAAACGGAAATGGGGAGCCCAGGGAGAAAGTGGGAGGAGTACGGTTACATCGAGGGAAGTGCAGCTAATGTTTTGAAACAAAATGTGTATAAATTGCTGAATGGAAAATTAATTTGATCTGCAAATTTTCACCCAAATCACAAATAAATAAATAAATAAAATTTCAGGACTTTTTCTCCTAATTTTTTTACAACTTCAAATTTAATTGCATTGTGGTCATATGAGATGGACTATTCTATATGATATCAATTATTTTAAAATTGTGACGACTTAACAGCCTAAGACATAGTTAATTTTTAAAAATGTTTGTGAGGAGAAGAAAGTATATTCTCTATTTTTTAAAGAAACCAAACTCACTGCTGTTGAGTCAGTTCCAACTCATAGCGACCTCTCCTTGGGTTTCCGAGGAGGTATCTCTACAGAAGTAGATTGTCCAAACTTCCTTCCGAGGAGTGGCCAGGTGGGTTTGAACCGCCAGCCTTCTGGTTAGCAGTTAAGTGCCTTAGGTACTATGCTACCAGAGCTCCCATTCTCTATTTGGTACATCAATTAAATAAATTTTGTTAGTGCTGGTGGTTAGAAAAACCAGAAATCTATGGAGCACATTTCTGCTCTGACATGCATGGGGTCAACATGAGTTGGTTTACTGGTCAAAAGTGGTTTGAGGTCAAACTGAGTGAGGCAGCAAGTACACCTTGACTTACCTTTTTTGTAAGAGAAGGACTCTTCAAAGGAGTACCTATTGAGGGGAAAATCCACCATATTGTCAAAACAATGAAACTCAAATCACAAATAGACTCACATCCTTAACTGAAAAAGAAGGAGCCATTAAAGAAACTCCCCCTGCTAGGCTGGTGCTGATGGGCCATGTGAGTAAGTTATAGACGTACATGCTATTTATTTGGTACCCAACGCCTACTCCATCTCACCTCCCAAGAATCTGGTTATCCTTCAAGCCCTAATTTGGATGCTATTACCTCTATGATGATCCCAGTTGGAAGTAATTTCTTCTGAGTTTCCAAGGGATTTTATACTACTTATATATCAATTTCAATAAAAAGCAGTATAACTTAATTATAAGTGAATGTGTCTTATCTCCCTTCCTCAACTGACTTACTTCTTATAGAGCAGATATGTTCACTTCTCTGAGTATTACCCCACAAGCTTCAGCATCACACTTGGTACCTAGTAAGTATTAAGTGATACTTGCTGAAAGACTAAAGGATGAATGAGCAAATTGACATCCTCTAAGGAAATCATGGAGGAACTGGGGAGAAGGTTGAATATCTATTTAGGTTTTTAATTACAGGATGAAAAGGCTTAGCATCAAGACTTTAAGTTAGATGTCATGGGCAAAAATATCTTGGGCATGAGAGCCATGGCTTTATGAAATCTTCTAGCAATGATCAAGTTGAGGTGTTGGGGAGGTTAACAGCACAACTTTCAGGCAGGTCAGGATAATGAACTGGCTGAACAAAGAGCCTATGATGTTGGCTCACTTGCAATACATTAATTCTGGATGCAAATAATTGGGGTATTTCATGGTTGCCAAAAACTCCTATGCCCCCTTTTCCTCTGACAGACAACCAGTAACTCATGGCTCAGTTCCTTTTCCTCTAAGCATCAATCTCAACATCAGTAAGATCTTAAGCTCAGAAATGTTTGATGGCCCTCATGCTACAGGAAACAGTTTGAAAACTAGAAGCAATATTTCTTAGTTTAAATTCATATGAAAGTCTTACTATCTTACTCTGTCTCTGCCTGAACGTTTCCCTTTAGGATGGGAGAAATCATGACTGTTGCACCCTTTATTATTCCATTTTGAGTTGAAACTCTTAATTTATGTAAAGAAACCCCAGGTTTGGGGTAGATAATATTCTGCATCTACCAAGCAACTGATATTTTGCTATCACTTCACTGTCACGTTGCCACACAGATGAATCATGCATAAACACGCGAGGTACTGCAAACTCACTTTTGGAAATTATTCTAAAGTAGTCTAAGAGGCATGCATGATTAGATCTTTGATGAAACCCATTAAATAACTGCAGAAATCAAAAGTAACCCCCAGGGGAAGGATAGAATCTCTCTGACAGCTACTTTCGTCTAACCTGATAATTACAAAGAATCCAATAATATTGCACTGGGAAGTGCTCCATGGGGGAACGTAATGAGAAACTCTTCTGAATGTTGAATGAAAATGTCAATTACTGTACCTAAGCCAGGAGAGGAATTGGCCTCTTTGTTCTCTTGGTAAGTGCTGCGTGCTATCACTTCATCCATTTCCTGCTCGGAAACCTGATTTTCAGCAGAAAGCACAGATTAGATGGTTTTATTTATTTTTCCCACTACAAGTAACTAGAACCAGAATCAGAGGTTGAAAGCAGATAAAAAAGCAAACCACAGAGTCAATGGTTATAGTCATCCTCAGAAACAAAAACTTAGGGCATATAAGAAGTATAGCCGGGTTAATGGATTGGTTCAAACAATGTCTATGTAACTTTCAACTGGTTCCCAAGTTCATTAAGCAAAGCATTCTATGACTACCAACAATGTGGCTGGTATCTGCAACTCTCTAGAATGCTCACTTCCAATTCTCTTTAAAATTTTTTTAAAAAATTTTAATCCTACAGAAAAGGTACAGGAGTAGTACTATGCCTTTCACCTGTTGTTAGGTGTGGTCACTCTGACTCATAGTAACCCTATGTACAAAAAACGAAACACTGCCCCATCCTGTGCTGTCCTCACAATCTTTGCTGTGCTTGAGTCAATCATTGCAGCCACTGTGTCAATCCATCTTGTTGAAGGTCTTCCTCTTTTTTGCTGACCCTTTACTTTACCAAGCATGATATCCTTCTCCATTGATACCAAACAGTTGCCTAATACACATTTCATATTCAAATTTAGCTACTTGTCCAATACTGTCCTTTAGAAGTATGACTCAAAGTATGTCTGTAGACTGGAACTGGTTCATAAAATGTTTGATGCTGCTCTGTAATGAGATAAGAAATTTCCTTCAACAATGCAAATCAACACATAGCTTCCTTCATCAGCAATGTCTTGATATAGAAAAATGTCAACTGAACTAAATGGTGTGTATAGTGATGTAATGGATTTACTTTCAGGTGCAAGCTCCTTATCTTGTTGCAGATCCATGGTAGACTGTCATAGACCAACTTCTTTTTTCAGTAATGCTTTATAGCAGTTTTTTTTTTGGCTAATCCAGTATTCAATCCAGGATCTAGTCATGTGTCTTTGGTTTCTTTTAATCTGAATCAGTTCCTTAGCCTTTCTTTGTTTATCTTGATATTTTGGAAAAGTCCAAACTCTAAATTGGGATTTGCCCAAGAGTTTCCTCAAGCTTAGATTCAGATTATGCATTTTTTTTTTTTTCTAGGCAAGAAACTACATACATAATTCCCTTCTCAGTGCATCACAGAGGCACTCAGTGTCAGTGTGTCTCATCATAGGTGGCGATAACTTTGACTTCTTGATTAAGAAGGAATTTGCCAGATTTCCCCACTGGAATTATTATTATTTTTGTCTATGTGATCTCTGTGCAGATAATTGGAGACTATGGAAATATTCTGCTCCCCATTTTTTTCACCCAATGGTTTTAGCATCCATTCCTCTTTCCTGAATCAATCATTACTATGACATTTCCAAAATAGCAGTTCTGTAGCTCTGTTTTTTTTATATTTATTGGTATCACAATAGATTAGTGGATTTTTAAAAATGGGTCATCTATGACTATTCTTATTTATAAGAAAACTTTTTAATCCCAATTTATACTTAAATGTAGGATATTTCATAAGACCACTAGTAGGCTTTATTTTTTAGAGGTAAGAATATTTTTACACTTAGAATGGTAATTCTGTGTACTAAAATAACATTTAGCATAATAACATTTGGATGATAAGCAGGGCAATTTGTCTTAATCAGTAAATAAATACTTCTACAGAGGATTCAGCATTACATTTTAATCTAATGGATAAATCATGATCACATAACATTGTGGTCTTTATGTAATATTGTCCAATAGGGTTCATAGGAAAATAATATGTACACACACATACACAGACATATACACATGCGTATACACACATACCTCCATAAAACAAAATATAATATTGTATGAATGAGCCAGGAGAAATGTCAGCTTAAATAATGGTTGCTATTTCTCTTGTGAACTTGTTTCTTTCTGTTGCTATGAATTAAAAACTGACTTGATGGCATCAAATAACAACATTTTTCTTTGGACTTCCTGAGTGGATATATTTTCATCTTTCACCCTATCAGGGAAGTTCTCTTCCAACAAATCTTGGATAATCTTCTCAGTGTTTTTTTTTCTCTTCCTATTCTGGAATTCCAATAACACATAGATTATTCCTTTTGATGGTATCCCACATGAACCTTAGGCTTTCTTCATTTTGTTTTGATCTTTTTTCTGATTGATTCCTTTCCAAAGAAGTAACACATAGATTATTCCTTTTGATGGTATCCCACATGAACCTTAGGCTTTCTTCATTTTGTTTTGATCTTTTTTCTGATTGATTCCTTTCCAGAGAAGTATTCAGGGGTTTGGCTTCAATCTCATTAATTCTGTTTTCCATTGATTCAATTCTACTCCCTTGTCCTTTCAATGTGTTATCTTTTTCTGAAAATTTAGTATTAATCTTCTGGATTTCTATCTGTAGATTTTGTGTCATTTCTAATTTTTCATTTATTTTGTCATTTTGCTCCTGTATTTTCTTCTAAATCGTTCTAGGGTTTTGTCTGTGTTTTCCTTAATTTTGTCAGTGTTTTCCTTGATCTGTCTCTCAGTGTTTTGAATGTACCTAAGTAAAATTCTTCTGAATTCTTTATCAGGGAGTTCCAATGCTGCTGCTTCTTCAGAGATGTGTTCTGGGCCTGTATCCTGCTCCCTTGTGTCTACCACTTTATCTTGCTTCTTTGTGTGGACTGTGATGGTCTGTTGTCTCTGAGACACTGTGATGTTGTTGTATTTATATCTCTGTTAAGTCTTTGTGAAAAGCAGTTAAATGCCAGGCTCTTATTGGTGGTCATGTATCATTGGCCTGTTGGTGCAGAAGGACGTGGTGGTTCTCACTCAGTAAGTGGAGCTGCAGGAGGTGTGGGTCTGGCTAGGTCACATGGGCACGGTTGCTGTCTCCCACTCAGTTAAACAAAAACAACAATCAAAAAACCATCAAAAAAGTAAAAGCACGAGACAAAAAACACACACAGAGTAAACACAAAGGAACAATCACCAAAAAGCGAAAATTTTTTTTTTTTTAAATGAGGAAAGTCAATAAATGAGAGAAAATCTTTAAAGAAATACTTTAAAAAGCCAAAAGAAATATGAATAGAAAAAAGGAAAAGAAAAGAAAAGAAAAACCCCACAATATCTGGGAATGGGGGAATAAGAGAAAAGAGGTAGAGTAGGAGAATAATGAAAAAAAAAAGAAAAAAAAAAGGGAAAAATTCAAAAAGAAAAACAAGGAATAGGGAGAACCAAAAGAAAGAAAAAAATGGGAACCAGGAAAAGGGAAGAGAGAAAAAGCTGAAAACTAGAACTAGAATGGGAGGGAAAGAAGAAAGAATAATAATACAAAGGAAGAAAAAAATAATAATTTTAAAACAGACAAAACAAACAAACTAAAAAAGAAAAGACAAGGAAAAAAAAATTGGGTGCAGCAGGGCTCCATCACAGCATACAAGCTGGGATGGAATTCTGGCCCAAAAGGTGGGTGGGAGCGAGGGATGGCCACACCTCCGTTCACCAAGTGGGTGTGGGGTATAAGAGTAACAAGGGGAATATTGCATCTTTCCAGTCCTCAGTGTCTGGAATGTCCTTGTGGTCCCTGGCAAGTGGAGCCTATGCTCAGGTCCCTGGAATCTGGGAGAACGCTGTAACTTTAAGTAATCCAAAATGATCAAACCACTTGTAAACATTCAAAATGGCTGCACCCTCTGGATAGCCAAAAGTCCACAGTTCAGCCCATCTCCCTCTTTGCTGCTTCCCTTTTTATTCACCAGCCACCACTACAGTCCTCTGTGCAGCCCCTGGCTAGCAGGGCTGTTCTTAGGTTAATTCTTAGGTCTTAACATCATGTGGCCACATCCAAGCTGTCTGTGCCGTCAGGATCACTGACAAACCGCAGCTCCTTATGTCTCCTTTTTTGGTGTTTCCACACAGGTTCTACTAGTTGGAGTTTAGTCCACTTCTGTATCCTTTGTTTCAAAGCTCAGGGCTTCAGGATGATCTTCTGTATCTGTTAATTGGTTCCTCTTTTCTTTGTCAGAGAGAGTCTGTGTAGTTTGTCTGCCTATTCCACCATCTTATTGGACCTCAACAACATTTTTCTTAATGCTAGACTTTCATTTTTGCAATTGTTTTTCTGAATGGGTAAACACAGTTGGGGTTTGAAATGAGTGAAGGGTTTCCTGGATAATTATAATCATGCTGAAGCCTCTGATACTAATTAAAAATGACTCTCTATTGGTTTATTCTATTTAGCACAAGCTAGAAACTGCTACCTTAGCAGGTCCAAATCTTAGCTTGTCTAGACCTAGATGGTTTGCATATGCCGACAGGGCAGCCATTGCTGTCATTGTTATGAGAAACAGAAGAAAATTTTTGTGGTATTTATCTTGGAATAAGATAAAAACCAAGGAAGCACATACATTCAGTATGAAAATGTACTGTTGGCATGAGATGCTAGGGTAAGTGGTACAAAAATACATTAAACATAAAATGGAGTCTTGACCAAAAGAAAAATACAGTATGATGTTACAACTAAGAACACCATGTTTAGCTAAGAAGAAATGTAAAATCCAGCCAAACAGTGTAATTTGGTTTTGACTGTGGCTGGAAACATAACTTGACCTATGCATTCAACGAGATCACAGACCACCAGTCCATCAGGATTATTATGCTTTGCACTGAAATGCCATGCTGATGTCTGTATTGGCAATTGGCAAATGAGGCAGACAGTCTCAGGCTAAGATGAACTGGGCCACTGAACAAATCATGACCCATGTTTTAACCTGGAAAGGATTCTGAAGACAGACATGCCTAGGAGTCGATGACTGCAAACCACTGAGGACTTATTTTTCTATAATGCTGCTAAGGGGTCTGCTACGCTAGCCACAGTCTATTTGGACTGCTTCCTGTGGTAAAAGGAGGCGGTGTGAGTGGTGGACTCCAAGTGAGGACCGTGGAGGAAAGAGCTGAGAATGGCTCTAGTTGTGAATATGAGGCAAAGTTGTGTTAAAAGTGACCTAAAGAGAGCCATGAGGATAGCAGGGGAACAAAGTTGCACACACTCTGAGGGAAGGTTCCAGACCACAGAAGAGAAAGGAGAACAATGGGAAGTGACAAGTAGGAAAAAATGGATAATGGTGGAAGTAGGACTTGATTTTATGTTAATGATTTTTACTAAAATTTTTATGTAAGGCATTCTTTTGAGAATGCATGTAGATGAAACAATCTTAAAAAAAAAATGTAGTGGAGTTGACTTTGACTTTGTCAAATGGTGATCTTTTCCTAAATGCTATATGTGACATTATATCTCCAGATCAAGGCATGGAGTCACAACTCCATGGCACTTATTTGTAGCAGAGAGAACCAGTACAAGCACATACCACTGAGACACTCCAAGCTCAGACTTGGCACACAGAAGAACCCACAAGATCTCTTGGCAGAGATATCTTACTCTTAAAGTGGTACAAAAGCCCATCAAGACAGCAGCCTGAGACCATTTAGGATATGATCAAATAATACCACAAATGATATAAGGGAGTGGCCATTATTATAGCCATGAGTAAGAGCTACTGTTCTTAATGAGTGTCTGAGTTGTTTAAAGGATAAGGTTAAATTTTGTTGACTACAACCTGATTACAGAGACAAGCCAATTTAGAAAGAGTTTTTACTTCTGGTACTCAAAACAACAAGAAACTGTCCTCAGCATGAGCTGATGACATAGTGAAGTGGCCTGTTGTTAGCTTGAAAAAAAAAAAACCTGCACAAGTAGAGAAGAAATAATGACCAAATTACAGTAGAGGCCAATGATCTAGTGTTTAAGATCACCTGCAAGTTCACAATCACAGTGTGATATTCATGCTGGAAAACAATTAGTGAGCTCTTAGGCCTCAATTGCAAAGTGTTCTCAGGTTCCCGATGGGTGGACAGTGGAGGAAGGCCAGTCAGAATGATAAGGAAGCCATTCTTTCCTAGCAATTGTAATGTCCTCACATCCTAACAAAATGGGTCTTAACATTTTAGGAGTCATGAATGACTGAATTTGATACAAGCTTTGACTACACAAAAATAAAATAAATGTGTACACCCTCAATTCGTGTAATTCATGAAGTCCCCCTAAGGGTCTATGGAATTCAGATTAAGAATCCCTATGTTACCTTGGGCAGTCAGCCCAGGCTTACAGGTGAGGAGAGACAACTCAGGGACACCCGAAGTAGCAAGCGGGAAGAGCAGGAGAAAGGGGTTTAAAAGCAGGAAGCCAGAGAGAAGAGCAGTCAGCCGAAGGGATTAGGTGAGGAGGGGCAACTCAGGCCCGCCCAGAGTGGCAGACCGGAAGAGCAGGAGGAAGGGGATAAAAGGCCAGGAACCCGGACAGAGGAGCAGTCAGCCCCAGGGACAACTCAGGGACGCACAAAACAGCAGGGCCGAAGAGCAGGAGAAAGAGGTTAAAGCCAGGAAGCCAGACAGAGGTACAGTCAGCCACAGGGACCCAGTTGGGGGTGATACAAGAGGTCTCCAACAGCAAGACAAACTTGTCTGTCGGTTTGTCCTACTGTGGTGACATGTAGACTTGAGTTTTGAGGCTGAGCCTCTGGTGTTTAAAA
>NW_006921889.1:2116957-2141806 GCF_000298275.1 Orycteropus afer afer
GCAGCTGGAATGCTCCTTGGAAGTGAGGATGGCCAGATTTGGTCTCACCTACTTTGGTCATGTTGTCAGAAGGGACCATTCTTTGGAGAAGGATATCCTGCTTGGTAAAGTGGAGGGTCAGCAAGAAAGGGAAAGACACTCAACAAGATGAATTGACACAGTGGCTGCAATAATGGGCTCAGGTATAGCAAGGATTGTGAGGATGGCGCAGAACCAGGCAAGGTTTCATTCTGTTCTGCTTAGTGTTGCTAGAAGTCAGAACCAACTTGATGACACCTAACAACAACAATAAAAACGAATCCCTGTGTAAGAGTGAAGGAGCCCTCATGGTATAGTGGTTAAAGTACTTGGCTGTGAACCAAAAGGTCATAGCATTTGGAAATCACCAGCCACTCCACAGGAGAAAGAGGAAGCGGCCAGCCTCTGTAAAGATTTAAAGCCTTGGAAATCCTATGTGGTAGTTCTACTCTGTCCTAGGTTGGTTGATAGGAGTCTGAACTGACTTGGTGGTGATGGGTTTGGATTGGGTGTTAGGTTGTAGGTTCTTTGAGTAAAGATATATTAATTGATCTGTGTTGCCTTGGCACATGGGGCACTGCCCAGACCCAGGGGAAGCTCTGTAAGTTTATGTTAAGGGTTGACAATCATATAAGCTGGAAAGTGACAGGGAGGGATTGTCCCTCAGTTCCACCATCTTGATGTCTGAAAGTCTGCCCAATATGCTCCCTTCCCCCAACCCCATTTAACTCCAGGGCCATCTTGGGCAAATAAGCCAAGTGTCATCTTATTTTCATTTATTAAAATTTTGTTACAATAGTCACTTTATAGGGTAAATTGGCTTTTTTTTTTTTTTCCGACCCAACAAAAAGGTAAATGAACATTAAAAAAGTAACTTTCCTCCTCAAATCTAAAGACATTTATTTTCCCTTTAAGAATGTCTGAAGAAGTCAGCACTCTAAAAATTCTATAGAAATGCAAAGATTGTCACTAATTTGTGTGACTTGAGTACATTACTGCAAGTTTAAATTAAATTATAAATAGTTATCTTTCACCTATTATAAAATTTATTTTTATACAGTTTCAGTGTTGGTATATTCCATTTCTTACTTGAAGAAAACAGTTGAAAATTCACTGAATCTGTTTTAAAACTTAATTACTTAGTTTTAAACTTAATTTCTAACATGTGGGCAAACAAAAGATTATGGTTAAAAAAAGAGAGAGAGAGAGAGAGAGAGAGAGAGACAGAAAGAGAGAGAGAAATCTTATCTTAAGACCAGAAGGTCGTAGAGATCATCTATTTTCTTGATACAGAAATCCAGAGAGGTTAAGCATCTCACCAAAGATCAAACAGCTGGGAATTACTCAGAGACCAGTTCTCCTACCTCCCACCATACCAAGTTTTAAATTCACCAATAACATTGTGAAAAATGGGTTTTTAATGTTCTTAGAGTGTGATGTCAAAGAAGTCAAGGTCAGTGGCTCGTTTTCCATGTGTATCAGTTACCTGGCCACTCTGCAGCCACAGGCTGAATGCCCATCCGCAGCTGGATGAAGTGTCCCACAAGAGTGGGTCACAGCATGTGTGCAGAGGAACCCCCCAAATGTACTATTGCTCCTGGGTAAATAACCACACCACCTCCCCCTGCTCAGAACAGTATGAAATACTTCACCTTTGGATTTGGATGACGGCCGATGACGAGGCGAACGGGTCCTGGCGGGCATTTGCTCAAGATGGAGTGAACTTTACTTAGAGCAGCATGGCGAACGTTAATGGAGTTCACTTCCAGGATCTGATCTCCACGGCTAGAGAGGCAACATAACCAACACTGCGGTAAGACTCAGCTTGTACAAGATTTCCATCTGGGAGAGGTTTAGGATATGAAATATTTTCTGAATATATTTAAGGAGTAAGCAGGGCTTTGAACTGTTTGGTCCCATCTGACCCCTGCTGAGGATTTGCGCTGAATCAGATACACTGAGTCAGAATCTACATTTTGACAAGAACCCCAGGTGATTCTTACGTATACCTAGGATCGTGTTCAAATGTAGATTCTGATTCAGTGTATCTGGGGTGCCAGGGCAAACCCTCAGCAGGGGGCCGAGTTGGACCAAACTGGTTTGAAGCCCTGGAAGCAAATGATATCCTTTTATCTCTGCAACTCATTCATAAAAACAAGTTAGATTTTAAATTGGCAAAGCCATTAGTTGTATCTATTGACGTTTTCAGAAACAGTAAAGTGAAATAAAATTGATAATAAGGGCAACAATGAAGACTACCACTTCTTGAGTACATACTACACACCAAGTACCCCGCTAGGCAATGTACGTATCATCCAAATACGATTCTTATTGTCATTACATACAATGATGACACAGGCTCAAAGAGGTCAACCAGGTGTCACATACTGTTGAACTAAGGTCTGTCTGACTCTTGAAATTCTCATCACTCTTGATGTGATAGCCCCTCGACCACCATCAAACTCTTTCTTTCTACCATCTTGAAATGATTATTGTAATATAATTTAAGGAGGAAATATCTGAAGCTCAAAGGTTACTCAAGAATTTGTAAAAATGTTTCAAATTTGAACAAATGAGAAATTTGGGACAAGCTGCCCATTTTAACTCAAAATTATAGGGAGAGAATTCAGTATGGGAGAACAAAGACTCTTTATATGGGGTTTGAAGAATGTTCATTTGGCAGGCTGCAGACATATGGAACCATTCAAGAGAGAAACATCATTTTGGGATGTCATTAAAGGATTTTTTTCCTTGGGTTCTAAAAGTATATTTTCTTTAATGTACTTTGCATGATTTGCTAATTTTTTTCCCTATGGAAACACACTCTGATGATTAACTAAAAATATAATCTATTAACAGAGCTCAAAAATGGCAACCTCAAGGAATGGCATTTTGACAATTCCTCACTTGCTCCAAGACTAAGATGCACATAAAGGAGAAATGTGATACTGTTTGCACAGGGTGCTTTGTGATATGTGTACATTTTTGTTAAGTTTAGGCAGGCACGGGCCCACTGCAGTTCCTCTTTATTAGAACACCTACACACCCCTTATATAAACACAATATCCATACATCTCTCGAATGCTACAAGCCAACAATCTGGAGTGAGGAATTAGACACCCAGTGATATCAGACCACTGGCCATCATCACATAAAAAGAAATGAAAACAGAAAAGGTTCAAGAGAGAATACTTAATAAGGAAGGCTTCCCATTCAAGGGCATCATTTTAGGACTCTTGGGTCCAATGATTCTGAATCCTTGTGAGGACTTCCCAGTAGCTCAGATGAATATTATATAAATGACTATAAAAGTGAAAGAAAGTATTGAGAAAATTTTAGATATCTATGTAGAGTTTGTATTTTGTCAAGTCTCTGAAACTTAGCTTCAGAGCACAAACAGAACAAGATAAGTAGGTGTGGGGTGTGATATGAAGTCAAGATCTAGTAGCTACATTATTGTGGGTAATACAAACAAAACCAAATCCACTGCCATAGAGTCAATTCCGACTCATAGTGACCCCCTTATTGGGTTTCCAAGGCAGTAAATCTTTACAGAAGTAGATTGTTCCATCTTCCTTCTACAGAGCGGCTGGCAGGTTTGAATCTCCAGGTTGGCAGTCAAATGCCTTAGGCACTCCACCACCAGAGCTCCTCATTGTAGGTAATACAAAGATTTGAAATCACACAGGAATGTAGGAGGTCAGATATCTTACATCTATGTGTATTTCCATATTCACATACACACTAGTGCCTTATATTAGGCAATTGAAAACATACCTCAGGTTGCTTTCCATTTTGGCAACTGATCCTGGGGCAAGGCTGTGAATGTAGATGCCGGGAGGGCTGTTTTCTAGAGCTAGGCAGCAGGCCCCAATGCCTAATCCGACTCTTGGTTCTGTGGGAGGCATCATTTAAAGAAAACAAAAACGAAATTTATACCATAACTGGAAAAGAAGAACTGATGTGAAGCCACATTAAATATAGTCAGACCAGTAACCATTTGATTTTCACCTGTTATCATCCCAGAGTACAGTACTATCCTGCTTTTCTTTGTCAATATTGCCATGTTCTAGTAATGAAGGGAGACCACTGCTGGGCCAGGGGGTGACTATGGACTAAATTATCCAATAGTCTGTTTTCTGTTTGGTCTAACGATCTTCCCCAAATCTGTTTTGAACATGGGCAGAGTATATATAAATGGATTACTATTCTGGTTACACAACTTCAGGCTTTCTTTGACTTCTTAGCAACCAATCTCTTGGTTATGTAATGGCTCATTACATTTCTACAGTAGATGGGGAAGAAAGGGAAATAAAAGTGAAAACCAGTAAGACTTGGTGATCACTTATGACTTTTACTGCCACTCTGGTGGCACAGTGGTTAACTCATTTGGCTGCTAACCAAAAGGTTGGCTGTTCGAATCCACCAGCACTCCATGGAAGGAAAATGAAGTAGTCTGCTTCTGTAAGATTTACAGCCTTGCAAGCTCTATGGGACAGTTCTTTTGTCCTATGGAGTCACTATGAGTTGTAACCAACTAGATGGCAGTGGGTTTGGTTTTTGGTTTTATGACTTTCAGTTACTGGTGTTAACTATATTCTCTGTTTACATTTGTATCTAAAAGATAACTAAATCTTTTGTTCATTAAAAGCAATCTTTAAAAATTCACATTTGCCCTAAAATTAACTATTCAATGATTTTTTTTTTTTTTTTAAACACATACAATGTCTCTAACATACAGCGATTCACCTCAGGAGAGTTTAAAGAATTTTGTGCTACTGGTAATTTCTTTTCACTTTTGTACAATGACTGAAATCTTTACTTTTGATCTCACTATCCATTTAGGGAACATCATGTGTTTTTGATAACAGATCAAAAGGAACAATTCACAGAAAAAGTATAAAAAAATTAACCAAAGAACAGTTTACAAGTTGTTATCCAAGAGAATTCAGTGGAAACCAGGACTAGCCACTGTCACCTTTGTTGAGGGTTACTTCCATGACAATCCTGTCCTTGGGCCCAGGGGTCTTTCGGCCCAGGGATGAAGAACTGCTTTCATCAGAGCCAGCTGCCGAGGTTCCCCCACTGGCGTTGAAGTTTGGGGAGCTGGATCTGCTCATGTGTGTGGGTGTTGAGCAAGGTGTGAGGCTTGGGCTCAGTAACTTTGTACGTACCGTTAAGACAAATAACCCACTCCGGATTTGCTGAGAAAACAAGAAGAAAGTAGGGCTAAAACATTCAGATTGTCCAAGAGTGAAAAAAATCTCACCAAACAACAGCCAGAAGAAAATAAAGGAAGAAGAAGAAAGGGGATAAAGAAGATCAATAAGAAAGCTGTTACCTTAAAGGTATGAATGGCTTCTTGGAATGTCAAGCCCTTTATTGGTATTCCATTTACATCTAGAATTTCATCCCCTAGCGACCAAAGACAAGAATTACGTTAGCATCAAGTTTTAATTCATTTACTGGAATCTGACTGCTCAGTCAGCACCATAATGGGATACCATATGGTTCCTGATTTACAACTCCACAAAATAAATTTTATTGTGCCAATCTGCTTTCATTAGCTGTGCTCTCAGGAATGTCACAAAATGGGACACTTAATTACAATGCATATTCTTGAGCAGCAGTTCTGCTTTTCAATCTTTAATGAAAACAACTATGGAAAGCATCAAGATCTTGCTCTTCAGCCATTGCCAAAGTAGACACTCCACTTTGGGAGAGAAAAAATACAAAAAACTGAGTGCCAAGGTTTTCTTCATAGTCACTGTTGAAAAACTTAAACCAGACAATGAAGCATGACCACACACAACATTTGAGAAGCCACTCCTCCATTTGCAGAAACACAAGCTGCCTGAGCCTGGAGAAGCACTGTGGTAGATGGAAAATGGTTTCAAAGACTGGGACAGAAAACCTGCTGAGAGATTACTAAGGAATGGCAACCCCTCTCCAGAAGTAGTCTAGATGTCTAGTCTTATTGATGCTGTCAGACATTAAGTTGGCAAATTACTATATGCTTCTGTCTAAGATATTATTACAGGGTAATGTCTCAAAGAAGGAGCCCTGGTAGTGTAGTGGTTAAGGACTTAGCTGCAAATTTAAGGGTCAGTGGTTTGAACCCATCAGCTGCTTCATGAGAGAAAAGACCTGTAAGGATTACAGCTGAGGAAACCCTAAAGGGCAGTTCCGCTCTGCCTACAGGGTCGCTATGAGTCTAAATTGATTTGATGGCACACAACACCATCTCAAGTGGGTAGTTCCTGGTTGGGGTGATGTAAATGGAGTTAGTGGTGCAGTGGTTAAGCGCTCAGCTGTGAAAGCAAAGGTTAGCGGTTTGAACCCACCAGGTGCTTCGTAGGAGAAGGATGTGGCAATCTGCTTCCGAGATGGACAGTCCTGGAACCCTATGTGGCTGTTCTACTCTGTCCTATAGAGTTGCTGAGTCAGAATCGACTTGGCATCAGATTTGGTTTTGGTTTGGGGTGGTGTAAATTGTTAACATGCTGGGCTGCCAGCTGAAAGGTTGGCAATTAGAGTTCACCCAGAGGTACCTCTCAAGAAGGGCCTGGCAGTCTACTTCTGAAAAATCACCCACTGAAAACACTATGGAGGACAGTTCTCTGACACACATGGGCCACCATGAGTCAAAATTGACTTGATGACAACTAAGTAGTCAGTTGGAATGTCTCAAATTGCTCTCTCCTTCTTTCACTCTCTTTCTGTCTGGGTCTCTCTCTCAAACTATCCCTCATTCACCTTCACCTCTAAGAAGGTACAGTCAGGTCATTTTTCAAGCAGTTAGTAGAGTCTTCTGGGAATACAAAAGATTGAGCACCTGCTGACTTAGCAGAGTTCATTTTTCAAAAATTGTGATTTGGGTGAGAGTTTACAGAGCAAATTCATTTTCCATACAACACTTCATACACATTTTGTTTCATGACATTGATTGCAATCCCCATAGTCTAACAGCTCTCTTCCCACTTCCTCCTTGTGGTTACCCTTTCCCTGTGTCCTTCTTTCCTACACATTCCTGTCCTCTGGGCCACCTTCCTATGCAAATACTGCCCCTTCGATTTCCCATGCTTGACTGTCCCAAGGAGTGCACCTACCTGCTGTAAATGTTCACCTTATCTGCCTGTCAGAGCTAATTTTTGATTTGTACTCTTGTGACATGGTCTGTTTTTCAGAAAACAGTTCATCAAAAGCACTAGGGAGATGCCCCAAAGAGAAGAATGAGTGCAATCTGCCCAGGAGTGCAGAACAGAAGAGAGAATTCCTCCATCTACGACAAAGTGCAAAGCAACATGGACACACACTTCCTCTCTCAGAGGCCAATCCCAGGAGCATGTGGGATTAACCCATCTACACATTGTGTAGATGGGCTGCAAATATACCCAGCTCCCCATGCACGTCTTTTATGTTTTCTCACTCATCTAACTATGGCAGTAGGAAAATAAGTGAAAAAATTTCTGCTTACAAATCACCTGGCATCATCAACTGCTCAACTAGCTGAGGAAGTTTATGTTTTTCATTTGTCTGTTTCCACATGGGGAAGGAGTGAAACATTAAGAGCTCATGCTCTTAAAGTTTACATAAGATTTGGACATATCATTCAACAGGTTGAAAATCCATTCCAATGACTTACATTTCTTGGAAATGGACATCTGAAAAAATAGTATTTAGAAGAATCAAGTGTGATTAACCTTTCCTAAGTACTGATTTCTCCCCCCTCCGTTTTGCTGTATTCCACCAGTGGTGCAGAATGAATTTCAATCAAGTGAACACATGACACATCCATTACAAAAATGCTCTGCTCAGATTTTACATTGTTCTGTAGCTAGACACAAACGTCACCTGGGAGTTCACCCTTCCTCTAGGAGTGAGGAGGAAATACTCTGCTGGGGAAGCAGTCAGGCTGCTCACGTCTTATTGTTTGTGTGTGGGTTTCTACCGTCCCCTCTGCCTGATACAGGGGACTGGAGTCTACTCTTTTCAGTTTGAAGAAATAAGTCAGTTTAACACAACAGCATCTGTAGTTTAGGGACCGGACAACATTCTGTTGTGATCCACAGGGCTTTCGTTGGCTGATTTTCTGAAGTGGGTCACTAGGCCTTCCTTCCTAGTCCATCTTAGTCCAGAAGCTTCCCTGAAACCTGTTCAGTGTCACAACACCACACAAGGCTCCACTGATGGACGGCTGTTGGTGGTGCTTGAGGTGCAACTCGGCTGAGCCTCAAACCCAGGTCTCCCATATGGGAGGGGGGAGTTTTAGCACGGAACCACCAGTGCCTCATAGTAAATGTGCAAAAACATACAGTAAGTCCATTTATGAAAATCCCTTTAATGATAATGTAGTGTGACGTATCATCACTTAAAGTCTGTCTGGTTTGGGATCTGCTTGTTACCTATGACTACCAAAGATTCTCTCTTTATTAAAAGCAGCTGTTGTATCTATACATAAAGCAGATGTGGCCTATTCAAGTTTTATTTTACCAAGTATCTGATAAAGTCAAGAAGAAAGAAAGAAAGACATCTCATGTGTGCTCTTCTTATAGGTATGTGAGCTCACGGTAGGAAGGCGGGAAGGGGAACAGAACTTGCAATCAGAAAACTTGGGTTTAAATCTCACTTCTGCAATTTACTAAGGAGTGTGAGGGTGGTGCAGGGCTGGGCAGTGCTTAATTCTGTTGCACACAGGGTCGCTGTGAGTGGAAACCGACTCAATGGACCCAACTACAACAACAGCTTTGAGTAAGAGTGGGCAAGTTACTAAGGATGGACACTTTCAAGGGTCAATTTTCTCACTGGTAAAGTACTCACCTCAAAATGTCTACATGACAGCTTGTAATGAGATTAATGAGATACCTAATTTCAGTATATGGAAATGTTTTGTAAATGTTAAAAGGGCTCTAAAATATAGGGCCTATTTAAACGTTAAAAATATTTAATGTACCAGTTATAACTGAGTACTTCAGTATTGCTTTAATTTGCATTTTAAAGCATTTGTCTAGTGTGTCTATGGGTGGCAAAATGGTAGGTGTTAAGGAGAATGTGAAAGTTGTTCCTTTAGGAACAAAACTACATGTTGATTTCAACAGCAAGGTATTAGATGTCTATTAATGGTCAGGGACTCTGCTTCCATCCCAGTCCTGAGGCAAGAATGGATCTCAAATGCTCAGGAATTTTCAATGCAAGAAACATGATCAAGAACCAAGAGGGCAATCAAGTCAATTAAAGAAACTAATAAAAATACTAAGACATTTCCATATATTATTTCATTAAATTCTCAAAACAACTCATCCAGCTAGGTATAAAGATTCCAAGTTTATAACAGGAAACCGAAGCTCAGATTATATCAATTGTTTAAGGTCAGGATCTGGTTAAGTGTTGGACTCAGTCCAGGTCTACTGGACTCCCAAAGCCCATGGCCTTGGCTGCTGCACCACACATGGACATCTTGGATGGGGGCAGATTCTCATGGAATCAAAGCTCACAGTCACTGAGGTCCACTGGCAGGCATTCTCCTACCTTCTTTAAGTCTTCCATCCTCTGCAGCTGATCCATTTGGGAAAATGGTCTTGACAAAAATTCCCATCTGTCCTCGAATGCAGTCTCGACCTCCAGCAATGCTAAAGCCCAGGCCCTACACCCCAAACAGATGTGAGGATGCATGTTGACACTGCAGTATTACTTGAGGGTGTCATTCCTAATGAGGCTCAGAGTAACCTCATCAACTTGCTACAAACTCAAGCTTGCATATCCTCCATTTCCCTCCTCAGATCTATTTGCATCACACTAGCCATGCATTACATTAAAGGGCAAATGTGTTAGGTTTGACCGTATGAAATTGCCAATATCCAACAATCTTTGACATCCCAAAATGGCAAGTTCATATGGATCCACCAAATAACTCATGAGTGTCATTTCACACTATTCAGGTGCTATTATTGGTTTCATTCTTTTATTTCCATCTTTTAATCTTGCATAATACAAAAATGGACTTTTTTTGATAGTTACTTGTAGTACTCCGTGTATGATAATAGCAGTATCACGGAATTCATTTAAAAGGATAACTCAGAGTTTTCCCTGAAGCTACAGGTTCCGTTTTCTTGCAGTTGAAGTAAAAGCTAGTAGCATTCATCCTCTCAGTTGTGCTATGGGGTCACAGGCGTCCATGCTGGGGACTTCTCACATCAGAAGAACAAAGAGCATGTGCCCAACGTGCAATCCGAAGTCCCAGGAAAGAAGGCCAGTGAGTGCCCTCAAGTGCATGCAAACATGAGTTATTCTAGTTCTCTCTATTCCTCTTATAGTGTAAAAACAACAGGAAAAAGTAACTATCCAATTTTTAAAAAAGTTATGCCTGGAGGGCACAAAGACCTCACCTTGCCTTTTTCTTTGTACAGGCCAATGATGGAGATAACTGATGGCCGGATGAGTCTCCAAGGGGATTCCACCTGAGTAGTGCTTAGAGAGCGGGTCGACTTCTTCACTATGTGGTATTCCTAAAAGGCAGTGCACGGCAAGTCAGAGATGGCCTCATTGATCCTGCTGTGACTCCTGGCATAAAAGTGTACTCAGACTTTGAAACGCTTTCGTGTCATATAGTCATTTCTCTCTGGTCTACCTTTTCCAATGGCTTAAAGGTTTATAATGAGTTACACTGGAGGAAGAGCCCTACTGTAAGAGATTGTCATGCCTTCTTCTTCCACAGAAATAAGTGCCTGGAGGCCACAGGCACCTTGGGTTTCTCTTTCCTCCACTGCACTCCAGAGCCAGCTCTCTGCCTTCGGGAATGGAAGATGACCACGTGTGGCTGGGTTCTTGTTTAGAAGCCACTCTATCCCCTGTCGCATGGTCAAATTCCCAGGTAGAAAGTGTCACCATTTCAAGCTTCCATCACTCACTGACAAACTCAGCAAGCCCTTGTTTCCTATAAAGTCCAAACCACAAGCCCAGACAACTGTTATTCCACATAAAACATCCTGCTGAGAAACGGCAGCAACTTCAGCTCTAATCCTTCATATTTGGAAAATAAAATATTTTCCCAGAAACCACAATCTCCCTTCCTGGCACAGGGCAGATCAAATCCCCATCGCTTTTTCCTTTCTCTCGCCTACAATATACATGTGTATAAGCAGGGAGCATTATTTAAAACATAAACAAGAGATTCTGTGAGTCTGTTGCTAAAGCAGTCCTTATTATTATTCTTAGAATAACAATTTTTTAAATTGAAGCAGATATTCTAGGATAAGCAAAACAAAAAATCAGTTCAGATTTAATATGAACCAAGCGATATCACAAAATATTTTTAATTCTTAATGTCTGTTTTCTACATTCAAAGGTACAAAGGAGATGTCTGCCAGTGGTATTTTTATATTCCTGGCAGCTTAGACCAATTATATTTTGCAGTTTTTTATAAAATATCTGCCAGCACTGTTGGTCTCCCAGATTCTGATTTGTTAAAAAAAAAATGATGTGGGCTTGGCAAGGTGATTACCCTTTTACTGAAACCATGATAGAGATGGTGAGACATAGCCTGGGTTTCCAATCCCAGAATTTAGAGGGTCATACTTGGCCTCACAAGAGAATTCTTTCTCTGATCATCAATCTCCACCAGCACCTCACTCCATCTCCCTCTTGGGAACCAGTGAGAATCAAAGGTCAGCATGTTTCACTCATCTCTTGAGGAGTTTCAGGCATTATCTTGACCTTTCTAGACCTGTGCTGTTTTAATATGGTAGCCACTAGCCCCCTGTGGCTATTGAAACTTAAAATGAAAATAAGAAACACAGTCCTCAGTCTCACCAGCCACTTTTCAAAAGCTCAGTACACACATGTGGCTAGTGGTTACCATTGGACAATACGGTTACAGAGCATTTCCATTACCACAGAGCATTCTACTGGATATTACAGACAATGGAGTCTGTGGGTGGTGCAACTAGTTAATGCACTGGGCTATTAACTAAAAGACTGGAGGACTAAGTCTACCCAGGTTTGCCTTGGAAGAGGCTTGGTAATCTATTTCCAAGAAAGCAGACACTGAAAACCCCATGGATCACAGTTCTACTCTCACACATACGGGGTCACCATGACTTGGTGTAGAGTTGATGGCAACTGGTAATTCTCCGTAATATTTTTAGTGGAGGGAGAGAGAACAATTAAAAAAAAAAAAGGAAAGGAGAAAAAGAAGAGGACAGAAAATAAGAAGAGAAGGCTAGAGTAAAAAGGACAATCTGAAGAGGAAACTACTCTATTTTTTCAAAAATTTTCTTCACTAGTCTATGCTTCCTGGTTTCTGGAAGCCTGGTTAGAGATGGATGATTCTGGGCTACAACTATGGTCAAGTTTCCTGAGTGGCTCAGTTCAGAAATTGCCATCAGAACACAAGACATCCACGAGGTGATGGCAGTATATCCCTCTCTCATCTTCCACAGGAACAGATTCTGATGGACAGTGTGGCTCTCGTATAATTCTCTGATCTTCACCTGACTCTGTTGATCTAACTGGGTCATTCTGAGGAGGCCACAGGCCTGTCTCGAGTCACAGGGCTGAGCTAGCTTGAACCACATCCTGAACAAGATTTTTTCTGTGCTTTCTCTCAATGCTCACTCCCCTACAG
This sequence comes from Orycteropus afer afer, assembly GCF_000298275.1. Taxonomy (NCBI): domain Eukaryota; kingdom Metazoa; phylum Chordata; class Mammalia; order Tubulidentata; family Orycteropodidae; genus Orycteropus; species Orycteropus afer. The sequence continues at coordinate 2,129,598 of NW_006921889.1, forward strand.
TTTCCTTTGGGTGAATACAATACAGCTTGATCAACAACTTCTGCCCCTGAATCATGAACACACTAGTCAGGTAAAAAGTGTTAGAAGCAATAGAAACACTTCTTCATGACATGTAGCCAACCATATTTATGCACTTTCTTCACAGTAATTCTGGCTTATCATCTTGAACAAAATACAGGCATACCTTGGAGATACTGCGATTTGGTTCCAGATCACTGCAATAAAGTGAGTATCGCAATAAAATGAGTCACACAGAATTTTTGGATTCCCAGAGCATGTAAAAGTTACGTTTACACTATAGTGTAGTCTATTAAGTATGAAAAGCATTATGAAAAAGTTTGAAATATTGTGAGAATTACCAAAATGTGTCACAGAGACACAAAGTGAGCACATGCCATTGGAAAAATGGTGCCGATTGACTTGTTTGACACAGGGTTGCCACACAACTTCAATTTGTAAAAAACGTATTATCTGTGAAGTGCAATAAAATGAGGTATGCTTGTATTTAACCCTTCTGAGATTCAGTTGTCCTATCTGTAAAACAGTTATAACATGCCAAAAGTAAGGTCATGACCCAGATGGCCTGATTCTGGTCCTTCACAACTCTATAATCTACAAAGTCTCCAAGCACTTGGGGTTTTATTGCTGTCACACCCTCCTTCTGCATCTCTGCTTCATTGTAGGCTGTCGGAAAGACACCAATGGTTCCTCTTCAGCCCTCTGGCCTAATGGTACAGGACTAAAAGAACATACCACAAATTCCCCAGACACTGAGCCTGGTGTGTCCAACTTGGTTATGAGACTGTTCACCCAGTTTCTACTGGTTTGAGGATAATGTAATTAAGGAGCAGCCCCAGTGCAGAGTTATGGAGCCCAGAGCTCTAAGAGACAGGTCTTGGAATATCATCATAACTAGTGACTTCACCTCTCTGTAGTCCTGGTGGGCCTGGGCTGTCTGAATCTTCACGGTGTAACAGGTAGGAACCCAGGTGCAGCACAGGCACAGGCACACACACACACACACACACACACACTCCTTCCTGATCTCACACACATTTCCATATCCACCCACACAGTTGTTACACTGACACATGACGCTCCCCTTAAACAAACGATGGTGGTTCAACCACAGACTGTGAGACGCCATTGTCTCCTGGCAATTGAGTGCAATGTTCAGTTCCAAAACACACAGAGGAAGGGGGTCAAGATACTGGGATCCAATAAAGGTTTTCTTTTCCCTACTATTTTCAAATATTGGGCTGACTTCCTCCGAGCCTCTCTGGGTAGACTTCTCCTTCTATCCTTTCTCTCTCAGAGCATCCTAACCCCAAATACACCTGGCCCACATCAATAGGCTGGTTTTCAGAACTAGAAAAGCTCTTGCTGGTCTTTGAAGGGCGGGGGGAATTGAGAGACCAAAGAGGTGGAAATATATTCTTCTACTATGTCACCAGAGCTCCCTTTTTTTTTGGCTTATCCCTACCATGCAACTGTGTCTGTGTAAAAGGCTCCAAGGGATGTGACCAACCTGTGCGGCTCCAGAAGAGTCTAGCAGCTGGGGAAGAGAATGCTTTCTGCCATCTCGGGAGACCTCCAACATCCGAACCCTAGGGTCCCCGTTTCTCACCATCAGCTCATTATATTCTTCAACAGATTCTAGACGGTGTACACCCCCTTAAAAACAGAAGGAAAAAAATACATGGTTTATAAGGCACAAAAAGAATCCATAAGTGCATATGAAAGGCATAAAGTTGTTATATTTACACCCACATTCAAGGTTTTCAGAAGGGCTGGCATCCAACACACTCAAGGCTCTGAGCTTACCAAGTTCAACCACAGGTTGTCTGTGGGTTCAGGATAATTAATGCCAGGCTATGAAGAAACTAAGGAGCTCTGGAAGTGTTGTTTAAAGAATATGGCTGCTAACCGAAAGGTTGATGGTTCAAACTTATGAGGTGTTCTGTGGGAGAAAGCTAAGGCAGTCTGCTTCCATAAAGATTTATATAGAAACCCTATGGAGCAGTTCTCTGTCCTATAGGGTTGCTGTGAGTCAGAATTGACTCGATGGCAATGGGTTTGGTATTTATGGTTGTATGAAGAAACCGACATTTATTGAATTGACCAGACTGGATAAAAGGGCAACATGTATGTATGATTTAAATAAGATGCAGCTGTGGTTGATAATGAGTAAACAATAGTGAGAATGCTAGAAATAATAGATGGTTTTCTAGTGATGGAGAAATATGACTCTTTGGTTGGTATAGTTCCATTGTTATGGAAGATGCTTTTTATAGGAATGACTTATATATAGAAATGACTTTAGATACACTTTTTACTAAAGTACAACTTATAGACGTGTGTACAAATCCTAAGTATGCATGCAGTTCAATAAAATTTCACAAAATGGATGTACTAATAACTAACACCCAGATCATAAAATAGACAATTACCAGAGCCAAGCCACTTTTGTGCCACTAATCATCCCTTATCCAAGGGATAGGGTAACTATTATCCTGACTTCTAATATCATACATTAATTTTGGCTGTCTTCAAACTTTATATAAATTAACTCATACAGTATGTCCTTTTTTGTGTCTGGCTTCTTGTACTTCACATTTATGTTTGTGAGATTCAACCACATTGTTGTATGCAGCAATAGTTTATTCTTTCCCATTTGTGTATAATATTTCATTGTATAAATATACGATTTATTTTTCCAATGTATTATTAATGAACATTTGACTTGTTTCCATTTTAGATACAGAACAAGAGTCAGCAAACATTTTTTGTAAAGATCAGATGGCGAATATTTTGGGCTTGTGGGTCAGAAATGGTCTGTTGAATATTCTTCTTTTTTTGAACAATCTGTTGAAAACATAGAAAATATTCTTAGCTTGTGGGCCATACAGAAACAGCTGTGTGTTACTGCTTGCTGACCCTTGACCTAGAATATACTGCTATGAATCATTTGTGTACTTTTCTCTTGTACGTGTCATCTTTGTATAGACATGTATGCACATACACATCCATGTATACATGTACACATAGCCGAGAGTGGAATTGCTGGCTCATAGGTATATGTATTCAGTTTTATCTGTGCTGTGCCAGCAGCATGAATGAGTTCCATTCTCTCCACATTCTCATCACACTTGGCGGTGTCAGCCTTTTTAAATTTTAGTCATTCTGGTAGGTATATAATGTAATTTTATTGTGGTTTTAATTTGCATTTCCCTGATGACTAGTGAGATTAAGCTTTGTTTCACATATTTATTGGTGGTTTGGTTATCCTTTTCATAATGTGCCTGTTCAAGGCTTTTGCCCATTCTTTTACTAGGTCTCTGGCTTTTTCTTGTAGATTTATCGGAACTCCCACGTTTTGTTTTTAATATAGCTTGGATATGTTTGTAGAGCCATGTATTGTAAGTATGTTCTCCCACTCTGGGGTTTACCTATTTCACTTCCCTAATGACATATTTTGATGAACAAAAGTTCATAATTTAAAAAAAAAATTTTTTATTGTGATTTGGGTGAAAGTTTACAGAGCAAAGTCACTTTCCACATAGCAGCTCACATACACTTTGTCACATGAGGTTGACTGCAATTTCCCAGAAAGCAACAGCTCCCCTCCCATTTCCTCCCCATAGTAACTTCTTCCCTGTGTCCTTCCCTCCCATGCACTCCTGCCCCTAGCTGTCTCCCTGTGCATACGTATCTACCTAATGTAAATGTTCAGCTCATATGCCTGTCTTTTGTTTGGCTGGAAGACACAGCAGTGTGTTCAATTCCAGACCTGAAGGGCAGCTGGGGCCATAGTCTCAGGGGTTCCACCAGGCTCTAGCAGACCAGCAAACCTGGTCCCTTTTTTAAAAGTTCATAATTTTAATGAAGTACAATATATCATTTTTTGCTTTATGGTTAGTGGTTTTGTGTTCTATCTAAAAATCTTTGTAGGAATAATTTTTAAAGACACCTTTATCAATAATGAATTTATAGTACATATTATTTTAAATAAGATAATAAGGAATTTTAATCTTAAATGACAGATTTAATCTTAAATGATAGATCAATTACATATGGTTTTGGTTACTTTGTGCTGCTCTAACAGAAAATACCACAAATGGGATGGCTTTAACAAATAAGGATTTATTCTCTTACAGTTCGGGAGGCTAGAAGTCCGAGTTCAAAGTGCCAGCTCTAGAGGCTGGGTGAAAGCCCCTCGACCTTGAACTTCAGCTCTGCCTCTTGCTCCTCCTGACCTACTGAAGCTGGAGGTGTCTCTTCACTCAGGCTAAGGCTAACAAGCCCATGGCCAACAAATAAAATGCACAATCCCAGTATTACCAAACAACATGGCAGGCTACTTGCTTAAGTCCAGAGACAGTCCTAAGATTGGCAGGAAACACGGCAGGCTGCTAAATGAAGACTGAGCTACATGCAGGGTCCAAGTGTGCCAAAAAGGTACAGACCATTCCCAAAGCTTCCCTTTATATATTGGGAGCAGACCTCATCCCTAAAGCAGCTACTCAGCTGCTCATGGCAGATTCCATCACAGAGTTGATTCCATTCTCATCATGGGGAAAAACTACACCCACCTGGCCAGCCATTCGAAACCAGGCCCAGCCAAGCTGATATATAACCATAACTATAACACATATGAATCTATCTATAAATCACATTATAAAGTTTAAATTCTATAGAATATATACTTATGTTATATATTTCAGTTAACAGATGCCCCATTGGAGGCAATCACTCAGTTATGCCAAGAGATTTGGAGGACAGCTACCTGGCCAACTGACTGGAAGAGATCCATATTTGTGCCCATTCCAAAGAAAGGTGATCCCACAGAATGTAGAAATTATAGAACAATATCATTAATATCACATGCAAGTAAGATCTTACTGAAGATAATTCAGAAATGTTTGCAGCAGTATATTAACAGAGAACTTCCAGAGGTTCAAGCCGGATTCAGAAGAGGACGTGGAACAAGGGATATCATAGCTGTTGTCAGATGGATCTTGGCTCAAGGAAGGGAATACCAGAAAGATGTTTACTTGTGTTTTATTGACTATGCAAAGGCATTTGATTGTGTGGATCATGACAAATTATGGACAATATTGAGAAGAATGGGAATCCCCAAGCACTTGATTGTACTCATGAAGAATCTGTACCTTGACCAGGAGGCTGTCGTTCGAACAGAACAAGGGGACACTACATGGTTTAAAATCAAGAAGGGAGTGCGTCAGGGTTGTATTCTTTCTCCACACTTATTCAATCTATATGCTGAGCAAATAATCCGAGAAGCTGGACTATATGAAGAAAAACGTGGTATCAGGATTGGAGGAAGGATCATTAACAACCTGATATATGCAGATGATACAACTTTGCTTGCTGAAAGTGAGGATGACTTAAGGCACCTACTGATGAAGGTTGAAGAATACAGTCTGCAATATGGATTACATCTCAACATAAAGAAAACAAAAATCCTCACAACTGGACCAATGAGCAGCATCACAATAAATGGAGAGAAGATTGAGATTGTCAAGGAATTCACGTTGCTTGGTTCTACAATTGATGCCAACGGGAGCAGCAGTCAGGACATTAGATGATGTGTAGCATTGGGAAAGTCAACTGCGAAGGAACTGTTTCAAGTGCTGAGGAGCAAGGATATCTCCTTGAGGACTAAGGTGCGCCTGACACAAGCCATGATATTTCCAATCACCTCGTATGCATGTGAGAGCTGGACAATGAATAAGGAAGACCAAAGAAGAGTTGATGCTTTTGAGTTGTGGTGCTGGCGGAGAATGCTGAAAGTACCATGGACTGCTAAAAGAACTAACAGATCTGTCCTGGAGGAAGTGCAGCCAGAGTGCTCCTTGGAAGCAAGAATGGCCAGACTTCATCTCACCTATTTTGGTCATGTTGTAAGAAGGGACCATTCCCTGGAGAAGGATGTCATGCTTGGTAGGGTGGAGGGTCGACGAAAGAGGGGGAGGCCTTCAACGAGATGGATTGATATGGTGGCTGTGATGATGGGATCAAGTATAGCAGGGATTGTGGGGCTGGCGCAGGATCGGGCAGTGTTTCGTTCTGCTGTGCATGGGGTCGCTATGAGTCGGAAACGACTCGACGGCACTTAACATCAACAACAACGATATATTTCAGTGAGTTTTTCATGGAATAAAACAATGATTTCATGGAATAAAAAGATGATCTATACTCTTAGGAGATTTGGTAGCGTAGTGCCTAAGGCACTTGACTGCTAACCAGAAGGCTGGCGGTTCAAACCCAACAGCCACTCCTCAGAAGGAAGGTTGGCAATCTACTTCTGTAGAGATACTGCCTTGGAAACCCAAGGAGGGGTTGCTATGAGTCAGGACAACTTGACAACAGTGACTTTGGTTTATATTTTTTGGTTTGTGTTCTCTTAAAAATAACATATTAATGAGTTTTAAATACTGATAAAATAGTGCCAAAATGGTTATATTATGGACATCACTTAAGATTTAAGTTTTTAAAAGCCAACTATTAACTGTGATACAGATTTTCAAACACATGAAATTCCTTGGCAGCAGAGGTAAAGTCTGCATTTAAAAAGATCACTACCCTAAACTATTAACGTGAATAAATAAAAAAATACCAAGATTGAAAGACAACCCTGTTGGCACAAAGGGAGTTGTGAAGTAAGGAAAATTTCAGTTTAGAGTATCAGAAAAATGTTCATGAGATGACAGATTACATTGTCATTTTGGAGCCAGACGGGGTGAAAGCTTAGTGGAAGTGGCTGGAACCTCTTTACAGAAACTCCTTAATAATTCATGACTCAAAAATTCATGACCAGATTAATCTCTCCTGGCATGCCTGCTCATCTGAGAAAGATTTATTAGAAGAAAATTCCTTTTGAGCTGACAAGTGAGACTTGCATGAGCAGATGAGGAACCACATACGGTCATGTATTTTAGTACATTGATATGTGAATACCGGTGTGACTTGCTTTATGAAAATATGAAATCTAGGTCCATAGTTACAGAACAGACAAATGAGGGGCTGATCACATTAAAACCGCCTATATTCAAATGTCTTTACACTGAGTCTATTCCACAGTACTCAGTGAAGACCCAATTCCTTACCTTTCTTTAACCTGCTCCAAATTACTTTTCCAGTCGTGTCTCCCACTGCCCTGCTACATGAATCTTTTGCTATATGCTGATGGTTCTCAAAGGAGAGGATTTGCCCTCCTCCTGCCTCCTTGCCAAAAGTGGGGAGCATATAACTATCACTTGAGGTTTTACCAAACTTGCCTGCATTATCATTTCCCACCCTAAGATTTTGTTACGATCTTTGCCCTAATCTCTCTGAGAAATCCTGCTAGATTGAATTATTATCATTGTCATATTATATTGGACCTCACAGATGGTTGAGAAGAAAAAACAATTGCCAAACAAACCACTAGACAATTGTTATTTTTTAAAATCCATCGTCCCTAAACATCCTTCATCCATTTTGCTCCAAGTCTAGACAACTGCTCTCCTCCTATCCTGACGAGTCTTGCCAAAGTCTTGGCCTTCCTTTACTCTTGTGACCTCTGAAAGTCTTTTCTGAGTGCCATAACCCAGAGAGAATTCAAGTTTTTATAACTCTTGTGTGTGCCTTACTGTCAGCCATCATTCCATGTACATGTGTGTAACCTTCTCACTGGGACCACAAATTCTTGAGGAGAAGGCCTTTCTGTCTGAACCCATTCAACTTCCTGCCCTTCTTAAGAGGAAACTAAGAGAGAATAATAATAATAAAAATGATATTAATGATGACATGGTGACAACAGCGATGACTACTATATGGTGAGGGCCTATGGTATATCACTGGAATGGCAGTGCCATAGGCAATCTTTTGATTTGATCCTTTCAGCAAAGTTTGGAACTTAGTAGACACTCATGTTCACTAACAGAGTAAATGCCTCATATAATCCTATAGGTGTTAAGACTGTATGTCAAATTGGCTGGAACGTGATTCTCAGTGGTTGGGCAGTTAGGATGCAGTCATCCCTCATGATGTAATATAATTGTCTCCATGATGAGATCTGCTATGAGCTGCCAATCAGCTGAAAGGGAGCTTCCTTGGAGGTGTGGCCTGCCTCCAATATATATGGACATTCTAGTAAAACTCTCTGGCTTTTTGCTTGCTATCTGGACCCTGCATTTTGTCATCACCTGACCTCCGATTCTTTACACTTGAGCCAGCAGCCTGCCATATTGCCTGCCGATCTTGGGAGTCATCAGCCTCCACAGCTCGTGGGCCAGCACATTGTCATCTGACCGATGACTTTGTGTTCATTAGCCTTTGCAGCTATGAGAATCAGGAGAAGCCTCTAGCCTGATGCCTGACACACAAACTTGGGACTTGCCAGCCTCAACAACTTTGTAACACATTTCCTTGAGATAAATCTCTCTCTCTTTATATATACAAATAAAAGCTTCACTAGTTTTGCTTCTCTAAAGAACCCAGCCTAAGACAATAGGTAAAGACTGAGACCCAGAGAGGCTAAGTAATTTGTCTGAGGTCACATAGCCAATAGCAGCAGAGCTGGGAACTGAACACAGTTCTACCTGATTTCATGCATGTGCCTCTTCCCCTATTCTACATTCCCTTGCTATGGCCCTGAACATCTGAGAAGGACACAGGAAGAGAAGGTGCACCCATTTGTGGCAAATAGAGGCCAGCCCTGGATTTACTGGTCAGTAAATTAACAGTATGAACAGAGTAGAAGAACCGAGGATTAGGAAGGTCCTCCAGCCATACCCACCTCCCACATCTGTGTCTAGAATGCCCCCAAATGGAGAAACAAAATCTTTTCAAGATCTCCAGAAAACACATGGGCAGGCAGAAAGAACTCTGACAGGCAGACCTCTTTCCTAGCAATGAATGTGTGACCTTTGGGATTCCCTGAACTTCTCTGTCCTCATCCATAAAATCAGGAATGTGATTGCACAGGTTTCAAAGGTCTGTGTATTTCCTCAAAGTTCTGGGATGCATTTATAAGGTGTTGCTCAATTCTGTCCATGAAAGCTAACTAAAGGTCTCTCCTCGGTGTCCCTGTGACTCCTCTCCACTCCCCCCAACACAAACAGGATTTAAATTTCTCTCCCTTCACTGTTTCTCAGGCTCAGGGAGCTGGGCCTTCTCTCTGCATGAGGACTTGGGCACCATGTTTTTCCTCAGACTTCTCCACCTCAGCCTCTGGCCATCACCATTCCTTGTTGTCACAAATCTACATTCCGACACTTGGTCATATGTATACCACCTCATTATTCCAGATTATAAACACAAGGTAATGATTCAGTACTCAGGTTTCTTCAAATGATGGGTTTTGTATCCTATACCCACCATCTTAACCACCAGTTGCCATTGAGTTGATGTTGACTCATGGAGACCCCATACGTGTCTACTGATCCATGATGGTCCATGGGGTTTGCAAAGGCTGATTTTCTGAAAAAGATCCCTTGGCCTTTCTTCTGAGGCACTGATAGGTGGCCTTGTACTTAGCAGTCAAGTGCGTTAACCCAAACCAGGGTGTCCGTGAGTTGGAAGAAGTGAGTCGTCAGCAGCTTTTTTTTTCTTCAAAGAAAACATATTACACACTATGCCAGGTGCCTTGATGTGTGCTTAAAAGAACGTGTTCACATCTCAAAGCTGAGATGATTATACCTTTTTATCAGGTGAAGGAGTAGAAGTTCTGAGAGGTTAAATAACCAGCCCATGGTCACACAGTAACTCACTGCTGTGCTGTATATGCTGATGAAACCAGGCTTCAAAGCCCTTGTGTTTCCTGCTATACCAGCTGTCTTTCGTGTGTGGATAGCCAGGTGGCCTTCTCCATTAGGCACAACAGGCATGAGATCAAGAGCCCACAGCACTTTTAGGGGCCCACAAAAACAGCCTAACTTCTTTCACAATCAGAAGGAGAATAGGCACAGAAAAATAATGAATATGAAGTAGTGAATTTCGCCTGTATATACCAACATGGAAGGAGCTATGGTGGTGTAGTGGATAAGACATTTGGCTGCTAATCAGAAGGTCAGTGCTTCAAACCCACCAGCCACATCATGGAAGGAGATGGGGAGATCTACTTCCATAAATATTTACAGCCTCGGAAACCCAATGGAGGTCGCTATGAATTGGAATCAACGCGATGACAGTGAGTTTGGTTCTTTTTGGTTTTATGCCAACATATGTTGGTATAATTTTTCATATATATATTTTTAATGAAGGCAAAAGTACCTAGGGCCCCAGAGTCATAATGGGACCCTGCTTTATGGCCTCTTTTAACACTTTCTCTCTCAGGGCATAGACAGACCCTCTAAGGAGAGACAGAAACCACTTGCTCCAACATCTGCAACTCCATCCCACGCCACCCTTTGCTTAGTTGAGATGCAGAGTTGGCATTAGATAAACAGCCTCTGCCATTTGGAACGAAGGGTAGACCAAGGGCTTGGGGAGCCATCAGGAATATTCCACACAAAAGGGACACCCAAAGTCCTATTGAAATAAATGAACCAAGCATACAGGACATTTAAGTGGAGACAATAGAGATAGTGACCTCGCCTTGTTTTGCCTCAAATGAGTATTTACGTGGGCTGCCAAACTGAACTCCGTCATTATGCCTGGGGCATGCACTCACTATCTGAATGGAAAACTGTATAGGAATTCTAAGGAAAGAAACACAGCGCTTGGGGTAGCTGGCTTTATCTCTCCACTCCTGAGGCTGGAAGCTCATTTTCAGGCAGGTTATATCAGGCAAAGAGCGCCCACTCACCTGAAAGACGACTCCTGAGCTTCATTTTACTGCTGCCCTGTTTGGGGCTTTCCAAGTTCCCTTTGGGTTCCTCGGGGCTGCATGGATCTTGGGGTTCATCTGTTCTAGGCATCTGAAAAGCAGAGAGTGCAGAGCTGGTGAGAGATACCGTCCTGAGATTACTTACTGTTATTCCCCTCCACAAATCATCTCAAGCCTTGAGGAACAACAAACAGGTGTCATGTGAAAAAAAAAGGTTTATGGGATCAAAGGCCAGCCCTAGTGATAACTTGGAGCCACAGAGCCTCACACTGGCAAGCTCAACTCAGCACACCTCCCACCAGATAGAACCAGGGAAAGTTCAAGTGCAAAGTACCCCAGGGGCCATTTGGTGTCTCATTCTACATGTGAAGAGAGTTGTTAGCTAAGATCAAACTGGTGGTCACAAAAGTGGTCAGGGGCAAAGCCACAACTAGATCCCAGGTCTCTTGACTTGTGGTTAGAATTTTTTCCTATAATGCAAATTGCAACAAAGTTAAACCAGAACTCCAAAGGCAAATCCAATCCTCACAGTGAATTGCAAGGTTCCTAAACTATAGAGTTGGAATCAACTTGATGGCAGTGGGTTTTGTTTTTGTTTTTAAACTACAGAAAAATTTTGCTTTTGTCGAAGGCAAATAACTTCATCCTCCAGCAAGCCAGATGTTTGTCCTTTTCCTAAGCTCTTGAGTGTTGATTAAACACCGACCAGAATCAAGCACTGGCCAGGCTGCACAGAAGCACTGGCACAGAGTCAGCCACAGATCTGTAGGTTGTCTGTCTACGGTGCTCGAACCCAACAGGTGATGCAGAAAGATGCCCCTAAGGCTCATTGGGCCATTATAGAAAAGTCAGTTATGCTGGTAAAAAACCCCAACACTATCAGGGAGGAAAAGCAGACTTATGTATATGATTGTACTCATACAAGGCATTTTGGGGCAAATTTACACACACAAAATCTATGAGATACATCATGCAATGAGTTTTTCCATTTGAAAATTGTTTTCCTTTGAGGTTCCAAAGAAAAAAAGTCTTAAATTAAAATAGAAAAGATTCATGCTAAGGAACATATATGAACTTTTAGAAGACAAAAGATATCCTTTAACACCTAGCAGTCATTAGAACATCATGTCACTGTAATACCAAACAAAAAAAAACTCCTGAATTTTAACAAGTGATTAATTGTTCTGCTTACCTAGTGCCGCTCTGACAGGAATAAACCACAAATGGGAATGGCCTTAACAAATAGGAGTTTCTTCTCTTACAGTTTGGGAGCTAGAAGTCCAAGTTCAAAGTGCCAGGTTCTAAGGGCTGTGTGAAAGCCCCCTGACATTGGGGTTCCGCTCTGCCCCCCTGCTCCTGGCCCACTGGAGCTAGA
>NW_006921889.1:2143646-2153680 GCF_000298275.1 Orycteropus afer afer
AAGAGCACCTTATGCACAGGGAGACAGCTTAGGGGGCAGGAGAGTATGGAGGGATGGACACTGGGAAGTGGTACCTTGGGGAGGAAATTGGAGGGGAGCTGTTGCATTGTGGTAAATTGTGGTCAATGACATGTGACAAAGTATATGTGAACTGCTGTATCGAGAGTGATTTTGCTCTGTAAATCTTCACCCAAATCTAAATAAAATAAAATGTAAAAAAAAAAAAAAAAGGCACAGTCCCGATGTTACCAAACCACATGGCAGGCCATTAATTTAAGACTGTTGTAAGTCCCAAGGTTGGCAGAGCATGGCAGACTGCTGAGAAATGACACGGCTACATTCAGGGTCCGAGCGTGCCATGGGCTAGAGACCATTCCCAAGGCTTCTCATTAAATACAGGAAGCAGACCTCATCTCAGCTACTCAGCTGCTTGTGGTAGATCCCACCATGGAGTGGATTGCCAGTCTCATCATGGGGTATAACTACCACTAGCTGCCCAGCCATTCAACCAGGCCTGGCCAAGTTGACACACAAGTATAACCACCACATTAATCATACCTTATATATAAACTTCAGTATATAAAAATGTGTAAAGTAAGCAGTAAGAGGAATTCCCCAGGTGATTCCTCTTTTAAGAGGTAATTATGTGTCTAAGACTTGTCCCACCAAGTGCAAGTATCTTTCTGGATGAGGAAGAGGGGAATAAAGTGAAAAGTGAGATGTAGACGAAGTTAAAGAAGGCTCAACGGGAAAACACATTAATCCTGATATATAAAAGGAAGATAATAAATTTGATGAATTTATATTTCAATCTCAGGGACTGGTATAGGTCTCAATGTTTAACTTATAAAGAGAAAGCAAGACTGGAATTCCAGGATAACTTTAGAGATTCTGGAGAGAAACATCTTCCCAACTCCAAACCATGACAGCAATTATATTGTTGATAGGTGCCCGACTCATAGAGACCCTGTTACAATGGAATGGACCATTGCCTGGTCCTGCATCATCCTCACAATCCCTGCTCTGCTTCAGCCCGTCACTGCAGCCACTGTGTCAATCCATCCCGTTGAGGGTCTTGCCCTTTTTCACTGACCTGCTTCACCAAGCACAATATCCTTCTTCAGGGACTGGTCCCTTCTGACAACCTGACCAGAGTAGGTGAGGCAAGGACTGGCCATGCTCACTTCTAAGGAGCATTCTGGCTGTACTTCCTCCAAGACAGATTTGTTGGTTCTTCTGGCAGCTCATGATATTTTCAATATTCTTCACTGATACCACCATGCAAATGCGTCAGTTCTTCAGTCTTCCTTATTCGGTGTTCAGCTTTCACATGCATATGAGGTGATTGAAAAGACCATTGTTTGCACCCGGAACACCTTAGTCTTCAAAGTGACATCCTTGTCTTCAACACCTTAAAGAAGTCGTTTGCAGCAGATTTGCCCAGTGCAATATGTCGTTTGATTTCCTGACTGCTGCTTCCATGGGTGTTGATTGTGGATCCAAGTCAAATGAAATCCTGACAACTCCAATCTTTTCTCCATTTATTGTGAGGCTATTTATTGGTCCAGTTGTGAGGATTTCGTTTCTTTGTATCGAGGTATTATCCATACTAAAAGCTGTAGTCTTTCATTTTTGTCAGTAAGTGCCTCAAGTTATCTTCACTTTCCGCAAGCAAGGTAGTGCAGCCTCTCAGATGATTTGCTTAGTGTACAGACTGAATAAGAAGGGTGAATGGCTACAACCCTGACGCACACCTTTCCTGCATTTAAACCATGCAGTATCTCCTTGTTCTGTTTGAACGACAGCCTCTTGATCTATGTACAGGTTTTTAATGAGCACAATTAAGTGATCTGGAATTCCCATTCTTCATAGTGTTATCCATAATTTATTATGATCCACACAGTTGAATGTCTTTGCATAGTCAATGAAACACAGGTAAACATCTTTCTGGTATTTGTTTTTAGCCAAGATCCATCTGACATCAGCAGTAATATCACTTATTCCACATTCTCTTCTGAATCTGGCTTTGATTTCTGGCAGTTCCCTGTCAATATACTGCAGCTGCTTTTGAATTCTCTTCAGCAAAATTTTACTAGCTTGTGATATTAGTGACATTGTTGAATAATTTCTGCATTCTGTTGGCACACTTTTCTTTGAAATGGGCACAAGTATGGATCTCTTCCAGTTGGTTGGCCAGGTAGTTGTCTTTCAAATTTCTTGGCATAAACAAGTGAGCATCTTTGGCACTGTATCCATTTGTTGAAACATTTCAATGGGTATCCTGTCAACTCTTGGAGCCTTGTTTTTCACCAGTTCCCTCTGTGTAGCTTGGACTTCTTTCAGCACTATCAGTTCTTGATCATTTGCTACCTTCTGAAATGGCTGAGCATCAACCAATTCTTTTTGGTCCAGTAACTCTGTGTATTCTTTTCTTCTTCTTTTGCTGTTTCCTGCATCGTTCAATATTTTCCCCTTCAATATTGCAATTTAAGGCTTGAATTTTTTCTGCAGTTCTTTCAGCTTGAGAAATGCTGAGTGTGTTCTTCCCTTTTGTTTTTCTAACTGCAGGTCTTTGCACATTTCATTGTAATACTTTCCTTTGCCTTCTTGAGCTGCTCATACACACTGGAGAAAAAAACAAAACCCTCTGAGACAGTCTAGAGAGGAGTTATGCAAAGAGGAATCTGGTAGTCACTGGATTATGAATACAGGAGGGTTAGGCTCTGTGGTTTCAAGTGTGTGTTTAAGTCGAATTTGTAGGTAAGTCAGAACAGGTGTATTTAGTTCTTAGCCTTACTTTACTGCAGGAAAAGGCTCTGAAGCCTATTTTGTGATTTAAAAGTTGCACATGAAGCAAGTGAAGGTGATTGTGATGAAGGATTTGTTGGGATCAAGGGTTAGTACAATCATTTCAAAGTGAGGGCAAATTAATTTACACAACAGTAAAAGGCAAGTATGAGGTCTTTAGTAACCCAGGTAGAACCTCAGGTAAAGCACAATTACTACAGAGTTAAATTCCTGGTTCTCTCTGATTATATCACTTGAGCCAGGCCATCAGCCTACAGAGAATGGAATTATACCGTGGCCAAGGCCCAAACAGTCAGAAATCCTGCCTGGGACATTCATGGAATGGAAATCAAAACCAAACCAAACCTGCTGCTGTTGAGTGGATTCCGACTCATAGTGATGCTATACGACAGGGTAAAACTGCCCCGTTGGGTTTTCAAGGCTGCAAATATTTACAGGAACTGACTTGCACATCTTTCTCAATGGCTGGTGGGTTCGAACTGCTGACCTTTCTTTTAGTGGAGCACTGCTTTGACCACTGCACCATTAGGGCTCCTCCATGGATAGAGGAAAACAAATTGGCCTACTGTTTTGAGACTTAGGAAGTTTCTCCCTTCCATTTCTTCCCCTATTTTCCCAGCATGGCTCCAGGTTTTCACAGAATCAGAGATATCTGGTGATGATATAATTGCTCGTAAGAGTACCCAACAAGGAAAACAGCCTGCCCAAAGCTTCTCAGCTCATTACAGACAAGTTGTGACTTGATTCTAGGTCTCCTGACTCCAAGCTTAATGCCTTTCCAGGATAATTCCCTCATCCATTCCAAGATACTTTTTAATTAAATTAATAGTCTGGATAATCAATACTATACAAGTGAATAGTTTGTTCATTAAAAAGAGAGGAGAGGAAGAAAAAACCAAAATGGATGTCAGAAAAGACTCTGAAACTTGCTCTTGAACAGAGAGTAGCTAAAGCAAATGGAAGAAATGACAAAATAAAAGAGCTGAACAGAAGATTTCAGAGAGCAGCTTGAGAAGACAATTATTATAATGAAAGATGCAAAGACCTGGAGTTAGAAAACCAGAAAGGAAGAACACACTTGGCATTTCTCAAGTTGAAAGAACTGAAGAAAAAATTCAAGCCTCAAGTTGCAATACTGAAAGATCTATGGGCAAAATATTGAATGATGCAGGAAACATCAAAATAAGATGGAAGGAATACACAGAGTCACTGTACCAAAAAGAATTGGTCAATGTTCATCCATTTTAGGAGATGGCATATGATCAAGAACCAATGGTATTGATGAAAGGAGTCAAACCTGCACTGAAGGAATTGGCAAAAACAAGACTCCAGGATTTGACAGAATACCCGTTGAGATGTTTCAGCAAACAGATGCTATGCTGGAGACACTTAGTAGTCTATGCCAAGAAATTTGGAAGACAGCTACCTGGCCAACTGAACTGGAAGAGCTCCATATTTGTACCCATTCCAAAGAAAGGTGATCCCACAGAATGTGGAAATTACCAAACAATATCATTAATATCACAAGCAAGTAAAATCTTGCTGAAGATAATTTAAAAACACTTGTAGCAGGATATTGACAGAGAACTTCCAGAAATGCAAGCTGGATTCAGAAGAGGATGTGAGATGAGGGATATCACTGCTGATGGCTGAAAGCAAAGAATACCAGAAAGGTGTTTACTTGTGTTTCATTGACTATGCAAAAGCATTTAAATGCATGAATCATAACAAATTATGGATAGCATTGAGCTGAAT
Organism: Orycteropus afer afer; assembly: GCF_000298275.1. Classification (NCBI taxonomy): domain Eukaryota; kingdom Metazoa; phylum Chordata; class Mammalia; order Tubulidentata; family Orycteropodidae; genus Orycteropus; species Orycteropus afer. Next base: position 2,148,210 of record NW_006921889.1, read on the forward strand.
GGAAATTCCAGAACACTTAATCGCACTCTGGAGGAAACTGCATGAAGACCAGGAGGCTGTCACTTGAACAGAACAAGGGGATAATACATAGTTTAAAATCAGGAATGGAGTGTGTCAGTGTGGTATCCTTTCACCATAGTTTTTCAATCAGTATGCAGAGCAAATAATCTGAGAACCTGGACTATATGAAGAAGAATGTGGTATCAGGATCAGAGGAAGAGTCATTAACAACCTTGCACTATGCAGACAACACACCTTGCTTGCTGAAAGTGAAGAAGACTTGAAATACTTATTGATGAAGATTAAAGACTACAGTCTGCAGTATGGATTACACATCAACATAAGGAAAATGAAAATTCTCACAACTAAACCAATAAGTGGCACCACAATAAATGGAGAAAAGATTGAAGTTGTCAAAGATTTTATATTACTTCATTCCACCATCAACACCAATAGAAGCAGCAATCAAGAAATCAGACAATGTACTGCACTGGGCAAATATGCTGTAAAAGACCTCTTCAAAGTGCTGAAGAGCACAGATGTCTCTTTGAAGACTAAGGTGTGCCTAAACCAAACCATGGTATTTTCAATCACCTCATATGCATGTGAAAGCTGGACAGTGAATAAGGAAAACTGAAGAAGAGTTGATGCTTTTGAGTTGTGGTGTTGGCAAAGAATACGGAAAGTACCAAGAACTGCCAGAAGAACTAACAGATATGTGTTGGAAGAAGTGCAGCTGGAATGCTCCTTGGAAGTGAGAATGGCCAGACTTTGTCTCATCTACTTTGGTCATAGTGTCAGAAGACACCATTCCCTGGAGAAGGATATCAAGCTTGATAAAGTGGAGGGTCAGCGAAAAAGGGGAAAACCTTTAACTAGTTGTATTGACTCAGTGGCTGAAATGATGGGCTCTGATATAGCAAGGACTATGAGGCTGGCACAGGACTGGACAGTATTTCATTCTGTTGTACATAGGGTCACTGTGAGTTGGAGCCAACTCAATGGCACCTAACAACAGAAACAACATAGTTTGTTCACCTCGACTTTCATTTTATTTTCACCACAAACATGTGTCCCAAGCTGTTGTAGACTGAATTGTGTCCCCTCAAAAGAGATGCTGAAGTCTTAATCTCCAGTACCTCTGAATGCAATCATATTTGAAATAGGGTCTTGAGAGATGTAATCAGGTTAAGATGAGAGTGGCCCCTAATCCAATACTACTGATGACCTTATAAGAGGAGAACACATACCCATACATATACACACACTCAGGAAGAATACCATGTGATGACAGAGTCAGAGATTGGAGTGGTGCACCTATGAGCCAAGCAACACCAAAGATTGCCAGCAACCACTGGAAGCTAGGAATGATCCCTCCCCTAGAGCCTTCAGGGAGAGCATGACCCTATCAACACTTTGATTTCAGACTTAACAGCCTCCAGAACTGTGAGAACAAAAGATCTATGTTGTTTTAAGCCATTCAGTTTGTGGTACTCTGTTATGGCAACTTGAGGAAATGAATACAAAGGTCAATAATATTACCTTCCCTTGAGAAAGGAAGAAATAAAACTAAAACAACACAAGTAATACTTTTTTTTTTTTTTTTAAAATAACATATATTTGGGATCTAGGATAGACTGTGTGAAGAAAGTGAGGGTACAAAGTAGAGTAGTGTAGAATTATACTGAGTATACATGTAACTGCATTGAACCATATGTTCTTAAGATGCAAGCAAAAATGCTGTGTGTTCATTTAAATGGAAGTGTTTCCTCTTGTAAAAGAAAACTGGTTTGTCATGATTTTAGGTGGCTTGTAACTCAATGAATGGGAAATGGGTTGGTTAGTCACATTAGTTCCAGATTGTTTCAGGAAACAGAAAAACACAAAGTGCAATTTTGATTACAATGAACCACTCCTCAGCCTGCTGACTACCGTCTGAGAAAAGCCTTTGCTTGTGTGCATTGTTTGTCACATGTACAGAAAAAAAAAAGAATTCTGGAAATGATGTCATTTTAGTTGTTTTAAAATGAAATACACAAAATGCTCTGCTGGAAGGCCTCTGGTTCAGAGAAATAGTTTATAAAATCTATTATTCATGGGCACTTTCTAATTACTGTGTTACAAAACAATGCCATTGTATTAATGGAATCTCACACACTTTGCCAGTTTTCAAGTTAGAGCCTCTCTGTTTGCGCCACTTTCCACACTTACAATCTATGATGTTTCCTCTCAATGACGATCTAGCACCTGTAGCTCTGGTTTATAGCAAGGCCATATGGCAGAGTGGATAAAAATTGAGCTTTGGGGTTCAGTTGTCTGGAAGCAAATCCTGACTGGACTATTTTATCAGTGGATTAGTCACATTACTCAACCTTTTAGAGCACCAAAGTTCTCATTTGAAAAACAAGGGCTGATTGAAGATGATATGCTTTTGATTAAAGCTGGTAGATTTCTGTCTTAAAACCACACAAAAATGACAGGAAAGGAATTAAAAAAAAAAAAAAAGACATAATCCCACAAGGACAAAGAAAATAGGAGACAACAGTAATGAAGTTCTGCAAGCCAAGACTTCTGACAAGATGGAGGACTAGGCAGACAAGCTACACAGACCCTCTACAACAAAGAAACGAGAAACCAATTGAAACTGATACAAAGGATAATTCTGGAACCCTGAACTTCAAAGGGATGGATAAAGAATTGGATTAAATACTGACTAGTAAAATAAACTAAAGGAAAACAGCAAATTATGAGACAAATGGATCTGTACACTGTTGACTTGCGTGATGGTATGGCCATTTTGAATATTTACAAGCAGCATTCTGATCTGGGAAGCAACCTGATAATTGGCTACATTTGCCAAGGACTGCACGGCAATCACAATGATGGCTGATGACCAGAAAGCAACTGTGCACTCATGACCTGACCAGATGTGTACCTCCTGCAGCCCCACACACTGAGTGAAGGCCACCATCTGCATCTACACCAACTGATCAACAATAAATGGCAGCCAACAGCAGCCCAATCCACTCTCAACTGCTCTACACAAACAGCTAACAGAGATCCATGCGCACATTCTCATCATCTATCGCACCCACCGGGAGGCAGGTAGTGAGTGCCTAAGTGATGCCAGACCAGTGGAGTGGCAAACTAGCCATGCTGTCCTGGATATATTAAAAGAAAATAAAGCAAAAAACAAAACAAAACAAAACAAAAAGCCTGGGTGAATCACACCAACATACAATCACCAATTAAGTATATATACAACAACATCACAATGTCTCAGAGACAACTAACAATTCCAGTTCACACAAGGAAGCAAGATAAAGTAGTACAAACAAGGGACCAGAATACAGAGCCAGGAAACCTCCCTGAGGAAGACATGGCACTGGAATGACCTGATAAGGAATTCAAAAGAATTATATTTAGATTCTTTCAATGGATTGAGAGATGGATCAAGGAAAAGACTGACAAAATCAAGCAAAACACAGACAAAACTCTAGAATAATTTAGGAAAATAATACAAGAACAAATTGATGAAATAAATGAAACATTGGAAACCATACAAAACCAGCAAATAGAAATCCAGACGATTAATACTAACATTCCAGAAATAGATAACACATTGAAAGAGCAAAAGAGTAGAACTGAATCAATGGAAGACAGAATTAGTGAGATTGAAGATAAATATCTCCATACACCTTTGTTAAGGGAATGATTAAAAAAAAAAAAAAAAGACCCAAAGAACAAAGCCAACAACAAAAATGAAGAAAGCCTAAGATTTATGTGGATACTATCAAGAAGAATAATTTACATGTGATCAGCATTCCAGAACAGGAAGAGACAAATAAAACCACAGGAAGACTTGTTGAAAGACAACTTCCTTAATGTGATGATAGATGACAAGATATGCATTCAAGAAATTCAGTGAACCTCAGATAGGACAGATCCCAAAAGAAAATCATCAAGACATATCCTAATCTTACTTTCCAAGATCAAAGATAGAGAAAAAATTCTGAAAAGAACATGGGAAAAATGAAAATTACCTAAAAGGCCAACCAATATGACTAATCTCTGATTTCTTGGTAGAAACCATGTAGGCAAGAAGGCAATGGGATGATATATATAAAAACCTGAAAGAAAAAAAACTTGTGAACCAAGAATTATATACTTAGCAAAACTGTCCCTGAAATATGATGGCAAAATTAGGACATTTCCAGATAAACAAAAATTAAAGGAATTTGTTAAAACCAGACCAACCTTACAATAGATGCTAAAGGGAATCCTTTGGACAGAGAACCAGCAACAGAAGATGACAACTGATGATTGACACACATGACGACATAACCTAGAAATCAACTCAGATATAGAAGTGTCCATAGTAAAATAAACTTACACGACTATAAACAGAGAACCAGAGACACCAACTGGTAAATGAGGACAACTATAAAGCAAAAAGAAGGAATAAACAGTGCAGGTCCAGAACTTCCAAATGGAGAGGGAGTCAAGATGACAGATTTCAAGATAGAACAGACTTTTAAACTTAGGAAGCAAATAATAAATCACAGAGTAACCTCAAAGAAAATTAATCAACCTTCTCATCAAAATAAAAAAAAGTAAGAAAGGAACAAATATTTAGCAAATACTAAAACAACAGCAATGAAGGAAATGTTAAAAAACAAACAAACCCATAAACAAAATGAGCTCAGCACAGAAAATGATATAGAACAAAGAAATCAGCAACACCTCAAAAAAACACGTAACAAAATGGCAGCAATATATTTATACTTGTCAATAATTACACTGAATGTAAATGGATTAAATGCACCAATCAAGAGACAGAGAGCTGCAGAATGGGTAATAAAAACAGGACCCACAAATATGCTGTCTATAAAAGACACACCTCAGATACAAAGACAAACATAGACTGAAAATCAAAGGTTGGAAAAAATATACCAAACAAGTGGCAATCAAAAAAAGAGTGGCAGTATTAATTTCTGATAGACTTTAAGACAAAAGCTACCATAAGAGATAAGGAACAACATTATTTAATGAATAAAGGATTAATCAAACAAGAGGACATAACTGTAATAAATATCTATATATCCAATGAAAGAGCCCCAAAATACATAAATCAGACTTTAACAGAATTGAAAAAGAAAAATAGACAATTCCACAGTAATACTTAAACTCACTGCCATCAAGTTGATTCTAACTCACAGAGACTGCAATTGGATTTCCTAGGCTGTAGAAGTAGACTTCTCCATTGTTCTTCTGTGGAGTGGCTGGTGAGTTCAAACCAATGACCTTTTGATTAGTAACTAAATACCTTAACCACTACACCACTGGAGCTCCTTACAGTCACAGCTGTTGTTGTTATTAAGTGCCGTCGAGTCATTTCCGACTCATAGCGACCCCATGCACAGCAGAACGAAACACTGCCCGATCCCGCGACAGCCCCACAATCCCTGCTA
>NW_006921889.1:2157576-2161666 GCF_000298275.1 Orycteropus afer afer
GTCCTGCTGCTTTGGGCGGGCCTGAGTTTCCTCTCCTCACCTAATCCCTTTGGCTGATTGCTCTTCTCTCTGGCTTCTTGGCTTTTAATTCCCTTTCTCCTTCTCTTTGGGCCTGCTGCTTTGGGCGTCCCTGAGTTGTCTCTCCTCACCTGTAACCTTGGGGCTGACTGCTCTTCTGTCCGAGTTCCTGTCATAGTAGGAAACTTTAATATACCACTTTCAGTGAAGGATAGAACAATTAGAAAGAAACTCAACAAAGACACACAGGAAGTAAACAATATAATCAACCAACTTGACCTTATAGACATTATAGAGCCCTTCACCCAACAATAGCACAATATATATTTTTTTCCAGCACACATGGAACCTTCTCCAGAACAGATCATATGTTAGGCCACAAAACCAAAACCACCAAACTCATTACTGTTGAGTCAGATCTGACTCATAGCGACCCCTCCTTGGGTTTCCAAGGCAATATCACTACAGAAGTAGATTGCCCAATCTTCCTTCCGAGGAGTGGTTGGTGGGGTTGAACCACCAGCCTTCTGGTTAGTAGTCAAATGCCTTAGGCACTATGCTACCAGAGCTTCTATGCCAGAAAGGAAGCCTCAATAAATTTGACAACATTGAAATACTGAAAGTATCATCTCAGATCACAATAGTATAAAATTAGAAATCAACAACAGAAAGATCAAGGGAAAAAAAGCAAACACATGTAAACTGAATAACACCTTCCCTAAAAACTACCAAGTAATAGAAAAATAAAAAATGAAATTAAAAATTTCCTTGAATATCAGAAGACTTCCGGCAAGATGGTGGAATAGGCAGACAAGCTGCACAGACCCCCTGCAACAAAGAAATGAGAAACCAATTGAAAGAGATACAGAAGACAATCCTGGAACCCCGAGCTTTGAAGGCAAGGGTACATAACTGGATTAAATACCAACTAGTAGAAGCACTTGGATGAAACCTGTGAATAGGAGACAAATGGAACGTGCACTGTTGGCTGTTTTGATGGCCCAGCAATGTGAACCTTTACAAATGGTGTTCTGATCTGGGTAGAAACGTAAGAATCATTTCTGCTGGCCAAGGACTGCATAGATAACTGCACTGGTGGCTGATAACTAGAAAGGAAAACAGCAAAGAAGGAGACAAACAGAGCTGCTGGCTGTCCTGAGGGTGCAACAGTTTTGAATATTTGCAAGCAGCATTCTGATTTCAAGGCAGCAACCTAACAATAGGCTCTGCTTGCCGAGGACATCACAAGCAACCACACTGGAGGCTGACAACTAGAAAGATGAGGTATTCTCCTTGTTACTCTTATACCCCACACCTTCTTGGTGAATGGAGGTGTGCCCATCCTGCACTTCCACCCACCTTTTGCGCCAGCAAGAATTTCATCACAGTCTGTGTGCCCTGACAGAGCCTGAGGGCCTTGTCCCACCCTCAGTTTTGTTTTGGTTTGTATTTAAATTATTCTTTAATTGTTCATACTTCCTTCCTTTTAATGTTCTTTTCTCTTCCCTTTTCCTGGTTTTCTTTTTGTTTTCTCTTTCCTTTTACTAGTTCCCTTCTTTCTTCTTTTCTTCTTCTGGTTCATCCCATCCCTTGTTTTCCTTTTCTCATTTTCTCTTTACTATTCTTTTTCTCTTGCTCTTTTCTCTCATTAACCCCCTCCCCAGACACTGTGAGCTTTTCTCGTTATTTTTCTTTTGACTCCTTTTTTAAAGTATATATTTTAAAAAATGTTCTTCTCTTTCATTGCCTTTCCTTTTTTGTGTGTGATTGTTCTTGCTTGTTCATGCAGTTTGTCTTTTTTCTTCTCTTGTATTTATTTACTTATTCTTGTCTGAGTGTGTTCTGGTTACCTAGTGCCACTCTGACGAGAAATATATCACAAATGGGATGGCTTTAATAAACAGGAGTTTATTATTACAATTTGGAGGCTTTAAGTCCAAGTTCAAAGTGCCAAGCTCTAGGGGCTGGGTGAAAGCCCCTCAACCTTGGGGTCCAGTTCTGCCTCCTGCTCCCAGCCCACTAGAACTAGAGGCGTTTCTTCACTCAGACAGCTGTTGGCTGCTGAGGCTGAGAGGCCCCAAGGTTGACAAGTAAAAAGGCACAGTCCTGATGTTACCAAACCACATGGCAGGCCATTAACTTAAGTCCATCGTAAGTCCCAACATTGGCAGAGCATAGCAGGCTACTGAGCAACAACATGGCTACATGCAGGGTCCAAGCATGCCATAGGCTAGAGATCATTCTCAAAGCTTCTCATTATATACAGGAAGGAGACCACATACCCAAAGGCAGCTACTCAGCTGCTCCCAGTAGATTCCACCATGGAGTTTATTACCACTCTCATGATGGGACTACTACATCCAGCTGCCCACCCACTCAACCAGGCCTAGCCAAGTTGACATACAAACATAACCATCACAGAGTGAGAGACAGCAACTGTTCCCATACAACCCAACCAAACCTGCACCTCCTATGGCCCCATCGAGTGAGGGCCACCACTTGGTTCTGCACCAACTAACCAGTGACAGACACCAGCCTGACTCATCCTCAACTTCTCTTTGAGCACAGCTGACAGAGATCTGTACACACACACTCTCATTTTCTGTCACACCCACCAGGAGACAGGTGGTGAAAGACTAAGTGCTGCCAACTAGTGAATAGAGGAGCACAGTGCCCTGCTCACATAGATATATCAAAACAAAATAAAGAATCAAAACAAAACAAAAAATCCTGAGCCAGGACATGAATAGATATATGCATGCCTAATGTTCATCTCAGCACTATGTACAATAGTAAAGAGATGGAAACAAGACAAGTGCCCATCTATGGATGAATAGATAAACAAACTATAGTATATACACACAGTGGAATACTATGAACACTAAAGTATAATAAAGAATCTGTGAAAGACCTTATGGATGACCTTGGAGGACATTATGCCGAGTGAAATAAGGCAATCACAGAGGGACAAATATTGTATGAGTCCACTATTATAAAAAGTCAAGGAAGCATGTGCATATGGAAGGAAACTGCTACCTAGGTAAGACATAGTATTGATTTTGGTGTGCAGTAGTTAAGTTATATGTCAGCTTGGCTGGGCCTGCTTTTGAGTTGGATGCAGTTATTCTGTGTGATGAGATTGGTAATCAAGTCCATGGTAGAATCTACTGGAGAAGCTGAGTAGCTGCTTTAGGGATGCAGTCTGCTTCCAGTATATAAGCAGAAGCTTTGAGAAGGGTCTCAGTGGCTTTTTTGGCATGCTTGGATCCTGCACGTAGCCGAGTCTTAATTCAAAAGCCTGCCATGCCCTGTTGATTTTGGGACATTTTCTGGAATTGAACTAGTGGCCTGCCATGTTTTTTGATAATCTTGGGACTGTGTCTTTTTACTTGCTAACCTTGGGTTTGTCAGCTTCAGCAGCTGCCTGTGGTAAGTGAATCCTCTAGCTTCAGTGGGCTGGGAGCAAGGGGCAGAACTGAAGCTCAAGGTCAAGGGGCTTTCACTCAGCCTGTAGAGGTTGGCACTTTGAACTTGGACTTCTAGACTCCTAAACTGTAAGAGAATAAATCCCTGTTTGTTATCATTTTGTTATGTGTTTTCTCATGGTATCCCTGGTTTCTTTGTTCCATATTATTTTCTGTGCTGAGCTCATTATGTTTATGAGTCATGTTATCATTTCCTTTGTTGCTGTTGTATGTGCTGAATATTTGTGCTTGTCCTCTTTTTTATTGTGATGTGAAGGTTTATCATTTTTCTTTGAGGTTACCCTATGATTTATGATTTTATCCTCGAGTTTAGACCAGTCCATTCTATCTTGCAACTCTCTTAACTTCCTCACCACTTAGAAGTTCTGTAACTACACAGTCTTTTCCCTCTTTTTGTTTATAGTTGTCCTCACTTGCCAATTGATGTCTCTGGTTCCCTAATTACAATCTTGTAAGCTCATTTTACTTTGGATATGTCCATAGCTGTGGTTTCTGGTTTATGTCATCTTGTGTATTAATGGTTGGTTGTTATTTGCTATTTTTGGTTCTCTGTTCAAAGGACTCCCTTTAGCATGTCTTGTAAGGTT
>NW_006921889.1:2162921-2167113 GCF_000298275.1 Orycteropus afer afer
TTTTTTTTTTTTTTTTTCCAACCAGGAACAGGGAAAAGAAAAAATACTGAAAACTAGGACTGGGAGAGGGAGAATAATAATAATAGTAAAAAGGACAAAAATATTAATAATAATAGTTGTTTTAAAACAGACAAATACAAGCAAACTAATCACTAGAAAAAAGAAAGTGAAAAAGAAAAAAATAAAAATAAAAAAAGAGAAAAAGAATCAGTGGAGGACAAGGCAGGGTACCCAGGCTCCATCTGAGCACACAGACTGTGATGGACTTCCTATGGGCCCAGAAAGTAGGTGGGAGTGGGGGATGGCCACACCTCTGTTCACCAAGTGGGTGTGGGGTATAAGAGTAACAAGAAGAATGTCGCACATTTTCGGTCTTGCAGGTCAGGAGTGTCCTTGGGGTTACTGAAAAGCAGAATGTGTTCTTAAGCCCCAGGAATCTGCAAGAGCGCTGTCTCTTTAAATATCCCAAATAGTCAAGCCGCTTTTAAACATTCAAAATGGCGGTGCCCTCCGGATTGGCAAAAGTCCACAGCTCAGCCTGCCTTTCTCTTCACCTTCTCCATTTATTCCCCAGCCACCAGAGCAGTCCTCCGTGCAGTCCCTGGCTAGCAGTGCTGATTTTTAGGTTAATTCTTAGGTCCTACCACTACTCGGGAATCTCCAAGATGTCTGTGCCGTACCGTCAGGATCGCTCAGGATAGCTGCCAGACTGCAGCTCTGTCTGTCTCCTTTTTTGGTATTTTCATGCAAATTCTTCCGCTAATTGGGGTTTAGTTCACTTCTATAACCTCCCCTTCAAGGCTCAGGGGTCCAGGATTATCTTCTGTGTCTGTGTTAATTGGTTTCCCTTTTCTTTGTTGAAGAGGGTCTGTGCAGTCTTTCTGCCTAGTCCACCATCTTACTGGAACCTAATCCCTGTTTGTTAAAACTACCCACCTGTGCTTTGTCTGTTAGAGTGACATAAGAAGACCAAAACAGGGTGCAAGGAAAGGCAATATACCAAAAGCAGGTTAGCACTACAATGTCAAAGGAAAAGGAAGATAGGGAGAGGTGCATAAGAGGTACAGACAATAAAGGTAAATGCTATTACATACACACTACTGCATTACCAGTAATAACAAACATTAGTCAATGAATGGATACATAGGTAGACAGGCAAGATGGTCACGTATGGATAGGCAAATGGGAATATATCTACGACCATACATAAGTTTGGCAAATTATATTTCTCTATATATATATTTGTATGTGCTATAAAAATGTCCATATATATAATTGAGCAAACAGAGGGCAAAATTATGAAAACTTCTTAGCCGCAATTAAACGCACTGAGAGAGTGAGTCACTGAGCCTGTGGGCTCAGGGCCATGGTCAAGGGGGACATCAAGCTCAACTGGCATAACATACAACAGGAAAACATTTTTCTACATCCTACTTTGGTGAATAGTGACTAGGGTCTTAAAAGATTGTGAGTGGCCATCTAAGATGCAACTATTGTTCTCTCTTCATTCAGAGGAAAGAAGAATGAAGAAATCAAAGGCACATGGAAACAAGTAGTCCAAGGGAGTAGCAGACCATGGAAATCTCAGACTACATGATCCTGAAATGAGAAGAACTAGATGGTGTCCAGCTACCACTGCCAAGCACTCCAACAAGGGATCAAAATTGGAGATCTTTGATAGAGTGGGAGAAAAATGTGCAACAAAACTCAAGATCATAAAAAAGATCAGGCTCATCAGTCTGATAGAGACTGGTGAAACCACTGAGATTGTGGCCCTAGTTACCCTTTGTGTCTGGCCAGTAACAGACAGACCTACATGGTGACCAACTATATCAGGGAGGTGCACTCCTTAGAATAATCAACCATAGATCAGAAAGGCAAAATTTTCACAGGTAGTAAACTCAGAAAGCAGGAATGCATAGGAAAGAAGGACACAGGGAAAAGGTAACCAGAGGGAGGAAGTGGGAAGAGAGCTGTTACACTGTGAGGATTGCAATCAATGTCACGAAACAAAATATGTATGAATAGTTGAATGGAAAATGAATTTTCTGTGTAAATTGTCACCCAAATCACAGTAAAAAGGAAGGAAGATTGGACAATCTACTTCTGTAGTGATACTGCCTCAGAAACCCAAGGAGGGGTCACTATGAGTCAGATTTGACTTGACAGCAGTGAGTTCAGTTTCATTAGGTTGAGTATATCCCACCTGAATTTAGAGACTATCTGAAGAATAGATTTAATGCACTGAACACCAGTGATCAAAGACCAAATGAGTTGTGGGATGACATCAAGGACATTATCCATGACGAAAGCAAAAGGTTATTAAAAAGACAGTAAAGGAAGTGAAGACCAAAATGGATGTCAGAAGAGACTCTGAAAGTTGCTCTTGAATGGAGAGTAATTAAAGCAAATGGAAGAAATGTTAGAAAAAAGGACACAAGACTTCAAAGAGCAGTTCAAGAGGACAAAGTAAAGTATTGTAATGAAATGTGCAAAGACCTGGAGTTGGAGAATCAAAAAGGAAGAACACAGCATTTCTCAAGCTGAAAGAACTGAAAAAAAGTTCAAGCCTTGAGTTGTGATATTGAAGGATTCTATGGGCAAAATACTGAACGATGAAGGAAGCATCAAAAGAAGATGGAAAGAATACACAGTTACTGAACCAAAAAGAATTGGTTGACGTTCCACCATTTTAGGAGGTAGCTCTGGTAGTTATGTTTGTGTGTCAACTTGGCTGGGCCTGGTTGAGTGGCTGGGCAGCTGGTGGTAGTTATTCCCCATGATGACACTGGTAATCAACTCCATGGCACGATCTACCACAAGCAGCTGAGTAGCTGCCTTTGGGTATGTGGTCTGTTTCCTGTATATAAGGAGAGGCTTTGAGAAAGGTCTCTAGCCTATGGCATGCTTGGACCCTGCATGTAGCCCTGTTGTTGCTCAGCAGTCTGCTATGCTCTGCCGACCTTGGGACTTACAATGGACTTAAGTAATGGCCTGCTGTGTGGTTTGGTAACATCAGGACTGTGCCTTTTTACTTGTCAACCTTGGGGTTTCTCAGCCTCAGCAGCCTGCAGCTGTCTGAGTGAAGAAACACCTCTAACTCCAATGGGCCAGGAGCAGGAGGGAGAGCTGGACCCCAAGGTTGAGGGGCTTTCTCCCAGCCCCTAGAGCCTGGCACTTTGAACTTAGACGTAAAGCCTCCAAATTGTAAGAATAAACTCCTGTTTGTTAAGGCCATCCCATTTTGTGGTATAATCTTGTCAGAGCGGCACTAGGTAGCCAGAACATATAATATATATTACATTACATGATGTCATATATAGAGATTATCAGGTAGGACAATAGTGGCCCAAACTTGAGGGAAGAATATTTCCTGGGTGGAATTAGCCCACTCAGAGGTGGTTGGTGGACAATATGCATTGAACAATGGATACTCTGGGTACAGGACTCATTGATTCCATTTCTTTCATTATGATGGGCTCTTCGGGACAGAATCTAGAAAACTATTCTAGAAAAAAAATGCCTGAGCCAAAAGTGAAGGAAAAGAGTAATAATAAAAAAAGCATGTAGATTCAGCAAGCAGAGCTATGAAAGAAAAAGATGAATGAATTTAAATTAAGCATTAAATTAAGCAGAAACTCAAGTGAGTCCTCCCCTAAAGCAGAGTGAAATGAAATACTGGAGGCATATCCAGTTACTTACCAACAAACAGAATGTAGCAAGAAGGAATGCTAATTGATCCCTGAACTTTTAAAACCTGAAGACAGAAAAAAGTCAAGGAGCAGGTGGCATAGGTTTTGGTCATTACTAGCCCATTGAGAAGGTGTATGACCAGGCAGTGTTTCACTCTGTTGTACATAGGGTTGCTATGAATCAGAGACAACTCGATGGTACCTAACAACAACAGCAACAGCCCACTGAGGGCATAGGCTTCAGAATTACCCACAGCAGCTCTGGTTCATGAATCTGCAGAGGTGATTCCTTCAGCAGGACACATGGGGGAGGAGGGATGTGGCTTTCTTCAGTCTAAGCACTTCTGTGTGAAGAGGCAGTGGAAATAGAAAAACAGCCTGAGACTGCAAATGACTGCTCCTAAGAATGTGGAGGGAGCTCTGGTAGCATAGTGCCTAAGGCACTTGACTGCTAACCAGAAGGCTGGCGGTTCAAACCCACCAGCCACTCCTCAGAAGGA
>NW_006921889.1:2167798-2169600 GCF_000298275.1 Orycteropus afer afer
CCTCACATTTTTGTATGCCTTGCAGAGGCACTGGCTGTCTTTGCTCCAACGTTTTCCAAGGATGTTTGTACAGTAAACGGCTTTGAAGGAAACAGTGCCACTTTCCAGAGGAAAAGGCAAGTCTGTTTGCTGTCCAGGATAATAAAGACAATGACTTTATTATAATGAGTAAAGGTCAGGCAGGTGTTCTTTCAGCCCCTTATAAAAGATCTGGGTTCCCGAAACTCAGATTCCTCAGTTATGATGTGAATCCACTATGAGTGCATTTATCCGACCCCTTCTTCAGTCTCCTCATGGCACTTGGGGGACAAGGGAGAACTCATGGGAACATGAAGCTTGTGGTAATTGCTGTGCAATGAGGAATAAAGTCATTTCTCTCTGACCCAGGACTCTCATGTCTTCTACCAGCATCCATGAAACTATTAGGTAAAACCTCAGACTTTTTACAGTTCTTGACATACAAAACAAAACAAAACAAAACAAAACTCACTGCCATCGAGTTGGATCTGACTCACAGTGACCCTTCCTTGGGTTTCTGAGCCATATCACTACAGAAGTAGATTGCCCAATCTTCCTTCCAAAGGAGTGGCTGGTGGGTTTGAACCATCAACCTTCTGGTTAGCAGTGAAGTGCCTTAGGCACTATGCTACCAGAGCTCCTGTTTTTGACATAGTATTTGACAAGTTTAAATAAGGTCTCAAGGATATATTTTTGTCTAGGATATCTGTGAGGAGATGAGGGATTGGCTCATTTTCTAAATGTCAAGGGTGTGGGCCAATGTTTTATACCGTTTGTGGGTCCACTTTTTTCCCCCTCATTTTTTTAATGCATTTTATTGAAATATAATTTATGTACAGTGAAATACGCAAAACTAAAGTAACATGGGTCAATGCATTTTTTTTTTTTTTTTGCAGTGTTCCCTTTCCTCCCCTCCCACCCCTGGCAACCAACAAAGAAAGTTTCCCTCCATATATAAACCTTTCCTTGACCCTCTGCAACAACAAACTAATACTATATTTGTCCTTCTGTGATTGACTTATTTCACTCAGCATAATGTCCTCCAAGTTCATCTGCATTATGCGGTGTTTTGCAGACTCTATTATTCTTTAGTGCTGCATAGCATTCCATCATGTGTATGTACAACAGTTTGATCATCCATTCTTCCACTGAAGGGCACATAGGTTGTTTCCATCTTTTTGCTATTGTAAATAGTGCTGTGATGAACATGAGTGTGCATGTATCTGTTCCTGTCCTGGCTCTCACCTCTCTAGGTTATGTACCTAGTAATGGGATTGCTGGGTCAAATAGTATCTCCAATTCCAGCTTTCTAAGGAATCGCCATATTGCTTTCCACAGTGGTTGCACACTTCACAGTCCCATCAGCAGTGCATGAGAGTCCCAATTTCTCCACATCCCCGCCAATATTTGTTATTTTCTGTCTTGCTGAACCTTGCCATCAGTGCTGGGGTGAGACGGTATCTCATTGTTGTTTTGATTTGCATCTCTCTGATGGTCAATGATTGTGAGCATTTCTTCATGTATTAGCTGGCCATCTGAATATCCTCCTTGGTGAAGTGTCTATTCATGTCTTCTGCCCATTTTTAAAATTGGATTGTTAATTACTTTGGTGTAGAGGCATTGGAATTTTCTATAAATCTTAGAGATAAGCCCCTTGCCAGATATGTAATTATTGGCAAATATGAATTTGTTGCTGATATTTTTGTTATGTGCCTTTTTGTGGTGTTGATTTCTTTGTTCCATATAATTTTCTATGCTGAGCTTGTTGTGTTTATGAATTGTGT
>NW_006921889.1:2170800-2187689 GCF_000298275.1 Orycteropus afer afer
AGGGTTTTGTTTGTGTTTTCCTTGGTCTGTCTCTCAATCCTTTGAAGATACCTAAATATAATTCTTTTGAATTCCTTATCAGGGAGTTCCAATGCTGCCTCTTCCTCAGGGATGTGCTTTGGGTCTGTATCCTGGTCCCTTGTTTCTCCTGCTTTATCTTGCTTCTTTGTGTGGACAGTGATGCTCTGTTGTCTCCAAGGCATTGTGATGTTTCTGTGTTTATATTTAGTTGGTGATTGTATGTTGGAGTGACTTGCCCATGATTTTTGTTTTCTTTGTATGTTATCTATGCAAGCAAGGTACTGTGCTGTGCTCCTCTATTCACTAGTTGACAGCAGTTATACACACACCACCTGTCTCCTTTCCTGTTCTCAGCCTCTTGTATGTCCCTGCTGACCTTGGCAAACAGAGCCTATTCTTAGGTTCCTGGAATCAGAATGAGAATGCTATCACTTTAAAATCCAAAATAGTTGTCACTTGTAAAGATTCAAAATGGCTGCACCCTTGGTCACTTTAAAATGTACAAAATGGCCACTGCTTATAAACATTCAAAATGGCCACACCCTTGGTCACTTTAAATATCCAAAATGGCTGCCACATGTAAAGAATCTAGATGGCTGCACCCTCCAGACAGCAGAAAGTCAACAGCTCAGGTTGTCTCCCTCCTTGCTGTTTCCCTTCCTAGTTATAGGCCACCAGCACAGTTGTCCCTGCAGCCCTTGGTGACTAGGGCTGATCTTTAGGTAAATTCTCAGGTCCCAGCACCACTTGGAAATATGCAGGCTGTTAGTCCTGTCAGAGTAGCTGACAGTCTGTAGCTCTGACAGTCTCTGTACTCACTGTTTTCATTCAGGTTTCCACTAGTTGGTGCCTAATCCACTCTGTATAGTTCGTTTCAAAGCTCAGAACTCCAGGATTATCTTCTGTATCTCTGCCAACTGGTTTTTCTTTTCTTTGTTGAAGAGGGTCTGTGGAGTTTGTCTGGCTCCATTTACTCTTTGGTCATTTATATTTCACCAAAAAGTAGAGCACATGATGACCAAAGAAGAGATTTCAATGGCCATCAAACACATGAGAAGATGCTCAGGCTAAATCATCATGAGATACCATTTCACTTCCAACAGAATGGCTAAGATTAAAAAAAAAAAAAAGAAAGAAAGAAAGAAAGGAAAGAAAATAACCAGTGTTAGCAAGGACATGGGGAAATTGGAACCCTTATATATTGCTAGTGGGAATTCAAAATGGTATAGCCATTGTGGAAAACAGTGTGGTGCTGCCTCAAAAAACTAAAAATATATTAACTACCATATGACCCAGTAATTTCACTCCTCAGTATATACCTAAAAGACTAGGAAGCAGACACTTAAACAGGTACTTGTACACCAGTGCTTATTGCAGCATTATTTATAATAGCCTAAAGGTGGAAACAACCTAAATGCCCATCAATGGATGAGTAGATAAACAAAATGTGATACATCCATACAATGGAGTACTACTCAGCCAGTAAGAGAAATGAAGTTTAGATACATTCTACAATGTGGATGGAGTTTGAAGACATTATGGTGAGTGAAATAAGTCAATCACAAAAGGACAGATACTGTATGATCTCATTTATAGAAAGACAAGAAAAGGCAAATGTGCAGAAATCAAACGTACACTAAGGAACTTTGGTTTCTTAGTGGTTAACAGGGGTGAGAAAGGCAGGTTATTGCTTAGGGTGTACTGACTTTCATTTTATGGTGATGGAAATCATGTTGGTCACATTGATTAAGGGTAGGGCTACATATCTGGTTAAAGTAAATTGCTATCAATAAGTGTACACCTGTAAAAAAGTTGAATTGGCAAAAGTTGTGTGATATATTTACAACAATGACTCCCCCCCCCCCAAAAAAAAAGTAGTTGTAAAGCTGCTTATGTATAGTCCAACACCTCATGGGATTTGGTTTCTTGGTTTGGAGGTTTAGGGTCATGGTTTCATGGGATATCCCAGTTAATTGGCCTAATATCATGTATAGTGCTTCTGTTCTACCTGTTGTTGTTGTCATAGCGACCCCTCCTTGGGTTTCCGAGGCAGTATCACTACGAAAGTAGGATTGCCCAACCTTCCTTCCGAGGAGTGGCTGGTGGGTTTGAACCGCCAGCCTTCTGGTTAGCAGTCAAGTGCCTTAGGCACTATGCTACCAGAGCTCCCCCGTTCTACCCCTTAGTTCGATACATATTTCCTGGGGTCTTAAAAGCAAGCAAATGGCCATCCAAAGTACAATTGGTCTGTATTTTCCTGGAGGAACAGAAGAAGGAAAATTAAGAAGAGGAGAAGGAAACAGAATGTGTGGCTAATTGCCTCCATGAACAACTGTCCCCTTTACCACAGCTGGATGGTGCCTGCCTACCATTACTGAATATTTTAATCAAAGATTTTACAAGAATCTTGATCAAAAGGAGTAAAATGCAATATAGAATTTCAAGTTCTCATGGAATCCAGATTTTCTGGAGCCATGGAGGCTAGACGAACCCCTGGAGCTATTGTTATTATGTGCCGTCTAGTCATCTCTGACTCATAGAGACCCTTCCTTGGGTTTCTGAGGAGGTATCTCTATGGAAGTAGATTGCTCAATCTTCCTTCCCAGGAGTGGCTGGTGGATTTCAACTGCCAACCTTCTGGTTAGCAGTCAAGTGCCTTAGGCACTACACTGAGATAATCTTTAAACCTTAAACCAAAATATCTCAATGAAGTTTCTTATGACCAAACAATAGTTCAGCTTAACTAGTAAAGAATGTCTGTCTTGAGCACTGAGCTCTTTTCAGAACTACCTATATGAGATCAACTTAACAACAGCAATTGGAAAGATTAGATAGGAACCCTAGGGGGGCAGTGAGTTTATGTAAAGGAGGGAGGAACAATTTGGAAAAGGAGGGTGAGAATGGTTGTACAACTTGAAGAATATAATCAGTGGCACTGAATTGCACATGTAGAAACTGTTGAATTAGAGGATGTTTGTTGTGTATATTCTCAACAACAAAAATGAGACAAATTATAAAATCAATCAATAATTAAAGCACAGCAAAGACTGTTGAATGAATTCAGCTTTTTTGGAGCTGAAGGAACCATATTTATTCTAGTGGAAAATAGCCAAGGCTGCAGACACTGCAAGACACAACCTCTCCCCAGCATCAAGAACCTCATTAGCTAAGATGGAGCAAAATAAGAAATCAAAGCGATCAAAGAGACCTTTAAGTGTGTTGGTCTTTTAACTAAAAGGTCAAAGAAATTTAAGTTTGGATGCTAATTACTTCAGATTTGAACGTCTTTGGATTGTGACTTGCAAGGAGATTTAATATTTGTATGTTTATTTCCTGAGAATTTAATAATGGAGGAGGTATACATTAAAATTTGGGGCATATACACTGTTGGCATTTTAATTATTGGAACATTATTATGTTGACATTTTATCTCATTGTAGAACTTTTGAAGTCTGTTCTGGGCAAAACAGCTGGACCGAATTTTGGATGAAAAATAGCATAGGAATTGAGTTTTAGTTTCTGATAAATTTTACTCTTCTAGGGTGGGAAAAGGAGCTCTGGTGATGTAGTGCCTAAGGGACTTGACTGCTAACCAGAAGGCTGGAAGTTCAAACCCACCAGCCACTCCTCGGAAGGAAGGTTGGGCAATCTACTTCCATAGTGATAGCGCCTTGGAAACCCAAGGAGGGGTCTCTATGAGTCAGATCCGACTTGATGGCAGTGAGTTTGGTTTGGTTTGGAGTGGTGGGGAGATGATCATCAAGAACTTGAAAATCTCATAAAACTGGTGCTCAAAGTACTTACAAGATTGCTTTTAACACACTGTGACTAATATATTATTTAACTTCTGAGCATCTTTCTCATCTAATCCTGAAGGTCTACAAACAAATCACTCCAAGTGTGGCTTTTATCTCTAACCATTTCCATCATACAAGCCTATGGTAGTGAAGGTTGTGTGTCAACTTGGCTGGGCCATGATTTTGAGTGACTTGGCAGCTGGATGTAGTTATTCTTCATGATGAGACTGGATGTGGTAAAATCACCTCCATGGCAGAATCTCTGTGCGTAGCTAATTAGTTGAGGGGGTGTTGCCTTCAGGGTGTGGCCCACTTCCAGTACATACAGAGAAGCTTTGGGAAAGGTCTTTAGCTTTTTGGTCATTTTGGGATGGCCCTGCATTTGGCCCATCATCATCTCAGTTTCTGGCCTGCTGTCTTGTGTGCTGATCTTGGGATTGTTACCTTCACAGCCTGTTAGCAAACAAAGATTTGTCAGCTCAGCAGCCAGCAGCCTACTATACTGCCTGCCAATCTTGAGTTTGTCAGTGTCTGCAGCTGCTTGAGTCAGAAGTCTCCAGCTTGCTCTAGTGGGCCTGGAAGGCAGAGCTGAAGCCCAAGGTCAAGGGGCCTCCACCCAGAATCCGGAGAAAGTCCTCCTCTAGAGTCAGCACTCATAACTTGGACTTCTAGCCTCCTAAACTGTAAGAGAATAAATTTCTGTTTGTTAAAGCCATCCACTTGTGGTATTTGTTATAGCAGCACTAGAGAATTAAGAATTTGGTACTAGAAGTGTGGGATGCTTCTCTAACAGATACCTAAAATGTAGGAGCAGTTTGGGAATTGGGTAATGAGTACAGGCTAAAAGTGGGAGACAGAATTTGGTACTGGGGGTGGAAAGGTTGGAGGATGGCTGCATGTGTGACTCTGCCTTATAGAAATCAGCTTGGGGCTGTTGCTGTTGATCCTCCTCTCTCTCCCTTGTGAAGTTAGAGGAGGTCAGAAGATGCCCCCTCCTTTCCTTTTTGCAGCTGGCCTCATGAGTGTGATTTGTGGTCATGACTGCAGACTCATGGAAGCATGGACTTTGTAAGAGAAAGGAGGGGATCTGGGAAATGAAACTTTTGATTCTTAGATGGTTAGATATTATGCTGTAGCTAAGGGGTGAAAAGCCACATTTGGAGTGGCCCTGGTCAATAGCCAGGCCGATTCAAGGAGATGATTGACAGGAAGCCAGGGCTTTTCATTCCACCTAGTCATATGCACAGAATGGGAAGATAGTTATAGTGAAGAGAGGATGAAATTGGAATGTTTTAAAAAGGCGATGTTTTGGATTAATACAAAGCCTATCTGGGCCCACGGAAAACTTCAGGGAGAGTGGCTGCACCCAGTTCATGCCATGTTTTCCTGGTTCCCACCATTTGAAAAACAAGGATCCACAGATGCCCAGTCAAGCTCTAAATCCCCAGGAAGTTTGGTTGGCTCATCCTCATGGTCAGTGTCCACAGGACAGTGGAGTGTGGTCATTTCCCTTTCATGCTTCAGTCACACTAAGATTATTTTTAGGCTGACAAGGAAGCTCATTTTCCAAATCTCTGGGGCAGATGTTTGGGTGACCCAAGGAGAACCAGATGGCTATCAGAGAGGCCAGGGCTGCAATGAGGGACTGTTCAGAAACAGGGAATCAGAACAACAATACAAAAACATAAAGGAGCAAGACATCTGTGAATTGCATGGGGAAATCAAAACACAACTGCTACATTAGACTCATTACTTTCCAACAGAGTAACTCAGGACTGAGGAGGAAGACGAAACTGAGAAGGAAAACCTGCAAAAGCCCAGCATGCGCCAGGCACACGGAGCACATGTGCACAGTTAGAGGTTGTCAGTGGCAGCTGGGGGAGGTTGCAGCTGATGCCCACAGAGATGCCCAGGCTGCTCTGCAGATGGAATAATGTTGCCCTTGTTTTGGGTCCATTTCCAGTTTCCTCCCATTCATCATCCCCAAACGATCTGAATGGGTTTATTTATCACACTCTGTTGATGATTATATAGCTGATTTTTATGCATACAAATGAAATACATCTCTTGGTTCCTTAACAAGTTGAGGCAAAGAAATCACCTTTTTTGGGCTCTGGAATGCTATCAGTCATTAACTCACATTTGACCTTTGGTAGTGTGCTTGTATGTGTTACTTTTTCAAAGAGAGGCTAGTGTTCTCAAGTGACTCTCAGTTCTTTGAAAATAACAGGAGACACAGGTGGCAAGAAAAAGAATCTGCATATGTCCCTCTTTGGTAGAGCTTTCAAACTGAGGTAAGGTAAGTACAGAAAGTCTCTATGAAGTAGGCATCCCTCACCCTGGTCTCTGGTGGTGTAGTGCCTAAGGCACTTGACTGCTAACCAGAAGGCTGGAGGTTCAAACCCACCAGTCACTTCTCAGAAGGAAGATTAGGTGATCTACTTCCGTAGTGATACTGCCATGGAAACCCAAGAAGGGGTCACTATGAGTTGAAGATGACTTGATGGCACATAACAACATAATAACAGTGGATAAGAAAATGAGCGGTAGGAGCTCTTGTTTGGGTTTATGCACTGGCTACTGAAGGCAAGTCCTTGGGGTCATTTCTCAACAGGAGTTGGCTATTGGATATGTTTCTGGGAACAGAACTATGACATGCTTTACCCTAAATTCCAGGATGAACCAGAGTGGTGTTTGTGTCCATGTGTGTGTGCTTCTAGGAAAGTCTCATGACATAAAAAACATAGAGATGGGAGAGCAATCAAAAAAGAAAGGTATGTATAAGAATTGTTGTTAGGTGTTGTTGAGTTAGTTCTGACTCATAGCAACTCTTTGTACAACAGGACGAAACACTGCCCAGTCCTGGGCCATCCTCACAATCATTGCTATGCTTGAGTCCACTGTTGCAGCCACTGTGTCAATCCATCCTGTGAATTTTTCACTGACCCTCTACTTTGCCAAGCATGATATTCTTCTCTAGGGACAGTCCCTTCTGATAACATGACCAAAATATGAGAGGCAAAGTCTGGCCATCTCGCTTCTAACAAGCAGTCTGGCTGTGCTTCATCCAAGACAGATTTGTCTTCTGGAAGTCCATGGTATATTCAATATTCTCTGCTAACATCATAATTCAAATGCATCAATCAGTTCTTCTTTGGTCATCCTTATCCATGTGTCCAGGTTTCATATGCATAGGAGGAGACAGAAAGTACTATGGCTTGACTCAGGTACCTTAGTCTTCAAAGTAAACAGGAGGACTGGCAGAGAAGAAAGTAAGGGATGCATTGTCAGAGGTACCCTAATACAGGAAGTCCCTGGGCGGCCCAGATGCTCATCTACTAGCTAAAAGGATGCCTCCAAAGACAGGCTTAGTGATCTACTTCCAAAAAGTTTTCAGCCTTGAAAACCCTGTGAGTGCAGTTCTACTCTGATACACATGGGGTTGCCATGAGTTAGAATTCACTCAAAGGCAGCTAACAACAACAACAGCCATAATACAGCAGGTGAGTACAGTCCAACTCAGCAACAACAGTGATCATGCCGGATTCCTCAGGGCCTTTGTTCTGTACACACCTTTAGAGGGAATCTCATGCTAGAACATGGCTTATTGTAACAGAGAAGTAATGTTTTAATCAGGCATACCATTTAGGTAGGTTTCAGATGAAGAGCAACTGGTCATGTTGAAGAAATCATGATTAAACCTTGGTCTGTTGTTATGTTCCAGGCAGCACCCTAATGCCTTCTGCTGCCTTTTCTAGGTCAACACGCGCTGTACTCTGAATTCTTCATTTTCCAGCAGTGGTGTGGAGTTCTTGCTGATTTGCTGATACATATCTCCAAGGGTGTGTACTTCTCTAAGAAGCTGACTTGAAAGCTGAGATGTGCTCTGTGGAATCCACGTTGTTGTTGTTAAGTGCCATCGAGTTGGCTCCAACTCAGAGCAACCCTGATGTTCAACAGAACGAAATGTTGCCTGGTCCTGCACCAGCCTCACAATCCTTGCTATAACTGAGCCCATTATGGCAGTCACTGTGTCAATCCATCTCATTGAGGGCCTTCCTGTTTCTCACAGACCCTCCACTTTACCAAGCATGCTAGCCTTCTTCACAGGAAGTAGACTAATTTCTGTTCTAGATCCACAGCAGGGGTCATAAAACTACCAGCCAGGAGGCAAATGTGGCCCAACACCGGTTTGTGTAAGATTTTGTCAAGTTTCACTGCAACACAGCTATGACCATTAGCTTATGTGTTGTTTGTGGACTGCCAGAAGAATGGTCATATCAATCTTAGAAGAAATATAACAAGAATGCTCCTTAGAAGTGAGGATGGAGAGACTTGGGCTAGCTTACATTGGACATGTTATCACAATCCTAGAAAAGGACATGATGGTTGTAGTAGAGAGTCAGTGAAAGCGAGGGAAACCCTCAAAGAGAAGAATTAACACAGTAGATACAAGAGTTGTTGTTGTTGTTGTTATTTGCCATCGAGTCGGCCCCGACTCATAGCGCGACCCCTCCTTGGGTTTCCGAGGCAGTATCACTACGGAAGTAGGAATGCCCAACCTTCCTTCTGAGAGATACAAGAGTAGACTCAAACATATTAGCGATGGTAAAGATGCCACAGCCCTGGGCCACTTTGCGTTCTGTTGTATGTAAGGTTGCCACGCATCAGGCCAACTCAATGGCAAGCAGTAACAACATGCTTGTTTTTGTGCTACCACAGCAGAGCTGAGCTGTAGCAACAGACACTCTACGGCTCACAAAACCTACAGTGTTTACTATTTGGCCCTTTACTGAAAAATTCTACCAACCTCTGATCGATAGGAATAAATAATTTCTTAGCCCTACCCATCTCTCCTGCTTCCATCTCTACCCAAAGCCATTGTGAAGGAACTTGAAAAATTTTAGAAAACATCACGAGTTGAAAGGAAGGAACTAACTAACAGAACTATCATAGGAAAGCTGGTACAGGAGGCAAAGCTTACTGGTCTACCATGGTATTTCCTGTAAAAAACATGCTTGCCATTCAGGCTGTGTGATTTTTATCTTTAAAGTTCATTCTGAAATGATACCAATTAGAAACACATTTTGGAATAACAAGGATCCTCTTTTAAAAATTTACATACTTTGTTAAGTGTCATGGGGTTATTGGCTATCATTTAAATTGGTTGAATCAGTTTACTCTATTAATAAACCAACTCAAGACCAGATGCTTAGAAGAAATGGAAGGGTTTTGTTTGTTGTTTTTTGGTTGTTGTTGTTAGTGAGAAATGGGAAAGGATGACTGGAGGAAGAATAAAGGAGAAATTTCTTTAATAAAGGGGTCTGAAACCCCTTAAGGGAGCTGTGTTGGCGCAGTGGTTAAGCACTTGGTTGCTAACCTGAAAGTTGGCTGTTTGAAGCCCTAGATGCTTCTTCCATAAAGATCACAGCCTTGGATACACTATGAGGCAGTTCTACTCTGTCCTATAGGGTCCCTATGAATTCAAAGCCACCACAATGGGGGCTTGGGGAAATCCCTTAGAGGGTAGGTGAGATTGTGGGTATCTCAGTGGGTGTGTTTAGAGCATTTATGAGGGCACCAGGCTCCAGGGAACTTGTGAAGAGATACCAGGCAGTAAAAGGAGTGGACAGGAGGGTTCCAAATGTAAATCCAACTCCATTCAAAAGTGGGCTTAAGGTCACCGTGCTCTCAGAAAAAAAAGAGGGGAAACTTTCCTCATCCTTCCCTTGATCATCAGGGGATCCTGGAAACATAGTACCTAAGGCACTTGACTGCTAACCAGAAGGCTGGCGATTCAAACCCACCAGCCACTCCTCAGAAGGAAGGTGGGGCATCTACTTCCATAGTGATACTGCCTCAGAAA
This sequence comes from Orycteropus afer afer, assembly GCF_000298275.1. Classification (NCBI taxonomy): domain Eukaryota; kingdom Metazoa; phylum Chordata; class Mammalia; order Tubulidentata; family Orycteropodidae; genus Orycteropus; species Orycteropus afer. Next base: position 2,180,485 of record NW_006921889.1, read on the forward strand.
TTCAAGGAGGGGTGGTTATGAGTCGGGTCCAACTCGATGGCACATAACAACAACAACAACAACAACAGCCCTTGATCATCAAGGAACCCTTTGCTTTCAGAACCCAGCATCCGCTGGAAGGCAGGGCCTCCCTACCAGTGACCTCCTGTCACTCACGATGCTTCCCACCCTTCCTTCTTCACAGATACCTCTCCTCCAGCACAGGACCTGGCTATGACAAAGACCTCCACTCCATCTCTTCACCTCCATCCTGCCTTTGTTCAATCTAACTCTCTACTCCACTGCTTAAGTACCCTTAAAGCAAAAATCTTAAAAACAGTCTTCTATATCCTACTTTGGTGAGTAGTGACTGGGGTCTTAAAAGCTTGCAAGTGGCCTTCTAAGATGCAACAATTGATCTCTCCTCATCCAGAGCAAAGAAGCATGAAGAAAACCAAAGATGGATGGAAACAATTAGTCCAAGTGACTGGTGGACCATGCAAACCTCAGCCTATGTGACCCTCAGACCAGAAGAACTAGATGGTGCCCAGCTACTACTGTCAACCACTCAGAAAAGGGTCAATATAGGAGATCTTGGATAGAGTGGGAGAAAAATGTGCAACGAAACTCAAAATCATAAAAAAAAAGATCAGGCTTACAGGTCTGATAGAGACTGGTGAAACCCCTAAGACTATGCCCCTAGTCACCCTTCAGGCCTGGAATTGAACTCGATCTTATGGCTTCTAGCCAAATGATAGGCACATAAGGTGAGCATTTACACCAGGTAGGTACCCTCCTTAGAACAATCAAGCAGGGAAGATCAGAAGGGCAGTATTTGCACAGCGAGAGAGCTCAAAGGGCAAGAAGGCATAGAAAAGAAGGACAAGGGAAAAGGTAACCACAGGGAGGGAGTGGGAAGACAGCTGTCACATTATGGAGATTGCAATCAATGTCATGAAAAAATGTGTATGAACTGTTGTATGGAAAATGAAGTTTCTTTGTAAACTTTCACCCAAATCACAATTAAAAAAAAAAACAAAACAAAACCCAGATCCTGTCATTCAACTCCAAAACCCACCAAGGAGTCGCACTGATTGTGAAATGAGTCATAGTCCCTCAGTGTGGGACTAAAAGCATAGGTTGGACATTTGTGCTTACCAGACTATTTGCTGATCCTTGAACAGGTCTTAAAATAGCATCTTTGTGGACCATTGTAAATGTTGTTTTTTCTGCTCTACAATGCCACTAATTTCCATCTGTTCCTGTGGGAATCCTATGGAACCATCAAATACTGCTCCTCTCCCCATGTGAGCCTTTCCTGATTCCTAGAAGGAATCAGGTTTCCCTCCTCAAAGTCAACACAGTATGTGGCTTCTATGAGTTATTATATGGAAGAGGGGCATATGAAAGTGCAGAGATAGCTAGAGTTCCTTATGGAATATAATAAATACTGTAAGAGAGGAAGACAGACTTTATCCATCATCTCTTTGTATCCCCAGCACAATTCTCAGCATGTGGATGGGGATGTCAAGCTGGACACAGTCCAGTGTTGACTCATATTACAAACTGGTGTGGGCATCTGCTGGGCTGCGTTAGAAAACTTCTGAGGCTGTATTTGGATTCAGCAGGAAAGTATTAGCAGTGACATAACCAGGGGGATGGGGATGCGTGTGTGTGTATGTGTGTGTGGGGCATAGACCACATCAGGTGTGGTAGTTAAGGTTTTTGTCAACTTGGCTGAGTGGCTGGGCAGCTGGTGGTAGTTATTCCCCATGATGAAACTGGCAATCAACTCCATGGTAGAATCTCCCACAAGCAGCTAAGTAGTTGCTTTAGAGATGTGGTCTGCTTCCCGTATACAAGGAGAAGCTTTGGGAATGGTCTCTAGCTTATGGCACACTTGAACCCTGCATGTAGCTGAGTCTTCATTCAGCAGCCTACCATGCTCTGCTGATCTGGGACTTTTAATGGACTTGAATCAATGGCCTGCCATGTGGTTTGATAATATCGGGATCATGCCTTGTCACTTGTCAACTTTGGGTTTGTCAGCCTCAGTAGCCAGCAGCTGCCTGAGTGAAGAGATGCAACTAGCTTCAGTGGGCCGGGAGCAGGAGGCAGAGCTGAAGCCCAAGGTTGAGGGGCTTTCACCCAGCCCCTAGAGCCTGGCACCTGGAACTTGGACTTCTAACCCCCAAAATTGTAGGAGAATAAACTGCTTGTTAAAGGCCATCCCACTTGTGGTATATTCCTGTCAGCGTGGCAGTAGGTAACCAAAACACCAGGTAACACTGTCAGACAGGTAACACCAAAATGACAAAATTTTTGTGCAGTGTTTCAGCAGAAATTTATGACTGTTACTATTTTATAAAAAACATCCCTATAGTTACTTATAACAACAAAAACATTGTTTGGGAGCCTAGCTTACATGTATTAATATACCTACACAGCTAAAACTCTAAGCCAATTGACTTTCTGAACCTTCTAATGCTCTTCAGTCAGAGCTGTCTTTATTACTCAATGGCAATGACATTTCTAATCACATGCTTTTGTCTGCAGTTGGTATAAGCATGCGCCGTTTTCATTCCTGCCAGTGTTTTTTAGTTGCCAATTTTGTCAAATTTTCTGGTGTTTTAGCTGCAATACTGTAGTAATTAGTATTTGTGAGCCTATAAAACTAAACTCACTGCTGTCGAGTCAGATCCGACTCATAGTGACCCCTCCTGGGGCTTCTGAGGCGGTATCACTGCTGAAGTAGATTGCCCAACCTTTCTTCCGAGGAGTGGTTGGTGGGTTTGAACTGCCAGCCCTATGGTTAGAAGTCATGCCTTAGGCACTACGTCACCAGAGCCTATATCAATAACTTTTTTTTTTTTTTTTTCAGAAAGAAGTAATAATTAAAGGAAAAGGAGGAGAAAAAGGAAAAGAGGCTTCTGCTGAGCTGCTAACAATGTTGTAACTAATGCAACTCACTGTAGAATTTACAAAACAATTTTGTTGCTAGTATTCATACAATCTAAGAAATATTACATTTAAGCAATTTAGAACTATATTAATCACCTATTATTCTATGATTAAAATTGATAATAACCATTGCTAAGGATTTTGTATGGTCTGGTATGGGAGGAAGTCAGTGGGGGATGACATGAAACCTAGTGATGTCACTGAGGGTTAGCAATGATTAGAGATGTCTGCTCTGGGAGCTGAAGGAGGGGAGGGGATGGCATGCTGGCCACTTTTTGCCACCATTATTTTAAAAGATAATTCCATAAAGATTAGGTAAATATATTTGTTTGTAAAGAGATTAAATGGTACAAGCACTTTGCAACTAGCTGCTAACGCAAAGGCTGGTGGTTCAAACCCACCCAGTGACTCTGTGGAAGAAAGGCCTGGTGATCAGTTTCCACAAAGATTACAGCCAAGAATACCCCACCGAGTTAGTTCTATCTGGTAACCCATGGGGTCTCCATAAGTCAGAACTGATTTGACAGCAAAGAACAATACTATTTGTTTCTAGAGGGAGAGAAATTCTAATATCTGAACAATACCTTTACTCACATTTTTTTGAAAATACCTACCCATTTAGGAGGTGTCTTTTGGATTTTAATTGTTAAAATGTGAGAAATAGACAAATGAAATTAGCAGAGACAGGGGAGGTGAGCAAAGGCTGGAGTCATTAGTACAGTTTCCTTGAAGAATGAGGGCTGGGGGCTTCTGCATCCAGATAGTCAACGAGGTGAAGGAAGGATATTTTCAGGGAAGGATTAAGAGCAAGAACCAGAAAGGAGATTTTCTACAAGTGTCCTTTACTGAGCTACATCAGCACTCCTGGAAAAAGCAAGGCAAGCAAAAACAAGCAAACAAACAACAAATAAAAAGTCAGGCAAGCAAACAGCTACAATAGAGGGTGGGGTGGAGAGAATTCTAGCAATTTTCAATAGCTCTGTTTCTTTGTGAAATTCCTGCCCTGCATTCCACAGGGAAACTTCTGACCTCTTCCATTTGTTTTGTTTTTATTTTCCACGCTCTTACAACCTTGTTACATAAGATGTGTAAAAAGAGGAAAAACCATGGGGGTGGCGCAGGACCAGGGGGCATTTGGTTCCATTCGCTGTGCACTTGGGTCTCCGTGAGTTGTGGCTCACTCCTGGCAGCTAATAACAGGGAAACATGCCCTCAAACTCCCCAGGCTTCTGATGTTCATGAAGGCATCACATGAAGTGGACATTTTCTAGCACTGAATGCCCATTTATCTAACTCAGCCCCCAGAAAAACAAGGAAACAAAAACTCACTGTCATAGAGTTATTTCCAACTCATAGCAACCCGCAGTGGGTTGCAAAGGCTGTAAAATTTTACAGAAGCAAACTGCCTCGTCTTTCTTCTGCAGAGCAGCTGGTGGGTTCGAACCACTGACCTTTTAGATAGCAGCAAATTCCTTAACCACTACACCACCAGAACTCCTAAATCTAACCCATCTATATACTGTCAAAGGTAATTTCCTCATTTGCCTAAAGAAAGAACACAGTAACTAGAATGGAACATAAGTGGGCATATCCTGTTTCTCTTGAGAAAGTAAGAATCTGGCTATGTGCGTCAGCATAATCTCCATTTACAGTCTCAAAAGACACATACATACATCTCAAGGATTTTTGCCACCTTACAGGCTTAGCAAGTAAGGCATTTGGCTTCTAACCATAAGGTCAGTGGTTCAAACCCATCAGCTGCTCTGTGGGAGGAAAATGAGGCAATCTACTTTGGAAAGATTTACAGCTGTGGAAACTCAACAGGGGTCGCTATGAGTCAGAATCGACTTGATGGCAGTGGGTTTGGTTTTTGGTGCTGTGGGGCTGTGTATACAATGTTTGCTTTTCCATGCAAATCATATGAATTGCTTGGCTCCTTGAGAACTGCAAACTGCTTGGGCGAAAATGCAGCATAGAGCCAGGTGGCAAGTTGGAACAGGCCCCTGAAAATGTGCCATGAGAATAAGTGTACAGGCAGTCCCCAGGTTATGGATGAGATCTGTTCCTTTGTTCTTAAGAATTTGTAGGTCAGTTGGAACAGGCTGAAGATTTTTTAATGATTTAAAAGCTGCTTGTGCAGCAAGTGAACGGGACTGTGATGAAGAATTTGTTGCAATCAGGGGTAGGTTCAATCATTTTCAGAGTGAGTGCAAATTTACATAACATTAAAGCAGGACTTTGAAACAGTACTGCCCCACTCAAAGATGGTGGTGCCTTGCTCAAAGATGGCAGCCAGTCATGCCACTTTGCATGTATGTGGCTTCTCCACAGTCCTGCCAGTAATCCAATTCATGCATCACATTCACCATGCCTTTTCCGAGTCTCCCGTCCCAGTGCTTCGACTCAATTTTTCCCATTCTGGTTACCATGACGAATCACCCAAATTGTAAAAATTCAGGTCTGTTGCTGTTTTGCTTCATTGGCCATGAAAGGATGAGTTCAAAGCCTTGCCTGAAAGGGCCAATAGGAGTTGTCTTTAAGTCAGAATGTTTGTAACCTGGGGACTGCCTGTAATTCAAATTTCAGCAGTTTTCTGGGCAATTCATCCAGGCCAAATAATTACTTTTATTTTCTTTCTACCACCCCCATCTATTTAAATAGTCACTTCATCTCCTTAGAAATGAAAGCAAACCAAACAAATCCACCGGCAATTTAAAATCTTGTTTTCTTAGACCAGCACTAATTACAACTTTCTCTGTTTCAGTCCTACATCCTGTGTTGTTTTCACGCCACCTCTTATCTCTGTCCATTATCAGCTCAAGTGTTGCTTAAGGAACATTTGAGTGAACTGGGACCCGACTTGGAAAGTGTAGGATTGAGAGGGAACAGGGGGCAGCTCACAGGTTGGGACAGAGGGGAGCAAAGTGTAAAAGGCAGGGAACTGTGGGTCAGAGAGTGCCACTCACTGCTTTGGGCTGGGCCAGGGAAGGACACAGTTTCTGCTCTGACAGCATATGTCTCTGAACCACAAACCAGCATTTGGGAAGGTGACAAGAATCATGATGTGCAAGTAAGTCTGTACCATGAAGGAACTGCAGCAGCTGGGGGCTGTGGGCTCCCAAGTTTCCCATGTGCCCCACCAATGCCTAGTCTCATTCCCACTGGCCCTACCTTGCTCAAAGGAAGGGGACAGCAGAGGGCCTAAAACCTCCCCTTTGGGGTCAAAGCCAGGCCGAGGTAGGCCTCTGGGCTTCACTCAGCTCCCAGCCATGAAACTCTCAGAAGCCCTGCCCCCTTGCTTCACATCACAGAAGCTGCTGTATGGCAAACAAAGGGTGTGTGCAGAGCGTCCTACTTTCCACAATGGCTCTCAGCTCCTAGGGTTACTTCTTAAATCTGGGTGGGCTTCAGCCTCACCTGGTGTGATGCTTAGTGTTCTGTGTCAACTTGGCTTGGCTATGACTCTCCATGGTTTGGCAGACACTGGACTTGTTGCTGTTCTGTGATGTGATGTGATATAATGTAATCACTTTCCATGCTGTGATCTGATGGGATCAATCAATTAGAAGGGGAGTTACCTTGAGGGTGTGGCCTGCCTACAGAATATAAATGGATGTTTTGGCAAAGTTCACTCTCATTTTCACTCTCTGCCCTGCACTTTTCTTGGATTTTCCAGCCCCTACAATCTTGTGAGTCAGCAGAGGTTTCTGGCCTCCTGCCTGACCTATGGATTTGGGACTTGGCAGCCTCTACAACTGCATGAGCCATTTTCTTAAAATCTCTCTTTCCTTCTCAATATATGAAGCTCTGGTGACCAGAAGGTTCAAACCCACCAACTGCTCCATGGGAATAAGATGAAGCAATCTACTTCCATAAAGATTTACAGCCTTGGAAACCCAATCGGGGTCACTATGAGTTGGAATTGACTTAATGCAGTGGTTTGTATGTATATGTGTATATGTGTGTGTGTGTGTGTATACACAACACATAGACACTAGTTTTACTCCTCTCAAACCAAAACAAAAAAAAGAAAACTCACTGACATTGAGTCAATTCCGACTCATAGCAACCCTGTTTTGGGTTTCTGAGGTGGTAAATCTTTACAGAAGTAGATTGCCCAGTCTTCCTTCCTTTACTCCTCTAGAGAACCCAGACCATGATACCTGGGAATCTTGTGAAAACACAGACTCCTGGCCCCATCCCACTGAGATGTGACTGAGTGCAGTGTAGTAAATTACTTTGTGTGGCTTTTCTACCCATAAGTC